>NW_026889803.1:4210000-4810000 GCF_033153115.1 Saccostrea echinata
ATGTAGTAAAAATCTTTAAAAATCTTCTTCTCAAGAACCACTGGACCAGAAAAGCTGAAACTTACTTGGAAGCATGCTGGGGAAGTGTAGATTCTAAATTGTTCAAATCATGACCCCTGGGGGTAGGGCGGGGCCATACTATGGAATCCAAGTTTTACATTGAAATATATAGGAAAAATCTTTAAAAATCTTCTTCTCAAGAACCACTGGACCTGAAAAGCTGAAACTTATTTGGAAGCATGCTGGGGTACTGTAGATTCTAAATTGTTCAAATCATGACCCCCGGGGGTGGGGCGGGGCCACAATAGGGAATCCAAGTTTTACATTGAAATGTATAGGAAAAATCTTTTAAAATCTTCTTCTCAAGAACCACTGGGCCAGATAAGCTGAAACTTACTTGGAAGCATCCTGGGGTAGTGTAGATTCCAATTGTTCAATTCATGACCCCTGGGGATAGGGCTGGGCCACAATAAGTACTACGGGGGGGGGGGGGGGAGAAATCAGGTGAAAAACAGCAAGGCCAAAGTTACTCAGGTGAGCGCTGTGGCCCATGGGCCTCTTGTTTTTAATACTTTTAGTGTTTGTATATAATAGGATATGTGAAGCATTTTCCTTTATATATCTTCTATTTTTTTAATATATGCATTTATTTTTTAGGAAGTAGTGATGATCGTGGCAGCATTATTTACACTTGTAGCTGGTGTATATTTGTTCCTCTTCTGGCGACTATCAAACAGAGAAGTTCCAGGGAGATAGTATACCAAGTAATGAACCATAAAACAGTTGTGCAAGATAGTGATTTGTGAAATCCCGTGTCATTTGTCATACTTAGATGTCTACTTAATAGATTATTTCTTGTGATACACAGGGTCATTTAAGTACAGTGATGTAATTATTTTTTGATACTCAGACATTTAAGCATCTATAATATTGATATATAGAAAACAAGGAAGGGATGCATGATTGCATCTCATGGTTCTGAAAAATTGAGGCATTCCTCAGGTTTTCTGAATTTTATTTAAGTAATGAATTTTGATGATATACATTTTAAATTTTTAATTTTGATTGTTTAGTTTTGATGCAAGCTAGATTTCAAGTATGGATTTTTATATATACATGTATATTTAATCCAGATAAAAATTCTTGTGGAAAGCACATCATTATTTTGTCTGGCAATTTTAGTGACAAGAGAAAAAGGTTGTGTACTAATATTTAGTTCTAGGAATAGTTTTAAAGAGCAGTATATTGTCAGGTAAATAATAACTGCATTATGTGCTGTATGAATGACCTTAAATATCTGTTATTATAGAAAAACAATTCTTTTCTTCAATAATAACACTATGCAATAAAATTTATAATTTTTATCATTTGTTGACTTTTGGATTGAGAACTGGAGTTGCCAGAAGAATATCATATACATACTCAATCATATACATGGACAAAAACAACTTCTTCCATGAAGTAAGCATAATTTGAGTGTTAGAGCAGTGTATTGTCAGGTAAACAATTACGAAACTGAAAGCCTATTAGGATCAAACTACGGTAAAAAAAAATTTAAAAGGTGTTATAATGCAAAAAAGGCGTAATAACGCCTTTTAAAAAGGAAAAAGGTGTAATGACGCAAATAAAGGCGTAATTATGCCTTTCCAAAAGGCGTTATTACGCCTTTCCAAAAGGCGTTATTATGCCTTTCAAAAAGGCATTTTACGCCTTTTTAAAAGGCGTTATTATGTCATTTTAAAAGGCATTATTACGCCTTTCCAAAAAGCATTATTAAGCCATTTAAAAAGGCGTTATTATGCCTTCCAAAAAGGCGTTATTATGCCTTTTAATAAGGCATTATTACGCATTTCCAAAAGGTTTTATTGCACCTTTCCAAAAGGCGTTATTAAGCCTTTCCAAAAGGCATTATTACGCCTTTCCAAAAAGCGTTATTATGCCTTCTTAAAAAGCATTATTACGCCTTTTATTTTTCAATACATGATGTACTTAGCCCACCCTTGGGGCTGATTATAATTAGATTTCAAGGAAAAAAGATTTTTAAATCTGTAAAATATTTTCAGTGTTAAACCAACTTGGTCCTTCTCTGATGTCAGACACCTCTACCAAGGTGCATGGATTTCACAAATTTGGTTGAAGGCTAATTGCTCATTATACCTATGCAAATAGTTTGCCTGCTTTTTTCCAAGAGGACAGAATAATATTTTCAAATTTGACATGAATTTTTAATACATGGCTAGCAAAGCCCAAAGCTGGCTCTGCCTATATCCTGGATTTTCACAAGTAGAGTGTCAACTTGAATTCTCTTAATACGCATGCAAACAGCTGTCTGTGAGATGTGCAGGAATATAGAAAATACTATAATTTATAATATGATTTATAATATTAAAACTATAATGTAAATATTGCATAAGTAAAGATGGCTTTGATTCAGTCTTTCATATATTTATTATTTTAAAATTAGGCCTTTCCATTTTTTAATACAACTCCTTTTCAAACAGTATGAATGCAAGTGTGTGTGTGTGTGTGTGGGGGGGGGGGGTGTCTCCCCCACCCCAATTTTTGGGAAAATAGTCTTGCTATAGTTTAAATATAAACATTCATTTATTGATTGCTTGGTCCCTTAACATTTTGTTGCAGTATGGTTAAACTCTGGCAAGTCATTGCATTTAAAAAAAGTTTTACCAAAAAGTTAGAAAAAGGTTCCCCTCGAGTTTAGGCAGTTGATTTTTTTTTTTCGAGGGTGGGGTTGGGTAATTTTGCCTTTTAAAAAGGCGTAATAACGCCTTTTTGAAAGGCATAAAAACGCATTTTGGAAAGGCGTAATAACGCTTTTTAAAAAGGCTTACGAGATTTCGCCTTTTTGGAAAGGCGTACTAAGGCTTTTTGAAAGCCGTAATAACGCCTTTTGAAAAGGCGTAATTATGCCTTTTTTCGCGTTATAACGCCTTTTGGAAAGGCGTAATTACGCCTTTATTTGCGTTATTACGCCCTTTTTAGCGTTATAAGGCACTTTGAAAAAAATATTTCTTTTCAAAGTGCGTTAATATCGACCATTTTATCGCACTTCGAAAAAAAAAATGTCCACCGCTTGGTCAATATTCTTGCAAATTTTAGGTATGATAAATAATTATTTGAACCTGGTTGGATAACTTTGCGGTGATAACGTCACTAGGATCTTAGATATAGACGTTTTAAAGATTTTTAAAGGTTGTTTTGTTCCCAAAGGTGCTCGTTAATGTTATAAAAGGGAAATAGGTCTTATAGAAATAATGGAGGAATGATTGTTTAATAGCACAATTTTTTTTTTTTTTTAAATTTAAAAAAAAATTTTTTATCCAGTCTGTAATAAGTTCGGCAGATATAGGGGTCGATCAGCGACTTAAAGATCGCATTTTTCTTAGGGAAAAAGGAGTAATAATGATTTTTCCAGTTAAAAAAAATTTCCCGCGCAATATGATGGTCTTTCTAGAGTTATTTGATTTAAGGAATGAATTTAATAGCTACCCAATTTATACGGTATAAAGTGGGTTGGGGCAGTTTACGCTTTATAAACCGCGAAGCGGTTTATAAAAAAGCGTAAACTGTTCCAACCCACTTTATACCGTATAAATTGGGTAGCTATTAAATTCATTCCTTATAATTTAATTTTCATTCATTTAGTATAAGAAAAAAGATGATTACCCTTTAAAAAATGACTTCAAATTGTACAAAATTTAAATGTAACGTCAGGCGGATCGATACGTTTTTGACGGAAGTCATTGTGATGTAGGCAACCCAATTTATACGATATAAAGTAAATCTTTTATCCAATCAATCAGAATTAAATTATAAGTATTTAGAAGTACGAAAAAATTGTTTATTCCCGCTTAATATGATGGCCTTTTTTTATTGGTATTTTTATTGGTATTAAGAGGTATGAAAAAAAATATTTATGCATTTTATACGTGTTTTTTTTTTTGGGGGGGGGGAGGGGTGTATTTGATTTTGTAAAGCTACTTTGGCCAAAGTAGTTGTCTATGGTTGCTTAGATCAGCGGCGATATGACCCCCGAGCCTCTCTTCTTTAATATAATAGGGTGCGTTATTATTCTTCTTTTTCAGGAAAGCTTATCTCAATTTTTTCATCTATTAAATACGTTAACTCAAATTAATTGAGAGAAAGTATATCAATGTCATACCAGTTATGTAAATACATATGTTTGGATAGGAAAGTTAAAGAGTTGGAGTGAGTGACCTTCTACCTGTCTTCTCCTCGTTCTCGATGAGGGAAGATCAATTCATCGGTTTTTTGAAAGAAAGGTACCAAAATAATGCTGTCTATTACTAAAATCTAAGTCCAGAATTTTTGTTTTATACATATTTTTTTCAAAGTGCGTTAAGTGTCTCCATGGTAAAAATGTTGATGTACACACTTAACGCACTTTGAAAAAAAAATTCAAAATTTGCATTGATTTTGTCCCAAATTTAACGCACTTTGAAATTTTTTTTCAAAGTGCGTTGATTTTGTCCCAAATTTAACCCACTTTGAAAAAAAAATTTCAAAGTGCGTATTTTTTTTTTCAAAAAGCGTTGCCACATACCATACATGCAGCTCTCCTTAGTTTTAATGTAAGATTCGAGTGTAAGTGCAAAGAAAATGCGAGACTTAAAAAATAAACACGTGTAAATGGTGATAAACATTTAATTTTTTTTAAAAGAATTAATGATGATTGACGCGCAGGGTGATGGATTTCTTACCTTCAGTTTCCCCTATACCCCGAGACGGATAAATTGCCTCCCACGGTATACCCCAAACCTACATGAAATATGAAGATAACGAACAGTATTCAATCTCAAAAGTCCATTCAAACAATACAAACATCAGGAGCAACGCAAATAAGGACCTCTAAAACATAAGAGGTGGGATGAGGTGCCATGGAGGAGTGAGCATCCCCTGCCGACCGGTCACACCGTGTGCTCCTTGTCATGATGGTATAAAAGAGAATCTAAAACAGTATCTGTGATGAAAATTTTTCACAATTACTCTCTCTGATTGAATACATTCAGTTTGGTTCTGTATGCATGTATAGAGTTATATGTAGCTATAGAATTTACGTAAATATCATCCCTGCGCCCTTAACCCCCCACCCCCACCCCATTCCGACGGGTTCTGTGAAATTGAAAATTAAAAGCCATTGTATTATTTGTGTACTTGTACCGTTTTTCTATGTTAAAAATAGTTGTAATTAATGGGAAAATCCAAACATCTTGCTCTAACAACTGCAATGTTATTTAACTACATACAGCTCTAACTAAAATGAAGGTATCTACTGTAGCGTTTTCCTCATACATATATAATAAAGATACATGTATATATTTTTTTAACTTAGCAAACGTGTACTTCAGAGACAATGTAATACACAGGATGTTGAAATAACAGTCCATTTCTCTATCACATTCATGCATTACATATAGTGAAACTTTTAGCTATACACGTACTATATTCATGTTGCTGGAAATTTATTGCGAATTGTTGCTGGACATAAAATGAGAATTATCGCATAGGCAACACATCCAACCAGGCATGATATGTCTATTTTACAGAGACAGCAATTATATTTCTGAACACACGACATAAATCTAGCGTGAAACACATGCTTGGTGAAGTGTATCTTGGACGTGTCAGGCCCGTAGAAAGCAATTTCAGTTTTTTTGGGGGGCGGGGGGGGGGGGGGGCACAGCCATACTTTTTCAGTTGAGGGGGCACTATCAACTATCAAAAATTTCTTGACAAGCAAAAAAAAAAAAAAAAAAGTCATCAGACTTTTTTATTGAGGGGGCAAAAGCATAAGAATTATAGTATCTATATTTTCTACAGTAATCTATATATCCGCAAAATAATTGGGGGAGCACCCCCTCCCCCGGTTCCTACGGCCATTTTTAGCTCGCCTGACCAAGAAAATCGAAGGTGGTGCTTTTCTGATTAAAGATGTTCATGTGTGTGTGTGTAGTATACATGTAGATATCTTAATTCGTTTTATTTTCATGGTGTTCTTCAGGGTTTTGGTCACAATTTTAAATGCAAAGACACATCTATGGGTCAACGTAAATCATTTTTTCCAAGGGAATTAAGGGGGGGGGGGCAAATATGGAATCATTTTAAAAAAATGAAACCGAACAAGCCAGAAAAGACCAAAACTTATCTAAATACATTCTTTTTGACTACAGATTCAAAATTATTTACAATCTGGTCCTTGTGGCATTATAGTTGGAAATACTGTGTGAGGGTAAGGGTGAGGGTGTTAATGTGTGAGTTTGTCCTTGTGTGAATGAAAGTGACGTAATTTGCATCGGGATCGAAGTCGAATTGGGAAGCTCCGCTTTACAGTGCCCTTGTTTTGTTGATAAGTGGTTAAAAGATATGAAAATTTTTCGACTTCCTTTTTTATTGAAGAAGCAGTTGTCTGTGATTCACCCCCCCCCCCCCCGTTTTTAATTTTTCGGAAGTATTTTTTGTAAGGGATGTTCTGGAACAAAATTTATACCCGAAGGCGGCTGTAGCATATGGTGGCATATTTCTGCCCCCTACATGCAAGATAAATTATGTTAACATTCAAGAAAAGTATGTCAGCATGCAAACCTGAAGATAATTATGTCAGCATGCAAAATAATTATGTCAACATGCATTATAATTATGTTGACATGCAAGTTACCAATCTTTTAAGGAGGAATTCTTCTTATATTTCTTGTATTCAAAAATTGATGAAATTTTCATAGAATCAAGAAGACATAATCACTAAGTGATGCTATCGGTAAGATTAAATTTGACCGTTTTATTTTAGAACCAAGGTCAGGTCAAGGTCATATCTTTTTCCTTCACTTTAACAATAAAGAAAATACTGTTTCCAATCATGCGATGCCTACTTCTATTTCAAAAGTTAAAATGTTTTTCTTTTTACGTAAAAAGATACTACCATATAGGGTCTTTCAGATAATACTACCAAATCGACATGCATAATTCAACTAAAATAGATATTGGCTAATCCGAATTTCCTCAATTTTTCTTAATTTTTAAAGATATTTTCGTCATTTTTATATGCTTCGTATATTTAAAGAGGGTGTTGCAGTTCTTTTGTTATTTTCCCTAAAGTTGTAGCAGTTTAAAAGGAATATTTTATGTAACAGAAAACGGTCTTATGTTTTTTTTTTTCAGATACAACGGTATATACAGCACATTATAGAACAATTTTTAGAAACTGCATACCGACTTCCAATTTGCCATTAAATGAAGTGTAAATAAGTCACATAGCAAAAAAGTCAAGTTTTCTGTTTTTTTTAAATAGGGAATCCCCAATGTGCCTCCTTGAAACAGGATGAATGTCATATTCGCATAGAGAGACAGGGTTTTTCTTCAAAACTGCCATTTCGCATTTTTGTTTCAAAGAGGCATATTTTTGAAAATCACAAAAATCGAATAAAAATTATTATCCATCCGAAATGCAAAATGTGCACATAAAATAGCACAGGAGACTGCATTGTTGGAGCTGGTCTAGTGGTAAAGCGTGTGGACTCTATGTAAAGATTATTTTACCTGGTAATGGGTTCGAATCCTGGAATGGCTAGTATATAATACAATTTTTTTTTCTTATAAATGGAAGTACAATGTAACATCTCTCGAGAGATCGCATATGCTAACATAAATAAGTCGCATGTCAACATGATCAACACAATCCTGTTGCATCTTGCTTGTATGATGCCAGGAAAACGTCAGAACCGGCGCCATTACAAAAACTGGAAATTCGCCGCCTCCAACTGGAGGCGGCATTCTTGGGTTGATTTTCGATACTTGCGAACCGAATTAAATGCTGAATTCACATCTTATCAATAGTACAATGCCTTTAGATTTCCTGGCACGTAAAATATCAAAATCGTGAAAAAAGCCTGGAAAACGTCAGATATTTCGGACTAGATGTCATTTAATGGCGCTAGTAAGTAAGTTTACCAAAATTAAAATTAGATTCTTCATGGAGATTGGTAACTTGCATGTCAACATAATTATTTTGCATGTTGACATAAATAAATCGCCTGTCTACATAATTATGTTATATTTTTATTTATTTTTTTATTCCAAATCGGGGCCCTTTTGAGCATATTACATACATGATTATTAAACAGAACATATAAGTATAATAATTATTCACAATTGTGATAATAGTACTGTAATATTCAGCATATTCTTAATACATATACTTAGTCAGTTTACTCATGGTTCATAAGTTGAGATAATTGCTAAAATGTACAATTTAAAATACACATTGTAAAGTATAATCAAGTACCACCGTGTACCATAATGCAAAAAAGCCAGAGATATACATATACAAAAATATATACTGAATAGATATATTCCACTAAATTGCAAAAGATACCACGGGACAGTGCATTGGTACTTTATAAGGCACCATGTTTACATATCTTATGACCAAACTAACATTTATTGAGTGTTAAAAGTATACAATTTTTAAATTCTATATACATTTAGAAGACACATTATATTTCTCCCTTGATCAATTCAAAAAGGGATTTAAGAACATCACAATTTTCACAATTCAATATCCATATTAATTTGTTCATGTTATCAAGAAGTAAAATTTGTTTACAATGTTGTTGTATACTTTCATACATATTTTGCCTAAGTAAATTATATTTTGGGCATTCAAAGAGTAAATGAATTTCATCTCCAACTTGGTGAGAAGAACAATTTGTACAAGTTCTTAGTTGTCTGGGAATCCCTAAGTAACGATCTCGTTCTATTGGTAAATTATGTGCTGATGTCCGCAACCTTGTAAGTACTTTGCGTTGTTCAGGTGATAACAGTGCTAGGTTATTTTCAAAAACCAAATTAGTTTTAAATTTTATATAAGTTTCAAGTTTTCCTTTTTGTAAATTTCTCATATTGTACCTTTCATTTGTGTAATGATTATATAATAATTCTTTGCATTTTTTCTTGAAATATAAGGGTTTATTTATGGTAATAATATGGTTTAACCCAGCAATTTGAAGAAATTTACATACTATACCATACCATGACTGCGATTTACATGTATTAGCATTAAGCTTACTATGAAGGTATGCTGCATTAATAATGGGAAAGAAGTCCCAAGATTTTCTAGTCTATTCACATAATTCATTATATTTTTTACAACATCAAGGTGTAATGGAAATCTTCCAAGTTCTGACAAAGTTGCAAAATTTGAGCACTTTCTATGAAGACCTAAAATAAATTTACAAAATTTCATATGGAGATTTTCACACTTTAGTTTGGAGTAAAAATCATGCAAATTATAGTGTTGCGGTTTAACAAAGATGGGCGATTTAAGATTCCCCAAATCTCACTGCCATAGAGTAATATTGGTTTGATAGTGTGATCAAAGACATGAAGAGATGTTCTAATGCTTGGTTGTAATGATAAAAAGTCTTTCTGCAATTTTAAGTACATGTATGCTTTCATTGCCTTTTTGTACAAATCATCTTGAGCACTAGAAAAATTTCCAGCTGCATTAAAATATATTCCTAAACACCTATAAGAAGACCGTGACACATTCTATTTCTTTACTTTCAAAAATAAAATTATATTTAAGAGTTCTTCCCGCTTTATTGAAGATTAAAACCTTACTTTTATCAGTATTAACTTTTAGACACCAATCAGAACAGAATTTTTGAAATTTATCAAGATTACTTTGTAAGCCAGTTGTTGAATGTGACAGTATGTTAACATAATTTATCTTGCATGTAGGGGGCAGATATATGCCACCATGATAATATAATGAGTTCATAATATCTTCAAAAAATAAGAGTCCTTAATTATTTGAGTCTATTTTTATTTTGAGCTCCATAAATAAAGGTGTGTCCCTAAATCATTGCCTCCCACATGTCTCATCATTCATCATATTTCAAACAATTTAAATGCGCATCCGCTCTTTTTTTCAAGTTCGTAATTTATATTAAAAAATAATTTAGTCTCTCTCTCTCACCTTTTCACAGTTTTTCACGCTCTATTGACCAGCATTGGTCACGTGAGCTGACCCTGAATGAGAATTCGTCACACTGATATTAGAGTCTAACTCGAATAGCAGTGATTTGCATTTGCTTCTGCAAAAGCCTTCCAAGCGACTTATCAAAGCATTCTTTCATCACCAAAGACACAGAAGAAGATACTTCAGACTGAAGTAAGTTGATTTTTGTTGTAATCGTTCGTTTTTTTTTTACTTTATACAATGTTTTTGTTGAAAACGTGATCACCGGTGAGTACTCGATTGTTCCCGCCGCCATTTCAGGTCACTGTCTAATATTAGCCACACATTCATATTGGTATATGAAACATTTCTTTACATCATTACCAAATTTTGTAAGTTAAACATATTTATTAGACAATAGACAATATTTATTTCCAATCTAGGGCCCCAAGAGAGGCATGAAAGATACATTAGTAGACAAAGGCAGTGCATTATCAATAAGGAGATAAATTAAAAAAAAAATTGTGTAAAAGTAAAATGCATACATAGCAAGTTGTTGTGCTTTACAATGTCATATTAAATGATTAGAGAGGTAGTTTCCAAGTTGAAGTAAGACATTCATATTTTCACATGTAATGATCCAAAAATATTTTTGAGAACTACATGTATCTTAGCTATTAAAATTTTTATTATGTTTCTGTGCTTCATTTAGAAGTTTGGTTCTTTTTTCTTTGTAAGAAGGACAATCTATTAGTAAAATGTATTTAATTTTCCACTACATTCAAATTACATTTTTCACATATTCTTTTATCTCTTTCTAGTCCAATATATCTACCAGTTTCAATTATTAGCCTGTGAGAAGATATTCTCAATCTGGTTATGCCCTTCTAAAGTCAAAGATATTTTAGGAATGACTCTAATTCTTGGCCAAATTATTCGCGAATAACCTGGTTTGGGTCAGTTTACGCTTTATAATCCGCGAAGCAGATTATAAAACAGCGTAAACTGACCCAAACCAGGTTATTCGCGAATAATTTGGCCAAGAATTAGAGTCATTCCTTATAATTTAATTTTAAAATCATTAAATAACTATGGGTGTAAAATTTCGTTGCTTTTTATTAGTTCAAATTTGCCGCTCAATAATACAACCGTAGTAACGGAAGTACCGGAAGTGATGGGAAGCGAGGGGAGGTAAAAACTGATACATAGGCCTAGCAGCCTTGTTGTTTGTTTACATGTGGTAAGATCGAATTATTGTTTGGTACATTGATTAAATCTGGAATTTTCCACAAATCCCGAGGACTGGAAATGAGAGGATTGTATGGATACAGATGATTCAGCTGGTTGTCAGGGGGGTGTGTCCCCATACCAAACCAGGTTATACAGAAATAATTTGTGTTCCTTTTTGGATATTAACCAATCAGAGGTTAGAATACAAACAAAATTAAATTATTCAGTAATGTTAAATATTCTTCACATTGGAAATTACTTTTCAGCTTTACATAAGAATCTAATTTTCCAGGAGATTTTTTTCTTTAGAGTTGAACCAAGAGCAAATAAACTTCTTGTGGATTTGATTATTGATGACAATTTTGAATTTAGATAGACTCAAAGAGGAGGAATTTTTTGATATTTTTAAAATTTTCAAAAATTCAAGTATACAAGAGAACCAGAGTCTCTATTTGTACTAAGTGTTTTGAATTAATAAAAGCATTGTACAGAAGAGAATTGTTATCAGAATTTTCCAGTCTATGGCAATATAATAACATAGATTTTTAGCTCTTCTGAGTTGGAGGCTAAATGCTATGGTCATTTGTGCGGTGTGTGTAAACTTTTTAGAATATGGGCCATAACTCGAGAACCCTTTGGCCAATTATTGTCAAATTTGTCACAGGGTATCCTTGGCCCAAGGGCTCTCGTTTAAACTAAAACTAGGGTGTGACCCTTAAACAAGGGGAGATAATTAGGTAAATAAAACCAAAAGTACTGGTTGCTAAAAAAATCTTCTTCTCAAGAACCACAGGGCAGATTATCATTAAACTTTCACAAAAGGATGAGGATATGTTGTAGATTAAAATTTGAATGGGGAATTGCCCTGGGGCAAAGGGCGTGGTCTCAAGGTCACTTCAAAGTGGACCACAAATTACGTCTTATTAAAATGTTGATATTTTGCTTACTATAAGGACTAGGGTCATCAAATCTTGTCAGTTGATATATCTAAAGACCTCATATTATTCTTATTTGTGAAGAATGTTTTGTTCATTTCAATACAAAAAAAGACATTTTATGACTATTTTACATATCGTGATACATATTGTATTGTGGCTCAAATATTGTGATATATATCGATACAGAAATAGTTGTATTGTCCCAGCACTACTGAAAAGTAGGTAACTGTGACCTACTTTTGAAAATGTATGGCTTTAATTAAATATTTCAGGTACTAATTGGCTTAGAATCATCAAACTGTCATTTGATGCATCTTGGGTCTTCGGAGTACGACAACTGAAAAATAGGTCACCGTGAACTACTTTCGAAATTTTATGACTGCAGTATTTAAATATTTTCAGGTACTGTTTGGCTTAGAATCATCAATTTTAACTTTGTTAGTTGATGCATCTTGGGTCCTGGGAGTAAGTTGACTGAAAAGAAGGTCACCGGTACCATGACATACTTCTGAAATTTTATGACTTTATCTAAATATTTCAGGCACTGATTGGCTTAGAATCATCAAACTTTGTCAGTAGATGCATCCTGGGTCCTTGGAGTAAGTTGACTGAAAAGTAGGTCATGTGACCTACTTTTGAAATTTTATTGCTTTATTTAAATATTTTTAGGTACTTGGGTCCTCAAAGTATGTCAACTGAAAAGTAGGTCACTGTGACCCACTTTTAAAATTTTATAGTTATAATTAAATATTTTAGGTATTAATTGGCTTAGAGTCATCAAACTTTGTCAGTTGTTGCGTCTTGGGTCCTTGAAGTACGTCAACTGAAAAGTAGGTCAACATGACCTAGTTTTGAAATTTTATGGCTTATTCATATAAATATTTCAGGTACTATTTGGCATAGGATCATCAAACTTAGTTAGTTGATGCATCTTGGGTCCTCAGATAATGACAAGAGATAAGTAGGTCCCTGTGACCTATTCTTAGGTACTAATTGGCTTAGAATCTTCTTGGATTCTCAGAGTGTTATATCTAAAATGTAGGTCATGATGACCTACCTGGAATTTCAAGGCACTTTATCTAAATATACAGGATACTTAGAGGCTTCAAATAGAAGTGATAGGTTGTACAATTTATCAGAAGAGCGATTCAAGGCCCTTGGGCCTCTTGTATGATACCAATATAACATGGAAATCTACCATTAGTTCTGACATTACTGCAAAATTTGCACTTTTCTCATGAACCCAGTTTAAATTTACAAAACTTCAAGTGTAGCTTGTCAGGTTGTGAAAAATTATATACATTGTCAATTGAGATACCATCTCTGAATCGTGGTGAATGAGGATTAAACACATCCCATATTTCGCTGCCATATAACATTATCGGCTAAATAGTATGGTCAAAAATATGTAGACTAGTTTTAACAGAAGGATGAAATGCTAAAATATCTTTACATAACTTAAAGTCGCCTGCGTGGCGCAGTGGTTAGGGCATCTGCTCTTAGAGTCACGAAGTAAGGAGTTGATCCTTACGTCGCGGGTTCGAATCCCACTGTGGGACATGGAGACCAGTCCTTCGGATGAGACCGTATAAACCGAGGTCCCGTGTCGCAGTAGGTGCTGGCTCGAAAAAGATCCCTCACTGCTCAATGGCCCTGAGTGCCGAGTATATAGGACAAAATTTGCAGCTCTCCACCGGCAAGTGGTGGCGTCTCCATATGAGTGAAAAATTCTTGAGAGGGACGTTAAACAACATACAAACAAACAAAACATAACTTAAAATAACATTTCAAACCTTTTTTGTACAATGCATCTTTAGCCTGCGAAAAAGTACCTGATGCAGTGAAATAAACACCAAGATATTAATAATTGGTAACAGTTTCAAGTGTACTATTATTCAATAGAAATTTATTCTTCAACAGTTTACCAGATTTATTAAAAACTAAGACTTTTGTTTTATCAATATTCACACTTAAACACCATTTTTGACAAAATTCATCTAATGTGTTTAGCTTTTGTTGAAAACCATTGTCTGAGGTTGACAACAGAACAATATCATCAGCATATAATAAACCATGTATTTCTAAATTATTAAGTGTACCAGGGTCAAGTGTACTAGACAACATACTTGGTAGTTCATTAATTTAATAAATATTTTGAATATATTTGGGCTCAGATTGTCCTCTTGTCTTACACCCAGTTGAGTATAGAAAGGTTTTGTTAAATAATTTCCTGCTTTTAGAATATTTTTGATTAATTGTAAAATTTACTTCCAACTCCCATTTGTAGAAGTTTTAACTTTACACCATCATGTAAGACAGTGTCAAAAGCTTTACGAAAATTGACAAAACATGCATATACTTATTAGTTTTGTGTGCTTTATACAGTTTAAATAAAGGTGCAATTATAGCAGGAAACATCTTCATGCAGAAAAACTGTGCATGCTCTTGGAGGATGTAAATTTCTTCTTCTATTCTAAATAAATTTCAGGTGTCCAAAACATGTTTGTTTTATAACCAATAATTATTTTTAACAAAAGTCATCATTGCCCATGTAGTGCCCAGTCTGATTAAAATCAAACTTTCACTAGCTCCTTTTAATTTTGATTGTCGCGACAATCAAAATAAAAAGGAGCTAGTGAAGGATTGATTTTAATCAGACTGTATAGTGCCTTGCATAATTATTCTAGAGTTGCATTTTCAGATGCAGACACGCGTAGTATCAGATAGGGTAGGGGCAGGCAGGAAAAAATATGAAAACTTATTTAATAAAACTGCGAAAAGCAATTAAAAAAAATAATAATTCAAAATAAAAATTAAAAAAAAAAATAAAAAGGAAAATTGTCCAGACATGAAAAACCTATTTTGGGGAGGGAATTAAAAATTATGATAACTTACTTGGAAAAAAAAAAAAAAACTTTGAAAAGCAAAATTAAAAGAAGAATATTGTCCAAACATACTAAGATTTTTTACCCTGTGACCTTGACCTTGAAGTTAGACCTACTTTTCAAAAATGTTATCTTTCCTTATACTGTAACTTTTGATTGAGAGGAGATAGGGCTTTCATATATGACATGTACATTACCTGTGACAAGATGTTTCCGAGCATGCTATAATTTTTTACTCTTTGACCTTGACTTTCATGTTTGATCTAATTTTCAAAAATTTTAATTTTGGTGATTACTTTTGAATGATATATGATAGGGCGTTCATATTTTGACACAATATACCATAAATAATGTTATCCACTAAGACGCCAAAAGCAGGGGACAATTCCTTGAATTTGCTCGTTTTTTTGTAAATGATGATATCTGTGTTTGGGATATATCTTGACTCTTTAATCTCGGGAATGAAAAATGCAAGTAAACAATGATCTGTAAGATAACATGCCATTCCGTGAATAGATATCAGATGTCGTCCAATATCTTAAGCTATGTGCAAAATATGTGATTAAGAATCTATATTGAAGATGTAGATTTGCATTTTATATAACAAATAAACATAACTCAATACCTTCTTGTTAATTATTCTTTAAAAACTTAAATTTTTTAAATATGCTTTTTATTTCTGATGATGACGCAATCTGTACGTACATGGTAATTAAGATTCAAGATCACGTGACGAAAACAATCCCTTCTTTTGACAGCACCATAGGCCAAGGGTTTATGAGGAGAGTAGCATATCAGAAACCTTTGGCTAGCAAAGATTTAATTACTGTAAGGCATTCATGTCCTATGGACATGTTTCTAGATATATAGTTTTCATTCATTAGTACTCTGACTCTTAAGTTAATTAACGTGTTTACTGATCTCATTTCAGTTTATTCATTGATGTCCATTTACTTGAGCTATGAATGTGACATGGACACATTTGAAGTAAACCCTAGACAATATCTATAAAAACATTATGTATATAAAAATTAATGTATCTAAAGACTACAATAGATCAGCATTTATCATAAAGTGTGATAATTGAATGATTCCCCATCAATTAACCCTCAATGCTAAAATGAGTAAGGAATTTAAAATTATCCAAAAAAAATTATATATAGTACGATTCATGCATGTTTAATCTAATAATTCCTTAAATTCATAAATAGAAAGAGATTTCAGTTTGCCTTTACTGCAATAAAATGTCAGTTGGCAACTTTTTTTGTTTGATTAGTACTCCATTTTTAGCTCACCTCAACGAAGTTGGGGGAGCTTATGTAATACCCTCTGCGTCGGCGTCCAAGGTTAAAGGTTTTTGGAGCATTTTCTTTTCAAGTACTTCTATGGCCTATACATGTATTAGTCAGAGATGCATGGAGGATGCTTCTAGTGTGTTTCATTGTACCAGTCAAGGTTTCAGATGCTGCAAAATCAGCTAAAGAATGACCAGGTTAATGTTTTTGGAGCAGGTTAAAGTTTTTGGAGCAGGTTAAAGTTTTTGGAGCAGGTCTCATTTCCAAGTAACTATAAGCCCTGTATTGACCAAACTTCCATGGATGATACATCTAAGGATGCACACCACTGAACTTGCTTCGGATGCTGGATCTGACCTACATTTTCCAGATGAGTGAGTAGGTTAAGGTTTTTTGAGTAGATCTCATTTCCAAGTAACTATAAACCCTATATTGACCAAACTTGCATGGATGATACATCTAAGGATGCACACTACTGGACTTGCTTCGGATGCTGAATCTGACCTATATTTTCTGGATGAGTGACTAGGTTAAAGTTTTTGGAGCAGATGTCATTTCCAAGTATCTATAAACCCTATATTGACCAAACTTCCATGGATGATACATCTAAGGATGTACACTACTGGACTTGCTTTGGATGCTGGATCTGACCTACATTTTACGGATGAGTAACCAGGTTAAAGTTTTTGGAGCAGATCTCATTTCCAAGTAACTATAAGCCCTATAATGACTAAACTTGCATGGATGATACATCTAAGGATGCACACTACTGGACTTGCTTCAGATGCTGAATCTGACCTATATTTTCCGGATGAGTGACCAGGTTAAAGTTTTTTGAGCAGATGTCATTTCCAAGTAACTATAAACCCTATATTGACCAAACTTGCATGGATGATACATCTAAGGATTCACACTACTGGACTTGCTTCGGATGCTGGATCTGACCTACATTTTCCGGATGAGTAACCAGGTTAAAGTTTTTGGAGCAGATCTCATTTCCAAGTAACTATAAGGCCTATCTGAACCAAACTTGCATGGATGATGCATCAAGGGACGAACAATCTCAAATCTTGCTTCGGATGCTGGATTTGACTTACATTTTCTCGATGAGTGACTAGTTTTAAGTTTTCAGATAAGTCTATTCCCAAATAACTGCAAGCCCTATCAGACCAAAATTGCATAAATGTTGTATCTAGGGATGCACCCTCTTAGATTATTAGTTTAGTGTGGGACTTTGCCTTACTTAAAGACAACATTCGTTGAGGTGAGCTCTGTAATCTCTGATTACCTATGTTTGTATTTTTGTAAGCATTCAAAATTATAAGTGTTTGCTCAATGAGGTTGTATTTATAACTGTATATTGAAATTCAAGGAAATTAACTTTGTTTTGTAATAAAGTTTTTATTATTATAGAATGGAGCCAAGACGATCTACAAGAATTAGGCAGCGCCCCCGGTGGTTCAGCGACTACGTCGTGGACTTTCCAGTAAGTGAATAAGTGATAAAAGATTCACTTGTAACAAATGTTATTTAAGAAGAATGGGGGGGGGGGGGGGGGTGAAGAGAGGGAGGGAATTAGAGTGCTATTTGATTTACACCTCTCTAAATAGATTTAATTATACTAAACTTAATTTTTATAGCAATTAAGATAGAATTTTGTTGTTATATCCCACTCTCTCTGTTATTCCTTTGGACCGGACTTTGAATAGAATAGAATAGAATTTATTTGCCAATCTGATGGTCCCTTTGGGGGTATAACATACTAGGTACAAGTAGGGCAAGTATGATTTGTAAACACTCAAGAGGACAAGAAAACACATTTACATACAGCAATACAAAACAGAAAAATGCTAGATATTGAGTCTAGGCAAAACAGAGGTAATGAGTAATTTGTATTATCTCTCTTACACCAGGATTTTGCTATATATGGCATTACAATTGAGTTCCTAAAACTACACAAGATTTATATCAAGGGACATTACTCTAAGATATACACATCTCAGCAGCACTATTTATGTAATCTTTTTTGTCATTAAATCTCTGATCTTATTGCTTCATTTTATCATCAATGTGTTAGAAAATTTAGATACCGAGCACTACATTTTTTTTTTTACTTTAAGAATTTAATTCTGTTAAATAAAAGGATCCGAACTATGAATTCAATTGTGTTAAGTAATACAGAATTGTTTATGTGAGCTTTAATGATTGGTTAATCTTTTTTTAGCAGGTTTATTCCAATATATTATCTTTTTTTGTTCATTTATAGATCTCCGATCTTATGATCTTATTGCTTCATTTTACCAATAAGTGTTAAAAAATTTAGATCCCAAGCACTACATTTTTCTTTTCACTTTAAGAATTTAATTCTGTTAAATGAAAGGATCCGAACTATGAATTCAATTGTGTTAAGTAATACAGATGTTTTATGTGAGCTTTAATGATTGGTTAATCTTTTTTTAGCAAGTTTATTCCAATATATATCATGGATTTGTCAATGATTATATTTTTGATTATACAAACTAGCTAGTAGGAAAAATGATACATATAGAGATCATTTAGCAAAAATCCATATTAAAATTCATTTAAAGTCTTGTTTTTGCCCCCTGTATATTTAGCAGACATACTATCTATAGATATTATGAGCAAAGGGTGTTTCTTCCAAAAACAGTGATTTTCATGGCCTCTTGCCCTTGGTCAGGCTCTGGTGTTAGAGTTATAGCTCTTAAGCTGTAGATAGTTTTCGATAGATATGGTTGTAGCAAGAGTTATTTCCCATTAATCGCAATATTGGGGGTATATACAAGCCCGAATTCCTTCATGATTCAACCAATTTAAACTTGTCATACAGGCCATGATTAATTTGTTGAAGATAACAATTTTTCTTACGAATTTATGTTAATTTAATACATTGATTTAAAAAAAAAAATGTCTTTTGTGGCATATTGGATATTTATGAGATCTGAAAAATCACTGTCTATGCAGTTAAGTGATCAGGTATGGAAACAACGCAAAATCCATAAGTGCAATGTCCTGGCGATAAGTGGAATATCGGGGTTTTGCAGGAATTGATCTTCAAATGTATATTATATCAATCCTTCTATTCTGACAAAACTGCTACAAACTACTACCATTCAGACACTTGTTCTAGATATGTGTAAGTAATCCCAAACAACATGTAAAAATAATGTTGTCTATTTCAGACATTTTTAGCTCACCTAAACGAAGTGGGTTGGGGTGGGGGGGTGGGAGGGGAGCTTATGTGATACCCTCGTCCAATGTAAGTACTTCTATGCCATACATTAAACAGAGATGCATGGAAGATGCTTCTTGTATGTTTCATTGTACCAGTCAAGGTTTCAGTTGCTGCAATTTCAGCAAAGAAATGACCAGGTTAATGTTTTTGGTTCAGGTTAAAGTTTTTGGTGCAGGTTAAAGTTTTTTGTGCAGGTCTCATTTCCAAGTAACTATAAGCCCTATATTGACCAAACTTGTATGGATGATACATCAAAGGATGCACACCACTGGACTTGCTTCAGATGCTGGATCTGACCTACGTTTTTCGGATGAGTGAACGGGTTAAAGTTTTTGGAGCAGATCTCATTTCCAAGTACATTGTAACTATATGCCCTATTGACCAAACTTGCATGGATGATACATCTAAGGATGCACACTACTGGACTTGTTTTGGATGTTGAATCTGATCTATATTTTCCAGATGAGTGACAAGCTTAAAGTTTTTTGAGCAGGTTCATTACCAAGAAACTATAAGGCCTATCTGAACCAAACTTGCATGGATGTATCAAGGGATGAACACTCTCAAACTTGCTTTAGATGCTGGGTTTAACTTGCATTTCTGGAAGAGTGACTAGCTTAAAGTTTATAGATAAGTCCATTAATCCCAAGTACATGTAACTGCAAACCTTATCAGACCAAACTTGCATAAATGTTGCATCTAGGGATGCACACTACTAGACTATTAGCTTTGTGTGGGACTTTGCCTTACTTAAAGACAACATTCGTTGAGATGAGCTCTGTAATCTTTAATTACCTGTGTTTTTATCTGTCATTATGTAGGCATATGGCTCGGCTTATCCCCAGTTTCTTTGATTAACTTGAGCATTGGCTATAGCTTTTGAACAATTGGTGCTACTATATTGAATGTGTATTTCATGTGACCAGACTTGTTTGTGGTTGAGACTTCTGGTTAGTTATATATATATATATATTTATCATTTCTATTCTTGTTTTTGATATGGTCTTTTTTCTCTTTTAAGGTGCGAAGGTCCAGGGTGAAGCTAATGGTGAAGGTTGATGATGCTCTTCAGCAGCCTGAGAAGGTGGCACTGCCACTTCCTGAGCCTGTACAGGCTCTACCTCAGGAGAAGCTTGAGCAGACTGTAGAGATGGCTGAGCCATCTCCCCAGTCTGCAATTGCTGATCCTGAGGTAGAGCTTGTTCAGTCTGAGGAAGTGAGTCTGCCATCCCCTCAGCCTGTCATAGCCCTTCCTTGGCTAGAACTTGACCAGACCGTGGAGGTGGCGCTGCCATCTCCTCAGCCTGTTCAGGATCTAGTTGAGGATGTGGCTGGACAGACTGAGGAGATGGAACTGCCGTCTCCCCAGGTTATTGAGGGCCATCCTCGGCTTTCTAGCCTTGGGTCACCGATGACAGAGATCCCTCCTGAGCAGCCATCACCCATGAGGGAACCTGTGAGGCGAGGCTTTGCAGCATTAGGAGGAGGGTTGGTGCGGCATTTGCTTAGGAATGTGGATGTCTCTTTAGTAACTGGTATTCTTTTCCCTATTCTCACCTCTTTCTAATCTCCCCCCTTTTCCTTCAGTCTGTTAGGTATAAAACTAATGTTTATATTTAAATAAGAGTAATTTTTTTTAATTTTTCCTAAAATTTTTTACTATAAATATTATTAAATTTTCTTCCCCTTTCGTTTCAATTCTAAAGGATAAAACTTGAGTAAGATTTGAGTTAGTTAGATTTTCTCCTAAGTCATATTCTAATTTGCATCTAGAAATCTCAGTACACAATATCATTCAGGCATAATAATTCAGGAATTATTAACTTTTTGTTAATAACATAAAGATACCCCCTTTTTTAAATTCTAATTTTGTAAGAACATACTGAGTTTAAATAAGTTTAAATTTGTCCTTATTTTCTCCTGGATACTACATCTAAATATCTCAATGAAAGCACACACCGTTATTTAGATGTAGTTATTCAGTAGAGTAACTAAATGTTAAGGTTTAATTTAGTTGATAAATAGGGCCAATTTAAGGGCTTCATTTTCCTCCTATCCTTTAATTTTAATCAAATCTAAAACTAAAGTAAAATTAAAAAACTTATGAAAAATTAAACAAGAGGTTAATTAAATTATGAATTTTCCTAAATTACAATAACTAGTGATTAAGTTTAAATTTTTCAAAAACTAAAATAAGTTGACTGATCAAATTACTAGATTTAAATTTTTCTCAAACTTACAGTAACTATGTGATTTGGTTTAAATTTTCCTTAAACAACAATAATTAAGTGATAAGCTGTGAATTTCACTAAAACTACAGTAACTAGTGATTAGTTTTAAATTTTCCTAAAAGCTGAAGGGTTTGATTAATTTTTACAATCTCCCTTTGGATTTTGTGTTCATTTAAAGTTGACCATAGTATCACCATCATACAGGCATTGACATTCATTAAAGTTATAATAAAAGCTTATATTCATTTCTTAAGACTAAATTAAGTATTAATTCCCTCTTTCTTGTCTTCATTGATAAGTAGGGTTAAATTTATTTTAGAATAATTTCAATTTTTCAGGTTTTAAAATTAAAGTTATTCAAATCATTCAAATTTTCATAAAAGAGAAATTAAAATCATTAAATTCCTGCTAAGAAGTAAAATCTAGAGTTTTCATTGTAAAGAGGTTTTCTTTTCCATTTTTCCATTTTCTTTACTTCGAATGATCTCGTGTGTGCATGATGGGTTCAGTATTTTGTTTGAAATTTTGTATTTTATATGTTATTTTGTACTGTGCATTCATTTTACATGTATTTATATCTCAGATAGGCCTTGTTGATTGTAAACCTAAGTATTTATTTGGTTTATTAAGTAGGACTTGTAATCTTTTCTACCCCCCTCCCATTTTCCACGGGTCTGCTATATTTGTAATTGGGATTACTTTTTAGGAACTAAAAGCTAATTTTTTTAAACAGATGGAAATAATTTTGAAGATCAAGGTTACATTGTAATATAAATTATACATTGTATATTTTGGGGGGCATCTCAAGGATCCTTTATAAATCCATTGTCCTCTAAATATTATGGTTAATTAGAACATATTGTTAGAACTTATCTTTCTTTCCTCTGTTTTATAACTAGACTGAAGTCCAGTATTCTGATTTTTCCTCTCTTTATTTCAATCCTTTGTAAAATTTTTAGATTAATACTTAAATTCATTATTAAGATAAAATGAGGCCCCTTTTTCTCTCGCGATTTTCTCATGAAGGCTAGTGGCTAAATATCTCAACTCAAGCACACACCGTTATTTAGCCACTGCATTCGTGAGAGTAATTTAAATTTGTCACAATTAATTAATTATTCAAATCCAATAGCTAATTTTTTCTCAATTTAATATTTCTTTTATTTTCAAAAATAATTTTTGGGGATATGAATTAGACATTTAACTATTAATTTAGGCTTATTTTTGTAATTTCCATTTATTTACCTTTAATTCATTTACCTGTAATTTTGGGTTATGACCTTGAGATGTCCCTGATGTGTCTGTGATCAATGTTAAAGTTAAAATTTTATGGATTTGTAATGTATATAGATACATTATATCAATGCGTTTGTGTGAATTTGTACATCTCATGGATTCCCTGTATTCTAAACTTCATAATTCAAAGCTTATAAATTTCCCTTTCTTATCCACAAGGTTGCATGAGTTCAGTTAAAATTTGGAGCTTATTGTTTAACTGAGATTATTTCACTTTATTATTTATTTTTCTAAGATTAAAGTAATTATTAGTATTTTGTAATCAGTAAATACATGGGTAATTTCAGTTTTCCACCCTGTTACTGTTATCTGTCATTTGTCAGTAAGCTCAGAGGTTAATATTTTTAGAAATAAAAAGGACATTTTTCTTCTTTCTTCAGATAAAGTCTAAAACATCAGTATCAATTTCAGGAAATAAATTTCATAATCAAATTGCCCTTATAAATCTTTCCATCAGGAGTAAGATTACTGTAAAAGTTTAATGTTTATGATTGAAGGTGGGGATCGATCCATTTCTTTTCACTCTCTATTTATTTACTTATCTTTAATTATAGGTTCCTTCTCTGAGATCTAACTATTTGTTTAATTATACTTTGTGGTTAATGTATTCAATGTATTAAGTTATGATAAGTAATGAAAAGATTCGTTGTCACTGATAATTGGTTGACCATCAACACACGCTTACCGATTGAAATCTTTCATTAAGGAATTTTATGAATTCCATTGCTGAGAAAATGAAATGTAGTGTGCTTTGCATAATGAACATTTCTTTATGCATTGTTTTGTTCGTGTTTTCCCAAAATAAAATGGACGCAAACCGTACCTTCAATTTCCTCACAGCATCTGCTAGCCATGAAATTTTTTTTTTGAAAGTTCTGATGATTTGTGTCCTTGATCAATTTAAAGCTACTGATTATACGCGATGATAAATTTTGATAGTTTCCATATTGTTCAACACTAGTACAGTAAAACTCGTTTAGTATGAACACGGATATAATGAATTTACGGACGTAGTAAAATTCCCATAACCATTCCTTCTAAAATTGTATGAATATAATGAACTCGGATATAGCAAATTTACGGTTATAGTGAATTGATTTTGTGTCTCCTGGAAGTTGAAAATTACATTTGTTAAGCAAATTTTCGAAGATCTGTATTTTTTCAATTTAATATTGATTTTACATTAACTTTATGCATATGTATATTTGAAACTCAATTCATCCAAAAACTGCTGAACATCAAGGTAAATTTTGCATTTTATACATCTTAAAATGGATTTGGTAAACGTACTTGAATGAAAAAAATCTATATTGCGAACTCACTTTGTATATAGTGAAGAAAATTCGCAGGTCCCTACCCAGAACTTCCCTAAAACCGAGTTTTACTGTATTAATGTATTGATGTATAATATTATTATCACTATGCCTGTCTGTCTGTCTCATTCTGAGACCATATCAACTGTTCATTTGATGCATATCTTTGCTAATGCATATATAAACTTATATTTTTATGCTTTAGTTACTTTGGTTAATGAACTTATCATTTAGATTTATCCTCAGTCACTCACAAGCAGTATAATTAAACCAAATTTGCACTTGATGCTTCTATAGATGCTTTCTCTGATGCTGCATCTGACTTACATTCTTGATTTATTGGATCAGATTGTTTTCATTATTTAGATTTAGTTCCAAACTGATCTTGTTCTTTATCATATATGTTTGGATGCTGACTCTGATGTTTACTTTTGATGCTGCATCTGACCTACATTTTACATTTGTATTGCCTACTTTTGGCACAGTCTCCTGGCTCTCATGCTGCGTCTGCTCTCCAATGTTGCATCTGTTGCATAGTCATTGAATGCTGCATTTAACCTACATTTTAGATGTGATCAGGAGAAAGATAAGATTTAGGTGCTTTCTTTTTTTTTCATAAAAAAGAATTCTCTATGCAGTATTTGAATTATAGTATATAATATGTAGCTGTGTTCTATAATTTTTGGTATACGTCCTTTTTGACAAGTGCATTTTTTTGTATTTTGCATGTATTTGTATATGGTTCAATGTGTGAATTCCAATGTTTATTGTTTTCAATATTGTTTAATTAATGTTTGGATGTCTCATCTGCACACACACAAGTGTTTGTACGTCCACCACAACCCTCGCCTCGCCTCAGCATCTCTGTCCAGACGTAGGTGTAAAGTGAGTGGTTTTGTTTTCAATATTTAGGGCCCGCTATGATAATGATCAGTTTGTCTGTCTGTCTGATATTGTTTACCCAGAATACATACTCTCCCCTTGGCTCAATCTGGTTTAAACTGCAGTTACCTCGAACCAGTTTTCTAAGTAAAAGGTCAAAGTAAAAACCACATCTGCATGTAATCCTTATCTGGAGCATATTTTCTCTCATTTTAGCCCTTTCTGGCCTATACTTCACCTATATATAGTGCCAAGTGGTAAAAAATGTGCAGTAACGAACAGCTTCTAGGTCAGAAGTCGAGGTCTTGTCATCTTTATCATAGTGAGCACATTTCTCTCACCTTTGCAGAGATCTAAAACCAAAGATCAGTGGTAAACATTTCTGTTTACATAATAAAATCTCCCCGGGTTTATGGTTGGATATGATTTTTATCCAACGAGGTTTGTGTTATTTTATACCAAGCCTTGGCTCTATTCAGCTCATATTTACTCAGTAACCCATAGAATTCCAATTTGTTTAATGGTGTACTTTAGCTTTAAACCAAGTTTTTGGTCAGGTTTCAAGGTCATAGCAGACATCTGTGTGAAATTATTGTCATGATCATTATTTTGTGTTTCCTTGAGCTTCATCTCATTCATCTTCCAGAGTGCCATTGGATTGAAGGTGCAAGTCAAATGTCAAGGTCCATTGCAATGCCCTTTCATCCTGATATCCTTGAGTAAGAGCGAGGCCCTTTGAGATGGGCACCAACTCATTGATGTTGTATATACAACATCATGGTGTTGGGGTTCATCTTATACATAAGGAAAATATTTAAAAAATATGTATATTTGTATGCCAAAAAAAAAAAAAAAAAAAGAAATCCAAAAAAAAAAAACCCAAAAAAAAAACCAAAAAAAAAAAAAAACCCCACAAAAAAACCAAAACAGAAAAAAAAAACAACAACAAAAAAAAAAACAACAAAAAAAAAAAAAAAAATCCAAAAAAAATTCAAATATACAGTTGAACTTTGGTATCTCGAACATTGATATCTCAAAAATCATGGATATGTTTAAGTGATCTGGAAATCTTTACCCTATTCTTTTAGTATTTTACCCTGGATATTTGAATTGCTAAGATGTTTTGAAATTTTTCATGGTCCTTTGAGTTCGAGATTACAAGGTTTGACTGTGTAATATATATATATGTATAAATATGTATTTAATCTTATAGATGCATGGACAAGCAGCACCCAATTCTATAGAAGCAGGGACAAGCAGTATTTAATCTTAAAGATGCAGGGACAAGCAGTATTTAATCTTATGGAGGCAGGGACAAGCAGTAGCCAACCTTACAGAAGCAAGGACAAGCAGTATTTAATCTTACAGAAGAGGAACAAACAGTATTTAACCTTACAGAAGCAGGGACAAGCAGTATTTAATCTTACAGATGCATGGACAAGCAGTAGCCAATCTTTCAGATGCAGGGGCAAGCAGTATCCAACCTTACAGAAGCAGGGACAAGCAGTATTTAATCTTACAGATGCAGGGGCAAGCTGTAGCCAACCTTACAGAAGCAGGGACAAGCAGTATTTAATCTTGCAGATGCAGGGACAAGCAGTATTAAATCTTACAGATGCAGGGACAAGCAGTAGCCAATCTTACAGATTCAGGGGCAAGCTGTAGCCAACCTTACAGAAGCAGGGACAAGCAGTATTTAATCTTGTAGATGCATGGACAAGCAGTATTTAATCTTACAGATGCATGGACAAGCAGTATTTAATCCTACAGAAGCCTGACATACAGCACCTAATCCTACAGAAGCAGGGACAAGCATTAATTAACCTTACAGATGCATGGACAAGCAGTATTTAATCCTACAGATGCATGGACAAACAGGATTTAATCTTACAGATGCAGAGACAAGCAGTAGCTAATCTTACAGATGCATGGACAAGCAGTATTTAATCTTACAGATGCAGGGACAAGCAGTAGCTAATCTTACAGATGCATGGACAAGCAGTAATTAACCCACCAGAAGCAGAGGCAAGCAGTATTTAATCCTACAGATGCATGGACAAGCAGTATTTAATCTTACAGATGCATGGACAAGCAGTATTTAATATTACAGATGCAGAGACAAGCAGTATTTAATCCTGCAGAAGCAGGGACAAGCAGCACCCAATCTTACAGATGCATGGACAAGCAGTAATTAACCTTACAGATGCATGGACAAGCAATATTTAATCTTACAGATGTAGGGACAAGCAGTAGCCAATCTAACAGATGCAGGGACAAGTAGTATTTAATCTTACAGATGCAGGGACACACAGTATTTAGTCTTACAGATGCATGGACAAGCAGTAACCAATCTTACAGAAGCAGGAACAAGCAGTATTTAATCTTACTGTAATACAGAAGCAGGAACAAACAGTATTTAATCCTACAGATGCATGGACAAGCAGTATTCAATCTTACAAATGCAGGGACAAACAGTTGCCAACCTTAGAGAAGCAGGGATAAGCAGTATTTAATCTTACAGATGCATGGACAAGCAGTATTCAATCTTACAGATGCATGGACAAGCAGTATTTAATCTTACAGATGCAGGGACAAGCAGTATTTAATCCTACAGAAACAGGGACAAGCAGTTCCCAATCGTACAGAAGAAGGGACAAGCAGCACTTAATCCTACAGAAGCCGGGACAAGCAGCACCCAATCGTACAGAAGCGATAGCCAATCCTAAGATTAAGATGAGTGTAAGCAAGAGTACAGAGATCTAAAAAGGGTAAAGTTACAATCTTTACTCCATACACTCCGAGAGATTCAAGAACTTTTTCACTTGATGAAGTCTGAGTTTACTTCTTCACATTCTGTTTGAACAGGTAGAGAGTTAGACTGTTAACCATGTTTCAGAGCAGACTGTCATGATTTAACTAGAGTGCCAGGAGTAAGGATGAACACTGTGGCCTAACCTAGAAGTGAGGGTAAGACACAAATTATTCTGTGTTAATGTTCCCATAATCTGAGATTCAGATCTGCAAATCACTTTTTTGTCTGTCCATCTGTCTGTTTGTTTGTCTGCAGAAACTTTAACCTTGACCTTAACTTTGAGAAGTATGTCCTAGGACTTTCACATTTCATTTGTATTTCTTGTGACAAGCCCTTTCTAAGCCTAGAGTGGCTTTCTTTTGAAAAACTTTAATCTTGTGCATAACTCCTGAATAATTGCTTCAACAGCTTCCATATTTCACATATGTTTTTCTTGTGACAAAATCCCTTTCTCTAGCTGATGGCCTACATTTTTACCTCATGATTTTGACCTTTGAATTATTTTAGACATCATGACCTTGGAATTTGATTTTCTTTTGAAAAGCTTAAATATTAACCATAACAACTGACATTTGGTGCAAGGGCTTTCTTTTTTCATGTACACTCCTTGTTAAGGTCTTTCTTTGGGTACCAACATTTAAACAATTTATCATGGACTGGGCATCTGTGTTCGAAAAACAACCTGTTTATGTGTGGGATTCTATATCTTCTTTTCATTTGCTGAAATCTTCCTTTCTTTTATTGACCTTCATTTATTTTTTAGAGTATTAGATTGTCCTCCATCACCAGTTTTACATTGGTCAGTTAGACAGAAAAAGAGTCCAGATAAGAAGGATCCACTGCAACCACCAACCATGCTAGGGTAATACACATTGTTTACTTCTTGATTATCTCTTCTTTAATTTCTTTTAAATTGTGTTCATAAGAAATAGTTGCAGTAATATAAGCATTGATTGCTCTGCCTTAGCAGGGGGAGAGGTTGGATTGCCTAGACCCTGCAGTGAAGAAGAGTCACCCCATAACCTGAGGCCTACCTTGAAAGATGCAGTTAGGTTCTTATTTTTCTTTTTACACAAATTCCTTATTCCCTCCCCCTTGAAAAGTGAGGGTTATCTGAATTACAGGGGTGTCTGTCCTTTCGTTTGTCCATCCATTACATTTTGAGGAAGCTGTCTCTTTTTTGCAACTTCTCCAATAACCACTGAATAAAATTCATTGAGACTTTTAGAGAGTCTTTATATTACAAAGTGCGATTATGCCTTTTATTTGACATATGATTGGGTTTCCCATATGTAATTGTGGACACTGCTTTTCTATCTTTAATATTTGGAGTACCCATCCCTTATTCACAACTCTACCTATAACCATTGAATAAAATTTTAGACTTCCACAGAATCTTTATTTTAAAGATTATTTTAAAGACTATTTTAAGTTTTGGTTGTGCAAATAATTTGGGATTTCCATAGCAAAACACGGAACTTGCCATAGTACACATATTACAAGGGTTGTACCATTTTATGAGCTCCACATTCACAGTACCTCTAATTTTTACATTGTTTTCAAAATTATCTAGACTGAGTCCCACATTAACTTCTTGAATTTCAATTGACAGAATGCCCGTCTGAAGGAGCAGCACATTAACCTTTGTCAAGCAGCCATGAATAGGTATAATCTTTTGTCCTTTCTCTTTCATTGCTTTAGAACTGTACTAATCTTTTGTCAGTTTCTTTCATTGCTAAGGGTACAGAGGAGGGATGGACAGATGGCAACCACCAACACACTGAGGAGGAGACCATTGCCAGGATACAGGGTATCCACTATGTCAACAAGCCAACATTGGCCAAAGTGGTAAGAAACCAGCTATATTTATTGCATTTTGGATTTCTGTTGATTCAGATAAGGGACTCTTTTGACCCCTTGACTTTCTGTGTGAACAGATTATTGACTTAACAAGCCTTGATTCTACAAAAAAGACTCAATTACTTGTCACAATTAGTCCAGGAAGCAAGGATCAACTGCAGCCAACCATAGAAGAAAGGTAAGATCCAAAGACCTACTCTTTCTCCTTGTACAGACTCCATCTATTGTGCGCTTTCATACTTGATGTAGATATGAACCTTTCTTGATCTTAAATTTGTATTTTGCAGAAGCATTTAGAGACCATACCCATCCTAAGATTATAAGCAGAGTGCATGCATCACTTGCCAGCAAGAGTACATAGAGCTGAAATTGACTGATGCTAATCCTACAGGTAAGGCAAAAGCTGCACTTCTTTTAGTATTTCAGTTGCATCATTCTTTCTCATTACTGATTAAAATAACATTTACTAACTACATTGTTAACAGGCAATCCTAGATCCTACAATGTATGTTCAAGAGTAGATCCTCATGTTATAGAAGAGTTATGAGTATTGATTGACTGCAAGTTTCCTTATAGAGGAGGGTAAGGTACATGCTCTACTCCATTCACTTTGAGATTTCATAACTTTCATTAGATGAAGTCTGTTAATTTTAACTTTCTGTTTTGTTGACCTCTACATATCTTGTGTTGACAGGAAAAAGGTTAGACTTGCCTGGTTCCCGGGTTTTAGAGATGTCAGTTATGCTTGAACCAGAAAACCAAGATAAAGGACAGACTTTACTTTTACCTAGAAGTGAAGGTAAGATGCAAACTCTTCTTTTTTGACTCTCTGAAAGTTTATTTTTCTTTGCCATTTGACTAAGTCTTAGTACCTGTACTACACATGTGAGTTAAGGATAAGTATAGGCATTTCTTTGCAAATGAGCTTATAAAAATGCATAAAATGTATATTCATTATTCAGAGAAAGTTTGGATTTATTTTCATGTGCATACTTAGTACCCTCGATATGTCTTAGCCAATACACATTATGATGTCACATCATGATGTCACTGATCTTACCTACTGGAGGTAATAAAACATATCAACAAAACAGCTTCAGCGCAAGGGATTACCCTATTTATTTTTACATAAAAATTGTATAATGCTAAGAAGAATATTCTATGGATTAATAAAACTGCTGCACAAATCCTAGGCATTTTCTCATTTGGTTGGAATTTGAGGAAACTTATACCGGACTGTACATTTTTACCCTTATTCAACTTAAAACTTTACAAATAGAAATTATTCAACTGAGCTGTTGATATTTGCGCAGCATTACCAACAAACTTTGGAATATTTTGCTTCTAAATATACCTTGTTTCAGTTAAGTAAAATTGAGCTGCACCCTTGCGCCGGACCATTTTTGTTGATGTTCATTATAATCTTATGTAGTAATGAACAGTGTCGTCATAATGTGTACTGGTTATCTCATGCCGTGGGTACCAAGTATGTATTAGACAATAAGTTTTAACTTTCTTTGTATAATAGATATTGTCCTTAGGCATTTCAATTAGTTTATTTGCATATAAATACCTAAACCTAGCATTAACTCACCTGCATAGTGTTGTCACTGAGCACTTAGTTAACCAGTATCGAACATTGATGTATAAGTATCATTTAGTAAAACTGCTATTTGGTTACTCGGACATAGAGACACTTTACTTGGTAATTAAGCGTAAAAAATATTTTTTTTTTAAATATATATATGAAAAGCAATCCGATACCCATATGTATTCAATTTAAGGTCATACAAAAATTTGATACTCACTGATAATTTTCCAAGACATTTTTGATTTAAAATCATAGTATCATTAGTAGGGCTGGGACGATACAGCTTTTTCTATATCGATATGTATCATGATATTTGAGCCACGATACGATATGTATCACGATATGTTGAATTGGATATAAAATATTTTTTGGAGTGAAATGAATGAAACATTTCTTCACAAATAAGAATAATTTATTCAGAGAAGTTGTGTATCTGTTGTAAAACAAAATCATTTTACCCAAGTGGTATTAATTATGTATTTCATGTTTATATTTAGCCTATTTATTATATATATTTAACCCAAAATGTTAAGTAAACAAAGAAAAACACAAGTCAGAAATTTCTTTACGATATGTCGATATTTCTTCATACGTATCGATATGCGTATCATCCTCACATTGAATCAATATTATCGATATCTCGATATATCGTCCCAGCCCTAATCATTAGATGTTCTTAGACAAAAAAATCACCATACATTAACAGGAGTTTTGAACAGATATCAGTGATGAAATTCCTGGGTTTTTTTGTTTTTTTTTAAAAGAAAACAAAATTATACTTTTAACTGGTATATTTCCTAACAAATTTGATTCAGATGTGTTGTTCAAAATTTCCAGGCATCAGAAAATGGTACAAAGGTCCTTCAATTATTGCAACTCTTAAACAACACAGGGAATAAGAAAATAAAGTTCAAAACTACATTGCAAATATGTCCTTAATATCATTTCAAGGAAAGGGTCAATCAAAAACAAGTAAACTACTTATTTTCTGAGAAGGTTGTTGAAAATTTATTGGGTTAAACGTCATGTTACATTCAAACCTCGAAGTCCCATGATGTTTACTAAACAATACATGCATTCATTAATAATAGTGAATATACAATAATTAAATATTTCTGATTTAGCATTAATCCATTTGAAAATTTTGTTAATATTTATCTTGTTAAGTTTTTTCCAGAAGTGCTAAGAATTGGTATTGATAAATTGTACCATTCCCAATGCCAAAAAGTTAATTTTTCCCAATTTTGAGACTAAATATTCCAATTTCAACTGCCAAGGAACAGCCTATGATGTCATGTAATTCTTTACATATAAAAATGTGTGAGTTAATGTATGTGTTGATAGTTAATTAGGTTAGAATAAACATAAAATAAATTTCATTTGTTGTGGGTTTAACATATAAAGTACAATGAAACATTTTATTTTAGAAATTAGATTTATTTGTTTATTTAAACATTTTACAAATGTAATTTAGACAGAATAGAGCCAGTGGTATGCAGTGAGCCCAAGAAAAGGTTGTATTTTGATCTTATAAGCCAGAGATAAGGTAAGCTGTATTTTTTTCTACTGCATGTATTTTTTGTTTCCTGTTCTCTCCCCTTCCCTTTCTTACTTACATTACTAACACAACAAACTTTATTTGCTCTTTTCATTTATAAATGTTTGTGTCTTTCCTAAATATGTAATTGTCACATGTTTTTGTTTAAGAATGATGCATTTAAAGGTACTTTTTCAATTGTTTTGGAACTGTACTAATCCTGTGTCAGTTTCTACCATTGTCAAGGGCACTAGGAGGGATGGACAGATGGCAGGGGAGACCACATTGAGGAAGAGGAGACCGTTGCCAGGATACATGGTATCCACTATGCCAACAGGCCAACATTGGTCAAAGTGGTAAGAAATGAGCAGCAGTTGTTGCAATTTAGATTTTGATTTTATATTTTCACTTTATTCAAGACTGGTACTAGTACTAGTCTGACTCTTGACTCTATGTTAACAGAATTATAGTTACCGGTAGTCTCAATCCCGATACAAAAAAAGACAACACTACTTGTAAAGAGTCCAGGGAGTTGGGATCAACTGAAGCCAACCACTGAATAAAGGGTAAAGTACATATCACTGATTCCATTTCTTCTGCTAATCTTAACTGTTGCAAACTGAGCTCTCTTTGTTCTTGAATCTCAGTTTCTAACCAGCTTAAGTACAAAAGCTAAAATAAACTGTGTCTAAACTTTTAGATGACAGCAGGTATAGATAGATGCCAAATTGTGCATGACCACACAATGATGAGGAGGCCATTACCAGAATACAGTGTATCCACTATGTTGACAGGCCAACATTGACCAAAGTGGTAAGAAACAAGCTGCATATGGAAGACTATCATATATACTCGCCTATAAGTCGGTTTTTTGGGAGTTAATTATTGGTCCAAACTCTTTACAAAAAGGATGGTAATTCATAGGTTCAATCCCTCTAATATAAGCCTAAACAATACAACTGACTTATAGGCAGACCGACTGATAGGCAGGTATATACAGTACACAATGAAGAAGAGGACCACACAAGGAAGAGGACCACACAAAGAAGAAGACTATACAGAGAAGAAGAGGACCACACAAGGAGGAGAGGACCACACAAGGAAGAGGAGGACCACACAAGGTAGAGGAGACCATTGCCAGGATATAGGGTATCCACTAAAACAACAGGCCAACATTGGCCAAAGTGGTAAGAAACAAGCCGCATATGCTACATTTCTTTGATTGCTATGTTTTATTCTTTGTCAGTCCAATTAGGACATTCATTTGACCTCTGGACTCTATATATTAACTGAAGAATGGTTAGAAAAGCTTTGATCTCATGGTAGAATATACTTCCATCATTTGCAACGAGGAGTCCAGGGAACTGAGATCCACAGCTGCCAATCATAGAAGAAAGGGTAAGATACAAATTAAATGTACTGAATCCATCGTTCGTGCTCTTTCACACTTGGGGTCCATTTTATATGCTCATCTTAACTGATGTAGAATGAGCCTCCTTTGATCTAAAATCTCAGTATCGTACAACTAAAGTACTAAGAGCTTAATAACTAAACTGTTGCCTGACAATTTTTCAGATGACAGCAGGTATGGACAGATGCCAGATTGAGGACAACCACTCAATGAAGAATAGGATCATACACTGAAGAGGAGGATCACACAGTGAGGAAAAGGACCACTCAAGGAAGAGGAGGACCATACAAAGAAGAAGAGGACCATGCAAATGAAGATGACCACACAAAGTAGAAAAGGACCACACAAGGAAGAGGAGAACTAAACAAGGAAGAGGAGGACCACACAAGGTAGAGGAGACCATTGCCAGGATACAGGGTATCCACTAAACCAACAGGCCAACATTGGCCAAAGTGGTAAGAAACAAGCCACATATGCTACATTTCTTTGATTGCTATGTTTTATTCTTAGTCAGTCCAATTAGGACACTCATTTGACCTCTGGACTCTATATATTAACAGAAGAATGGTTAGAAAAGCTTTGATCTCATGGTAGAGAACACTTCCATCCCTTACAACGAGGAGTCCAGGGAACTGAGATCCACAGCAGTCAGTCATAGAAGAAAGGGTAAGATACAAATTAAATGTACTGAATCCATCGTTCGTGCTCTTTCACACTTGGGGTCCATTTTATATGCTCATCTTAACTGATGTAGAATGAGCCTCCTTTGATCTAAAATCTCAGTATCGTACAACTAAAGTACTAAGAGCTTAAGGAGGTTGGATCCTGCCATCAAAAGTAATGAGAATTTTTTATCAAGTATATTTTCTGAATTTATACACATAGCTTAATTAAAAATCAAAACAAAAAATGGGGGTCAATGCGCTTCTTTTGGCGCTACAGAGCATTTAGTTTGACCTTTTTGCACTGTAAATACGTCTTACACATAAATCAATTTTTGAAGTTTTTCCTCCAATATTTTATATTCAAGTAAATTATGGGAACAAACACAGACTTATGTCATCTTGAATAGACACCTAAAAATTTGTGACAACGAAAAAATTTTCAAATTACTCCGCATGTTCAATTATTTGACCTTTTTGCACTCAAAAAAATTTCATTTTTCTGGCATTAAAAATTTAACAAACAAAAATATCATTTGAAAGTAATGACATTTTACTGAATTTAAGAAGAAATGTTAAAAGTATCTTATATATTCAGAAAAGAAAATAAAAAGTGGGGGTCTGTGATGTTAATTTTTAGATGTTACTAAAATAGTGCTAATTTTAAGCTTAAAATAGGGATATTTTTTTCTTGACTTTCAAAATATATTTGCTATATTTATTAAATATGATGATAAAATTCATGACAATTTATTAAATATATAATTTAGGACCAGTATAAAACAGTTCACTTCACAAAATAACTCTGTGTGCAGACTGCATGGAGAAATAGGAATTCAAACTTAACATACTTTAAATACTTCGAAAGAGAAAAAAATGATCATTTTCTTCTAGAAAACCTTCCGCCACAAAATATAGTTCCTCACTTAATGCTTTTGGTATGGAATTAAGTCATGGAGTTTAACTGAATATAGTTTAATTGGCATTGTAGAATCCAAAATTATTGTAAGAATTCAAGCTTTACGCAGAATTTTTGAAATATAGGGTAAGATATAAATCTGCTCAAAAGCTCAGGAGCGAACCTCATTAATAATTAAACTGTTAAATGACAATTTTTCAGGTGACAGCAGGTATGGCCAGATGCCAAATTGAGGACAACCACTCAATGAAGAATAGGATCATACACTGAAGAGGAGGATCACACAGTGAAGAAGAGGACCACTCAAGGAAGAGGAGGACCATACAAAGAAGAAGAGGACCATGCAGATGAAGAGGACCACACAAAGTAGAAAAGGACCACACAAGGAAGAGGAGAACTAAACAAGGAAGAGGAGGACCTCACAAGGTAGAGGAGACCATTGCCAGGATACAGGGTATCCACTAAACCAACAGGCCACCATTGGCCAAAGTGGTTTTAAACAAGCCACATATGCTTCATTTTCTTTGATTGCTATGTTTTATTCTTAGTCAGTCCAATTAGGACATACATTACACCTCTTGACTCTATTTATTTACAGAATAATTGTTAGGCAAGCTTCAATTTTGTGGCAGAGAACACATCTATCACTCTTTAGGAGGAGTTCAGGGAAGAGAGATCCACAGCATCCAGCCATGGAAGAAAGGGTAAGATAGAAATCAAATGTGCTAAATCTATTGCTTGTGCTCTTTCACACATGATTATGACTGGGGCCTCTTATATGTAAAATCTCTGTCTTAAAGAAACAAGGACGATCAAACCCTTTCACTGTCAAAGGTCTTTAAGATTACATCACCTGCCAGCAAGAGTACCAAGAGCTGAATACCAAATAGCCACACAGTAAGGAGGGAGATCATTGCCAGGGTACAGGGTGTCCATTATGCCATTAGCCATTTATTAGTCAATGTGGTAAGAAACAAGCTGCATTTGTTGCACTATCATGATTTCTGTTTTCTGCCTAATTAAAACACATATTTGACTCTAAACTATCTATGTTCACAGAGGCCTTGATTGCAGTCTCCCACTCTTTTGGTTAGGAAGAGTTGAACACCAGCTAAAGGAGTACTGAGAGCCAGAATTGACTTTGGCCTGCAGGAGACAGTAAGAAGTTAGATCCACTACTTGTGTTGTGTAAATTGATATCCCTATTTCTCACCTGTTGAATTCTTTGTACCTATATTAACTGATCTGTACACATTTTGCATTAACAGACAAGGGACAAGACTGTTCTTCATGGAATGTTTAAAAGCAGTTCTTCTTGTTGATGGAAAAGTTTGAAGAATACTCATTGCTTGCAGCCCACTGTAGAAGTGAAGGTAATATACAAACTCCACTCCATTCACTCTGAGAGATTCCATATCTTTAAGTACTTTAATTCTGTTAATCTCTTTATATTTTTTGATAACAGGGAGTTACGCTAGCCTGGATCCAGTGTTCAAGAGCATTCATGTTTCAACTGGAGTTCCAAGAAAGTGATGAACTTTTGCCTAACATAAAAGTAAGATATAACACATATTTTTTTTTTTTCTGTTTGAAATTTCACATTTCTTTGCCATTAGATAAAGTGTGAACATTCTTTTGTTATTAACCTTCCTTTGTTCTTTGTTAACAGACAAAGAGTTGGACTGGCCTTCTACACCAGTCTTAGAAGAACCTGCAGGACAGAAGAAGATTGGCTTGACCAGAACACCAGAAGGTAAGATACAGTTTACTCCATACTGAAACTTTCTCAGTAGGTCACCTGAGTCCATACACAAACTTTCTCAGTAGGTCACCTGAGTCCATGCTCAAACTTTCTCAGTAGGTCACCTGAGTCCATACACAAACTTTCTCAGTAGGTCACCTGAGTCCATACACAAACTTTCTCCGTAGGTCACCTGATTCCATATACAGACTTTCTCTGTAGATCACCTGAGTCCATATACTCACTTTCTCTGTAGGTCATACACAAATGTCTCAATTATTTAAGAACAGGATTTGACAGCACATTTATATCACAGAATTGCTACATTTCTTTATAAAACTACAAGTTTTCATGCTTTAAGATGGAGATGATAATTGTTTTTACCCTTATACATCTGGTGCTGACAATGCAAAAGAAACATTGATTTTTATAAAATTTTGAGAATAAATTCCTCTTTAAACTTCTCAATGAATACTGCATTGACAGTGTAAGTCACTAAGACAGTATGAAACATTCAAAGAGGGTGTTGCAGAAACTCACGATTACTGTAAGTCGTTTTAATTCCACGGTGTTGAAATTTCACGATTACTCAAAAAGTACCAATTGGGATGGTTTTAATTTCATGCTGCAAGAAATTAATTTAAATTTCGTATAAGCATTTAAACATTTTTAAAACTAATGATAGCATTCACTATAGGTTTATTTTTGTGGAAAATGATGATTCGCGAACATAGTGAAAAACAGAAAACTTGACTTATTTTTGCTATGTGACTAATTTACATTTCATTTAATGGCAAATTGGAAATTGATATACAGTTTCTAAATATTTTTCTACATTGTGCTTTATATAGTTTTGTATCTGAAAAAATTCAAGATCGTTTTCTGTTACTTAAAATTTTTCTTTTAAACTGCTACAACTTCAGGGAAAATAACAAAAGGACTGCAACACCCTCTTTTCAAAAATGTTGATTTGGGGAAGTAGACTAGTTTTTTGTTGAGACATGTTGTAAACAGCATACTCTGGTATCAGTAGATTTCATGGTGGCTCAATATAGGTGGACTTCTGGGTGCCTCTCATCCACAAATTTACATCCTCCATGAATTGAAAAAAAAAAACCCTTTAGTTTCGGAGTTTTTTCTTTTTTAAATATACCCAGTATGAGAAAATACACGAAATTACATCCCCACAAACCTGTTAAAGGATGACTGCACTTAACGCTGGGTTTTGGGTCTTTTTCGGACGCTTCTGTTGCTTTTAAATCATAATCTTATTTCATTTTTATATATTTATGAAAGAATCCTGTCAATTTTGAGCCGAATTTAAATATTAAAATGATCTTAGACTGTGATACAATAAAATGATTCTATGTTTTCTGTCCTTACTCTTTCCTAATACAGAGAATTTACAATTACCTGCCCTTGATTAAACATTAGGTATGCATGAGAGGTGGAGCTAATATTGTAAGAATGGGTCTAAAATTAGACTATAGATAAATAACAAAGACATATATTAAAAAAATACGAGTTCACTCTTTCCCATTCCCTCTTTATTCTGTATGGCACAAGTACACTATTTTCAGAGGTTTCAAAAACGAACAATATGAGCGACGTCCATGTAAGTAAAGAATCTTTTAAATCAAATGCCTTACAATTTAATGTGTTCGAGCACTTTAAATTTGTCCTAGTTAGCACAAAACATGCTACTTTACAAGTCATGTGATGGAATTTAGTATTCACAGAGTTACCTGAGGTAAGAAATCACATGGTGAATTATAATATTCAACATGTCATAGCCCTTGGGTACAATAGAGAGAGCAAATGTAAGAAAAAGCAGTTTTTTCTCGTTTAAACCATGAGCGCATGTTTGTCTATTAATCTCCTTTTGACGCAACATTGTTAATGCAAATATACAGCTACTGTTAAACGGAGAACAATAGACAAACATGCACTGACTATGTATAAAGTCAGTGAAAAAGTGGGTGTCCTCATTATCGTACAGAGATTCAAGGAATTGTGATGACCCCCGCCTTAGAAAAACAGCTTTGTACTTCGTAAATACGTACTTTTATTTAATGTAATTACATAAAGTTGTAGATTAGATGTTGACCATTTGTGCAATCAAAAGAAAAATGCTTGTTTTGAAAGTTTATTTAAAATGTCACAATTTTCGCATTTCCTTAAGTGCAGTCATCCTTTAAACAATTCAGGAAAACTGGCTTACGTCTTGAAAAACATGAAATTGAGATATATTTAAACAATAAAATGCTTTATTTGGTTGTTGTTATGGGAATTAATGTTGCAACTGTTGCTGAAAAAAAAATACATAACCTGCATAATTGGGTGGCATGATATATATTAGTTTTAGGTCTTGTCATGCATGGAATTTAATTCATTTCTATTTTAATCCTATTATAATTTCAGGATGCAAATTGATAGAATATTCTGGAAATAATATGTGTATTTTGATGCTATTTCTCCAAATTGAATCACTGTTGGTACTATTCCTAATTGCAGGGATAAAAAACCCTTGGTGAATATGATTGGTTGTTTTTTTTACAGGAGGTATGATTGGTTGTTTTATACAGGAGGTATGATTGGTTTGTTTTTTACAGGAGGAAGAGAGGAATACCAGACTGACAGGACTCTGAAGAAAGAATAGCAGTTAGGGGATGTACTGTGTGAAAATATTGACGTTTGGATATTATACATCTCAAACTTACGTATATTTAAATGTGTGTGTTAGTGTCTGTTATGTTTGAGTCTGTTTATGAGTTTATAAGGTTCATTGTTAATTTTGCTTTTGGAAAGCCTCTTAATGGAGTGTTAGCCCTTACAGTTTCACATTTTGTTGCTGCATTGTTAAATAATATGGCCTTTTATTAACCTTTCTATGTCCCTGTAGTAGCAATTACTAATTCAGATCAGTCACTGTGAGACAAATTTTTTAAAAGGATATCTTTTGATTAGGGATGTCAAAATATTTATTTTCTTAAGTCAAATATTCGATTGCATTATTCGAATGATAGTGGAATATATTCGAAATTTTTTTCGGAAACTAAAATTTTATTTTAAACTTCATTGGTACATGACATATTTAACCCCAAATCCCCTTTTCTTAAATTTATTAAAAAATATGACATCAAATGTTACACACAGATGTTCACATGGAACTAAAATGTGGATAGCGTATTTATATTTACTAAACATAAAACGCTAATTTCTCCAAAATGTATGATTTCCCCGTCGTTAATGTTCATAAATCGGTATGTAAAGTCGTTTTTAGGAAGCATATAAAATGACTGTGCGATATTTCTTTTTAAAGCTTATTAAAATGATGGGGGGGGGGGGGCACACGGTTAATCTGTGATAATGTTAAATATTTGAATATACTTTTTGTATCAACTATCAAAATGTCTTTTAAATATGTAAAAGAATATTAATTTTATAATAATTATCGTAGTGTCCAAATATGTCACGGCTATAATGGGTACATGGTATGAGATCAAGTCCAATTAATAATTTTACGAAGAAAGCGCAGTATAGCAAGATAATTTTATTACAAAAACAACATATTAATTGACAATAAATCTCGCAGAAGTGAAGCATTTCTAATAACTGTACTTTCTACATGTAAAGTCAACAAGTCTCTTTATCACTCTTTTATCGAAATTATTTATTCGAATGTCGTTTTGTTATTCGATCGTCGGTCCATTCGACTGATAGTCGAATAGTCGACTATTCGTTGACATCCCTAGTTTTGATGCATGTTTCACACTTTGGGGGGGGGGGGGGGGGTTAGTCATAATCCCTATTATAATAAAGACCCATTGACACATTTGGGATCCGTCCGCAATCACTGCTTGATCCTTGTCTGGATCACATAATTTAATAAGGCTTAAGATTATGAGAAATTTTCGTTTGATGCATCTTAGAAACAGTGTGTGTCAAAGGTTAAGTCTGTGTTACTGTGACCTTCAGTCAAATATCTGAGTGTTGTTTTGGAATTTCATTATTGATATTTTAGTAAGGGTCAGGATTTTCGGTCCTTTTTCATTGAAACATTCAATCCTTGTCACTTAACACATCTACAGACACTTAAACACTTGTGTCTGAAACCTTAAAGCACTTTATCCCATTATGAAATTTATTTTGAAGAGGAGTTCTATTCATTATCTTGTGTTAGTGATAGTTATAACTATCACTTAATTTAAGGGCATTAAAGTTGAGCAGAAAAAAAAAATGATGCATACTAAATAGATGCTCTATCCTATGGCCCAGTGCTGGCATGCCAGCTAGTATAAAATCTCCGGGTTTTTTTGCCATTGCAAATTTTTATGCTATGGCTGTGAGAAGAATATGGGTTGTCAGGTTTCCCATTGATGCTGAGTTTAACTTAAGCCCCGTGTTGCACCCTTTAATATTGCTTGACAACATGAAAAATTGAGTAACTGTTAAGTGTTTGATATGTGCATTTGTTGTGCTGTATTTATGACAATATTATATTGGGAGGAGGTGTGAATCTGGGCTAAGTGTTCAAATATACTCGTACTATTTCTGTGATTAGGTGGTAGGCATATCAAACTTCATACACTTAATTCTTCTATTTTTATATGACTGAAAACTAGGGGATATAAAATTACAGTATTTCTGTGTATTTGTAAGTGAAGGCATATAAATAAAGCACCATTGGGATTAGTACAGATACCGGGACCATTTCGTATTCTGATAGTGATGCACCTCATCTTGGTACCCGATCTCCATTCAAACATCTCTAGTAGTCGTATTGGTGTAGATGTGCACAATCGGTGCACACTGTTTTTGTTGAAACTTATGCCCTGATTCTGCATCACATACTTCTCTGAGGACAGCAGTAGTTTTCATTTGCTCTGGCTTTGTGCTGTATTCTTGTGTTTATTAAACAGAGCATATACCGGTACATCATATTTCTTGAATGTCAATTTCCACGGAGGATTTAATTAATTGTGTGCAAAACCTGAGCCAGTGAGGTAAGATGTTTGTGTGCTGAAATTTTCTTGGATGCTAAAACGGTGTGTGCATATTATTTTGTGGATTTGAGTTTGTGTCCTTGAAAATTTTTAGCTAGCATGAATTTTTTGCCTTTCTGACCTGGGTTCATACTCCCTATATTCATATGGAAGTAAAAAAACATGGGGCCATGATTCACCCTTATATTAAGTCACAATGACTTGCATCCATTTAAAAGTTTAGCTCTTATTGCTGTTTCACGTCATCTAGTAAATTAACTTGTCAGTCTTACTGTAAATGACCTTGTCACTTAATGTTGAGGACAAAGTGTGTTATGGCATAATTATTATAAATCATAATAACTCCAAAGTGTACATGTATACATAAATTGAAGCATATCTTCATTAGTGTGAGATCCATTGTATGAATGGATTTCATTCAGCAAGGACTTAAGGTTTACAGAAGTTATATTTAAAAGTATGGGTGTCCTGGATGGACCTGAATTCTCAGCAAATTGCTAATGCGCTATCCAATGTTGGGATGACTTATAATTCCCTGAGCAACTATTAACTCACCAAAACAGCAAGTTAAAAAAACCCAGATGATTATGAGGCCCTTTAAGTAGGGAGTACAGATAAAAAGGCCATTAGTAACTTTAGAGTTTTTGAATGTCCCCATTTGTCCCATTGCTTAGGGGTCATTTTTAAGTAATACTACATGTATTTGATTATAAATATTTGGGTGATGGGATATTGATCTTTGTGCACAACTCTGTTCCTGTTTGGGAAAGGCAAAGGGTTTACATTACAGTACATATTATGGTATTAAGCTTATCGAACTCTGTGCATGCACTTTGGTGCTGGTACAGATACTATGTTGTGTGTATTCAAGAAAAGAGAATAGTATCGCTGGTTTGGGTATAAAACAGTCTCATTTGAACATCTCTTGTGTTCTCATATTTCAAATAAGTGTTAGCAAGTCCAGCTGGTGCTTATATGTGCAAGCACACTATTTTGAATCTGCCATGAAACTATATGCCCTGATTTGGTATCATGCACTTCTTGGAGGCCAGTTTTCACTGTGGAAATTGTACAAACTATTAAGGGTTGAAGCCCGAGTCAGTGAGATGACATGTTTATGCACTGCGATTTTCTTGGATGCTGAAACGGTGTGTGCTTATTGTTTTTATGGAATTCATGTGTTCTTGAAAATATTTAGTTAGCATGAATATGTTGCCTTTCTGACATGGGTTCATACTCCTTCAAAAAGGAGGATATAACATACCCCTAAAGTAGGTCACAATGACTTATCTCTTTCTAGAATTGGCTCATTGCTGTTTCCCATTTTGGATTATATATTATTTCCACTGTAAGACTTGGATATTGGACCTTGTTTTTAGGAGAATCCTGGGGATAGTGTTTATATTTACCTCATTTCAGGTCACAATGACCTGTTTATTTTGCCATCAGATACTATTATAGCAAGGCCTTATTGATCTTTGACAGTTGATGCATTTGAGGACATTAGGTTTTTTGTTTTTGTTGCATTCATTGAATCGGTTCCTAATGACCTACCACACTTTAGAATATGCTTACCTATGATTAAATTGTTTAATTTGTTCATATTACTTGTGCAGTGATCTACTCCTAGGATAAATCACATGAGGGTTGAGAACAGTCACAGTAACACAATTAAACTGTAGGTCACTGTGACCTTCAGAAATACAGGTTTATGAAGCATAGTCCTGATATTTGATTTACTTTACACAAGAGACCATTGTAATTTGTTAAACAAGTATCAGTGTTGTTTGTGTGTCTGTCTAACATATCCCTTCAAGAATTTCTCACTCATATTGAGACATCACCACTTGTCGGTGGAGAGCTGCACATTAAATATCTGCACTTGCCAATCAGGGCCACTGAGCAGTGATGGCTGATCTTTTTCATGCCAGCACCTACTGCAACACGGGACCTCTGTTCATACGTTCTCATTCGAAAGACCATTCTCCACATCCCACATTTGGATTTGAACACGTTACTTAAGGATCAGTTCCTTATTCCGTGACTCTAGACCAAATGCTCTAAGTACTGTGCCACGAGTATCAGGTTAAAAGAAAGTAACATTTTAGTAATGGATGTACATGTACATGTATTGACAGTATATGGTGGCTAGATGTAATCCTTTGAAACTTGCTATTGCTACCCAGTATTGGGATTTGGCTGGTGGGAGGGGTTGCAAGAGGATCTACCAAGTATTGAGATTTGGAGGTAGGAGGGGTTTTGAGAGGATCTACCCAGTATTGAGATTTGGCTGGTGGGAGGGATTGCAAGAGGATCTACCGTGTTGGGATTTGGCTGGTAGGAGGGGTTTGTGAGAGGATCTACCCTGTGTTGGGATTTGGCTGGTGGGAGGGATTGCAAGAGGATCTACCAAGTATTGAGATTTGGAGGTAGGAGGGGTTGTGAGAGGATCTACCCAGTATTGGGATTTGGCTGGTGGGAGAGGTTGCAAGAGGATCTACCCAGTATTGGGATTTGGATGGTGGGAAGGGTTGTGAGAGGATGTGGGGTGCAATGTAACAATAGCATCCTTTGTGATAGTGCATGGGCTTAGGCTTCCTGCCACATTAAGGAAATCGTTATACTTTAATCAAAACCTGTACATGCCATTGAAAAAGTCAAGTAACTGCATGTTGAGCATTTGTTGTGTACATTTGTTGCACTGCATTGAAGGATAGGGGGTTTGCTGTGGGGAAGCTAAGGGTTTACATTACAGTATTTCTATGAATAAGTGTTGAAGTATTGATTCTACCTTTAAAACTATATAAGCCATGATGATATATATAAGCATCATTTCTTTGAGGTCTGTTAGGTAGTTGTATTTATGCTGTATATTCTGGTGTTTATTAAACAGAGCATACAAGTATCAAATTTCTTTATTGCCAGTTTCCACTATGGAAATTAATTATTTAAATTATTAAGGATTAGAAACCTGGGCCAGTGAGATGACATGTTTATGCACTGAGATTTTCTTGGATGCTAAAACGGTGTGTGCATACTTATATTGTTTTTATGGAATTCATGTGTTCTTGAAAATTTTTAGTTAGCATGAATATGTTGCCTTTCTGACATGGGTTCATACTTCTTATTCAAACCATATCAAAAAGATGGACATATACCCTAATTTAGGTCACAATGACTTACCTCTTTCTAAAATTGGCTCTCTGATCATTGCTGTTTCTTATTTTGGATTATTTATCATTTCCACTCAACACACTGTCTCTTGAAGAGTTTTGGGGATAGTGTGTTCAAATATAAACTTAAAGAAAGCATAATAATACCTACTTGTAGGTTACAATGACCTGTTTATTTTGCTGCATATTGATTATTAGCAAGGTCTTTTTTGATCTTTGACTGTTGATGCATTTAAGGACATTAGGCTTTTTGTTGCATTCATTGAATTGGTTACTTAATGACCTATCCAACTTTAGAATATGCTTACTTATATGAATAATGTTTAATTTGTTCATACTGTACAGTGATCTGTTTACTAATTCTTAAGATAATTGATTTATAAATGAAGGTGGGTCAAAACATAAATATAGGTCACTGTGACCTTCAGGAATACAGGGACTGTAAACGTCCTTTCCAGTCGCAGAAATTTTTTTTTCAGTCATTAGGTAGAAGATTATGCAGATTTCTTGGATTGCTTTTGTATGTCTTACATGATTAGATTAGTTAGAGTAAGCAGGGACAGATATTTATGGAAAATTTGAAACCTCTACAATGTAGCACAGCATCATCATTTTGGAGAGTATATGGACTTTGGTTTCCTGCCACATTGAAAAACAATTCATATTTTAATAACATCTGTGTGATTTAAAAAGCCAGATAACTGCAAGTTCAGCATTTTGTTATATGCATTTGGTCTGCTTCATTGAGGGAGGATTGGGTGTATAGAGAAAGCAATGCAGTATTTCTATGTGTGACTATCACTTCATATTCCTATTAATATTAAAGTGTGCCTGGTGTGATAGTACCTGAAGTCCCATTTGAATATCTTGATACTTTACATATTTCTTGTCAATGTGATAAGTGGATGCTAATGTATATAAGCACACTATTTTGAATCTGAGTGTTGAAAGTACATGTACTTGTGCCCTGATGGGGTTTAACTTCTTGTAGAACATTTTTGTAAGTTTTTATTGCTCTGGCTGTATCCTAATGTTTAGAATGTATTTAAGGGGCACTTTGATTCTATATTGCCATTTTCCACTGTGGAAATGCGTGCAGTTAAGTTAAAAAAACTAAATGTACAAGTGAGATGCCCTTGGATATTATGATCAGGCCTTAAGTATATCAGCCTTTAATCGTGAATTTTACTTTGTCATTTACCAGTATGAGAAATATCCGCGAGTTTTGCGACCTACTTTAACTTGTGAATATAAATAGCCGTGAACCATTTATTTTGCTTTGTATTTGTAGAGAATGTTTCCTCAGTGACGAAAATTAATTGTCGCGTATTGATTTTAAACGGACTAATCGCGAATAAAAGATGACATGAATAATAGTTGGTTTACAGTATATATCTGCAATGTCTCATGTTAGTGAACATAGAAATACATACCACCTTACTGATATTGGACTAAAATCCATGTGTACAGCTTCTTTATTGCTTAAGGGTGGGACCTCTGTATTGTAGTGATTAGCACATGTACATTCTTTTTAGTAGTGCTGCCTTAATTCCCAAGTTTTGATTTCTGGGTGGGATTTGGGAATGGTCATATTTAAAGTGATTGATAGGGGGTGTGTGTGTGTAATTGGAATATATATTGCATGTTTTTGAAATTTATTTTGATTTATTTCAGATATGACAAACTGTATTATTTAATATTAAATTGTTAAATTGTTCATTCCTAGGCATTACACAATGTAGAATTTAAGAGGGCAAGCATTTTTGTGTGTGTATTTTTTTTATGATATTTAGAATATGTAATTTATGCATATAATATGTATATTTAGATAATTTCTGTGCATGATCAGTAGTATCTTGAGTTCTTTTTAAGGAGGGATTCTTGTCTGGTTTATGACTATTAAATGAAATATTCAAAGTATATTTGCTGAAAGGTAGTTACATACAAGTACAACTTTGAATAGAAATGATAAACTGAGTTTGAATTCTTGCAGGGACTGTATTTTTGGCTGAACTGTGGCATATGAAAATATCTCTTTTTCTGCTTCTTAAAATAACTATACAGAACAATGAATTTATTTAAAATTTTGAAACAATAAAAGACTAAAAGAAATTTTCTGAAGTTGCTGAAATTAATATGTACTGAAGTTTTAAAATATATCAAATAAAAAAGATTTTCTTAACAAAATACAATCTTGCTAGCTTTTGAAAGCTTACAATCTATTAGAACAGATTTGAGCAAAAAATCGGTAAAAAGTGATTTTTTTCTCTTACTAAATAGTCAATAATTTTGGTATTTGTATCATTTTGTATCTTTTAAATGACTACTTTACTATATGTGAAAATAAGAAAAATTTAAATATACAAAGCATATAAAAATAACTGAAATAGAAGTCAAATTTAATCTAAGCGATACCAGTATTGTGTTCTACAATGTATGAAAATTTCATTAATTTTAGATAAGTTAAATGTTAGAAGAATCCCTCTTTAATGTAATTCTTTTGTAGAATGAAGAAATCAGCTGTGTATTATGAATAATCAATAATCATTAATTATAGGATATGTAATTATCGATTATGTAATGTGTAATATTTGTAAACTTTGTGATGTGGTAACATGGGATTATATTTTTTTATGCAAACAGTCTTAAGTTTTTCTCATTTTTCCTTAGATAACTTGTTTGTTAAATAAAAGGCATTTTGAATTTTCTAACCCCCCATTTTGAAAAAAGTATATTGGTTTTGCACTTATTGGTAAGTCAGCATCAAATAGACATCAAATCTAATACATTTATATACACCTGATACATCTTATGGAGTAGATGGCCTCTGAGTTTTGAGGTCACAGTGGCAAAGATCATGGGTTAAACTATTATGAAAATAGGAAAATATTGTCTGTTCAATATCTTGAGAAACTTTACATTGACATAAATCAAATTTGATACATTGGTACTTTTAAAGGGTACATGACTATTATTGATTTTGAGGTTACAAGATAAAAGGTCAAGCTAGGCTCAAACAAGTCAGAATATGGGATGATTTTTCCAGCTCAAAATAAAATAATCATTTTCTTGACAGACATGAAATGTTATAAGACTGGTACTCCCTGTATAAGTAGTAAATGACTAGCTCCTATTGATTTTGAGATCACAAGTTCAAAGGTTATAGTCAAAATTCTCGTGCCATAGGAAGACATCTTCAGAAATCTTTTCTTGGCGGACATCAAACTTGACCCACTATTAATGTCAAATTTTACATTTTAAATACCACATGGGATATAAATGCTTAAATACATTTGTCCTGTCTAATTCTCTCATATGCCGGGTTCTTTTGGGGTTTGCATAAACAGGAAATTGTTCCCATATTCAATTTAGGTCTACAAGAATGATGATCAACCATTGTTGATTCATGTTATATAACCCTTGCATTTGCGATGAACTTAGTTTTTGCACCAAAGATATGATTTAATGTATATCTCTAATTTTTTTTGCTATGTGGCATCGGAACCATTGGGCCATTCCAAGTTTTTTCTCTGTTTAGCGTCCACCCATCTTTCAAAAACTTACCTACATATTCGCAAAAAACGCACAAGTCAAAAAATAAAACACAGACTTTATAGTCATAAAAATGTCGTCATTCAAAGGAGTTGATTTCATTTATCTATTTTTCTTGTAGAAAGATCTATTCTTTAACAAAAATCAAGGTATTAAATGCTTAAAATATACCTAATATGACATATTGTATACAGATTACTAGAGAAAATGACAGAATTCAAAGAATATGAACAGAATAATTAATTTCAGGACTCTTAATTCTGTTTGTTTTTTCTGATATTGGATGTCAAAAGACCAAGGTGCACGCGGACGCTAAACAGAGAAAAAACTTGGAATGGCCTTGTGTTAATTTTGTGAATTTATACAAAATAATTTATAAATAACATTTCTCGTTTGCATGAAATTATGTACTGAACATCATATTAAAATTTTTTAGATATATTATTTGTTTGGGTTTTTTTTAGTGTGCTTCATGTGGTGTTAATAAAAATTTGTCTTAGATGTAAAAGTGATTAGGAAAAAAATTGGGCTTATTTCCTGTTATTATGAGCAAAATATAGACTAAAGGCAGTCGCATGGCACATATTTTGCATCATGCAATGATTGCAGTCTAATACATGCTTAGATGAAGTTGTGTTTGACCTATAGGGCACAGAAGGACATGGTTCACAGCTTTTAAAATTGCCATAATGCAGCGTTCAAGCTTACCTTGCATTTGAAATGCACCTATAGATATTTAGTCTGGTGGTTTGGTGATTTGGATGTTGTCAGTATATTGTAGTTCATCCTACCTTAAAAGTCTCAAAACATGGGGTCTATAAGTAGTTTGAAAATAATTATGGATTCATGTCATTTTGATATTGGGTAATCCATAGATCTGATATGGTTTCAGTTTTGTATGATTTCTTGTAATCATGCGTAGAAAGGCTTGTAATTATCTATATATGGAAAAGGAGGAAATATCACGCAATTATTGTTACAATTCTACATTTTTTGCAATCTAATTAAAATTAGATGTTCCGAATCCGCTACCGCTTCACATCTGAACCACGGGTTTTTCAACAAATGTTTGTGAAAAAAAAATAGATACAAAACCCGTGACTTGCGGCGATGGACCACATCTTAGGATTTTAATGGAGATTTTTTTTTTATTGTTCTATGAATGCCTCTCGTCTCCGTAAAGAGAATTTAAATTAATATAAAAACCTTATCAATAAATAGTATACTTCGTACCACTTTACAGCTCTTGTGGTGCACTGTCAGGAATTTTAAATGTATACATGTATTTGGCCATTGCTAACAAATGTTTTTCCTAACCCAGCTGGATTGTGCGAAAAGGAGTGGAATCTCGTTGTACATTTTTGTATCCAAATCAAGGTAGCTATTTGGTAATATTTCTTGCATGTATTCTGGAACAGAACTTAACAATTAAAAAGATTTGTTAACACACACAGACGGACAATGGTTGAAGAGTACGAAAGCCTATTAGGATCAATCTATGAAGAAAAAAAATTAAAAGGCGTTATTACGCCTTTCTAAAAGGCGTTATTACGCCTTTCCAAAAGGAGTTATTGCGCCTTTTCAAAAGGCTTTATTACGCCTTTCCAAAAGGCGTTATTACGCCTTTCTAATAGGCGTTATTATGCCTTTTAAAGAGCCATTATTATGCCTATGACAGACCCGTGCTTTTGAAGGGGAGGTGGCAGCCTCCCAAAAATTGACAAGCAAACAAAAAACAAGGACCCCCTCCAACCAAAAAGAGCTAAAAATGCCTAAACTCGAGGGGGATCTTTTTCTAACTTTTCGGTTAAACTTTTTTTTAATAAATGCATTTATTTGCCAGAGTTTAACCATATTGTAACAAAATGTTCAGTGACCAAGCAGCCAATAAATGATCTTTTTTTTATATTTAAACTACTGTATAGCAAGACTATTCTCCCAAAAAGTGGGGTGGGGGAGCCCCCCCCCCCCCCCGGCCTGTTTGAAAAGGTGTTATGTCCACAAATGGAAAGGAGTTATTTTATATTATTAATATATGAAAGATTGAATCAAAGCCATCTTTATTCATGCAATATTTAAAAGTATTTTCTATATTCCTGCACATCTCGCAGACAACTGCTTGCATGCGTATTATGAGAAGTAAACACTCTACTAGTGGAAATCCGGGATATAGGCACATGCAGCCTGGGGCTTTGCTGGCCATGTACTAAAAAATCATGTCAAATTTGAAAATGTTTTCCTCCCCTCTTGGAAAAAAGCAGTGAAACGATTTGCATGGGTATAATGAGCAAATATCCTTCAACCAAATTTGTGAAATCCATGACCCTTGGTAAAGGTGTCAGGCAGCAGAGAAGGGCAAAGTTGGTTTATCATTTAAAATATATTGCGCATTTAAAAATCTTTTTTCCTCGAAATTTAATTACAATGTTTAGATGACTTTTTGAGAAATTAGCCCTATATTTAATTTCGAAATTCATGTCCCGAGGATAAGATTTTAGCAGCCCCGGGGTGGGCTAAGTTAGTCATGTATTGACAATAAAAGTAGTAATAATGCCTATTTGAGAGGCGTAATAACGCCTTTTGGAATGGCGTAATAACTCCTATTGGAAAAGGTGTAATAACGCCTTTTGGAAAGGCGTAATAACGCCTTTAGAAAAGCTTAGTAACGCCTTTTGAAAACGTGTAATAACGCCTTTTGGAAGGGCGTAATAACGCCTTTTAGAAATGCGTTATTACGCCTTTTAGAAAGGCATTATTACGTCTTTTAGAAAGGCGTAACAACGCCTTTTAGAAAGAAGTAATTACGCCTTGTAGAAAGTCGTAATAACGCCTTAATGAAAAGGCGTAATAACACCGTTTAAAAAGGCGTAATAACACTTTTTTTCGCGTTATTACGCCTTTTTGAAAGGCCTTATAGCGCCTTTTAAATTTTTTTCCCATAAATTGATCCTAATAGGCTTTCGTAAATAATAACTACATTATGTGCTGAATGAATGACCCTAAATATCTGTTATTATAGAAAAACAATTCTTTTCTTCAATAATAACACTATGCAATAAAATTTTCTAATTTTTATTATTTGCTGACTTTTGGATTGAGAACTGGAGTTGCCAGAAGAATATCATATACAAGCGCAATCATATACATGCACAAAATAACTTATTTTATGAAGTGTAAGCATACTTTGAGTGTTTGACAAGAAGAAGCTTTATGGAAGAGATGACTGGATAAAAGGAAACTCCATCCAGTTTTATTGCCAGAAGTTTTGCCGAGCCAAGGTTTGAAGTGCCTTTGTCAGAAGAATCACCTGTAGAAGAACAGGTCATTAGTAAACGGAAGGGGAGGGGTGGTGGTGGTGGAAGGCACACCCACTAGTTTTGCCAGCATATACTATGCAGTAGAAATAAGCTTTCTCATGGTTTGCCCCCTCAATATTAACATCTGTGACATTTTATTAATTGTCGCTTGTTGAAGAATTTTCAAGGACTTCTAATTTTTTGTTACATTGTACCCCCCCCCCCCTTTTCCATTCCAAATTGAAATTGCTTGAAAGAAATGCTTTGATGATAGATTTACACAAAAATATAATGTATTTTATGAGTTTGAGGGGTGAAGAATAAAATAAGTCCCTGTAGAATGTTAGTGTCTGATTATGTTATGAAAAATATGTTGGAGATATACTCAATTCTTCAGTCATTCAATTTACTGAATTCAGAATTTCACTTAGAAGTGAATAAATAAATTTTAAAAAAAATCCGAAGGAAGCGAAAGCAAAGTATAAATGTGACTTTTCCACTGCGAATTTTGGAAGATCTTGCTGACTTTAGGAAATAACGGATCAAAGAATCTAAATTGCAATGTTATTGAACAGAATCAGTTTTCACTTGTGTCACTTGTTATTTCATATTTCTATGTATTCACACAACCTGCTTACGCGGGTTATGTATTTTTTTCTGCAATAGCTGCGACATTAATTCCCGTACTAACAACCAAAGAAAGCATTTTATTGTTTAAAACAGGTCTAAGGGAACCTCTATTTTCAGAGGATAGTTTTTATCTTCCGAAATCAGAGGATAGCAGTTCCAACATCTATCAGATGTTTCAAAACTAAGAGTAGTGAACTCTTAACCAAACAGAGAGTCTAACACTTGTTTCTATTTAAATGAATAGTGAACCGTTATTCAGTTTCTATTGCTGATTTCAGAACCAAATGGAAAAAAATGTATAATATATGATTTAATACATGTATGATTATTAGATGAAAATTACAATGGTATTACAATGCATGCGCGAATCTAGGGGGGGGGGGGGTCGAGGGGGGTCTCGACCCCCCCGCCCCCCCCCCTTGGAATTTGCAAAGTTACTAAAAGTATATACAGAAGCAAATACAAATGACTTTGGACCCCCCTCCCCCCTCCCCCTAGAAAACGTGGACCCGACTATCACCACCACGAAGTAGGTGTTGTTCAGGTGTTGGAAATCGATTTTAAATTTTTTTGTTGCTTGTCAAGAAATTTTCTGAATAAGGAATAGGGAAAGTAATTCAGGTGTGTGTGTGCGTGTGTGTGTGTGTGTGTGTGTGTGTGTGTGTGTGTGTGTGTGTGAGGGTGTGTGTGTGTGTGTGAGGGTGTGTGTAAGGGTGTGTGTGTGCTTTGCTTGTCAAGAAATTTTCGGGTTGGAATTTTTTTTTGACTGAGGTGGAACCCCCCCCCCTCCCCCTGGAAAAATTCCTGGATCCCTGCCTGCAATGTTTGTATACCGGTAATTATTTGTCAGTCATTTATCAGTTTGCTGTTTTACAGCAATTACCTATATGTTTGGTTTATTAATATGCTCTGTGATCTGCAAAATAAATATAAAAATTTGTTAAACAGTAATTATATATGAATAAGGAACAGTTAAGAAATGTAAATAAAAATCTTTTGCAGTTTATTTATTCATTTACATGTATTCATTAAAAAAATCCTCAAACACTGTAGTTTATTTTTTGATTATTACTTCATTTTATTTTTATTCATTTTCCATACTTTTAATCCAACTACTCATTTAATAGGGCAGTGAATTTCATATAATGTCCCTCCCCCTTTACTGTCAAATTAAATTTTAAGTATAAGCTGGACCTGAATTGAAAAAAAAAATTGCAACAGAAATTTGATATTTTTTTTATTTTTCTGTTTTGTATTAATTCTAAAAATAGAAGAGAAAGGAAAATGGGAGTAATATGGAGTGAAAAAAGTGTCAACTTTGAAAATAAATTGTAAAAGATTTAGACATAGAATCTAAAATCACCAGATGCAATCAATAGATTAATGTTTGAACTTTTATTTACATGTACTTTGGTATATGCACTTTTCCACTTAAGGTAGGCACAAGTACATGTTTGAAAATTACACGTGTTATCCACTAAATTTGGAGGATAAGTTACCCCACAGTGAATTGAGCGGATTTCCTTATCTGGTAAAAATTCAGCTACATTTAGTTGAATTTCGACAGTCATCAGAATTTAATGACGTCCTCCTAGACCTGATTAAGATAACAGTGTTGTACTGCTGTGTGATAATGAACATTTATAAATCTTTATTAACCTCATAATAATTATTTAAGAAGAAAAGAATATAATATGTTTCTAATTTCCTGTAATGAAACACATTTTTTGTTTTGTATTTTTAAGATTTCACTGATAAACTGCAATGGATTGCCCAATGCTTTTTTTTTTTTTTAAATCTCAGCAGATTTATTTTTATGAGAATAATCAAGAAGTTACAATTAATCACACCTTTCATTTCGTCTATATTTAGATAATGTTATTCTGTAAAGATTTTATAACAATGACCAGTGATTTTTAAGGCTCTTCTTAAATTCTTAGATTGTGGAACTGCAGGGTTTTTTTAAGGGGCCTGAAGGCTATACATATTTTGTTTCTGGACTGAAACTAATAAGGGTCTGACTTGTTTTGTAATGTGTATAAGATAAAGGGTACTTTTGATTTACATCAGTGTTTTTTAATACTTTTAGTGTTTGTATGCAATAGGATATGTTAAGTATTTTCCTATATACATTGTCTAAATTTTTTAATCTATGCATTTATTTTTTAGGAAGTGGTGATGATCGTGGAATGCTTCCACGATCATCACCACTTCCTAAAAAATAAATGCATAGATTAAAAAAATTAGAAAATGTATATAGGAAAATACTTATTTACACTTGTAGCTGGTGTATATATGTTCCTCTTCTGGCGACTATCAAACAGAGAAGTTCCAGGGAGATAGTACCAACTAATGAACCATAAAACAGTTATGCAAGATAGTGATTTGTGAAATCCAATGTCATTTGTCATACTTAGATGTCTACTTAATAGATTATTTCTTGTGGTACACAGGGTCGTTTAAGTACAGTGATGTAATTATTTTTTGATACTCAGACATTTAAGCATCTATATTGATATAAAAAAAAACAAGGGAGGGATGCATGATTGCATCTCATGGTTTTGAAAAATTGAGGCTTTCCTCAAGTTTTCTGAATTTTATTTAAGTAATGAATTTTGATGATATGCATTTAATTTTTAATTTTGATTGTTTAGTTTTGAGGCAAGCTAGATTTCAAGTATGGATTTTTATATATACATGTATATTTAATCCAGATAAAAATTCTTTTGGAAAGCACATCATTATTTTGTCTGGCAATTTTAGTGACAAGAAAAAAAGGTTGTGTACTAATATTTAGTCCTAGGAATAGTTTTTTAAAGAGCAGTGTATTGTCAGGTAAATAATAACTGCATTATGTGCTGTATGAATGACCTTAAAAAACTGTCATTATAGAAAAACAATTCTTTTCTTCAATAATAACACTATGCAATAAAATTTATAATTTTTATTATTTGTTGACTTTTGCATTGAGAACTGGAGTTGCCAGAAGAATATTATATGCATACTCAATCATATACATGCAAAAAACGACTTCTTTTATGAAGTGTAAGCATATGTAAGCATACTTTGAATGTTTGACAAGAAGAAGCTTTATGGAAGAGATGACTGGATGAAAGGGAACTCCATCCATGTTTTATTGCCAAAAGTTTTGCCGAGCCAAGGTTTGAAGTGCCTTTGTCAGAAGAATCACCTGTAGAAGAACAGGTCATTAGTAAACGGAAGGGGGGGGGGGGGGTGGTGGTGGTGGTGGAAGGCACACCCGATAGTTTTGCCCGCATAAAATATGCAGTAGAAATAAGCTTATTTTACGGTTTGCCCCCTCAATATTAACATCTGTTACATTTTATTGTCGCTTGTTGAAGAATTTTCAAGGACTTCTAATTTTTTTGTTCCATTGTAACCCCCCCCCCCTTTTCCATTCCAAATTGAAATTGCTTGAAAGAAATGCTTTGATGATAGATTTACGCAAAAATATAATGTATAAAGCCAAAGAATAAAATAAGTCTCTGTAGAACGTCAGTGTCTGATTATGTTATGAAAAAATATGTTGGAGATATACTCAGTTCTTCAGTCATTCAATTTACTGAATTCAGAATTTCACTTTGAAGTGAAGAAATAAATAAATAAAAAATCCAAAGGAAGCGAAAGCAAAGCATAAATGTGACTTTTCCACTGCGAATTTTGAAAGATTTAGCTGACTTTAGGAAATAACGTGTTATTTGGAAATCTGCTTTGATTCTCTCACACATAATCTCAACATAAGGATGAAAGGATCTAAATTGCAATGTTATTGAACAGAATAAATTTTCACTTGTAAACTTGTTATTTCATATTTCTATGTATTATTTTAATTGCAAGGCATATTGTTATATTTAAGAAGAGGAATAACTTGTTTCCAATCCTTTTTGATTCATTCAATGAAATATGTCCCAAACAAAAACAAAGGAACTAATTTTAATTAGATTGTACAAAAGATAGTATTTATAGGAAACTTTATGGGAAATAATATTGTGTCATTTTCCCTAGCTTTAAATAGGATGCGTGTATATTTATTTTATTTTCCTCCTATAATTGTTTCTAATTACCATATGTACATAGTACAATTTGCAACATTCACATTTCAGTGACTGGTAAGTCTTATGAGTCTGGAAGTTCTTCCAGAAGTATAACTATTTTCAGAATTGCAACTCGTAAGTATAACTTTGCATTTAAATAATTATTGCATAATGCACGAAAATGGATTGCGGATGTTGGACTACATTCGGACACTTTATTTAGACCAAAAACCACTCAGCATTCTTTAAAAAATCGGATGCGCTTAAGAGGAAAATATTTGTAATGAATCATAGCAAGTGTAATATGTAAAGAAAACATTGAAACTTACCCGGAATAATACAAATGAAGAATGTAGCATAAAATGGAAAAGAGGTCTTGGACATAAATTACTGAGAAACATGAAGTGGACGGTGTTGCATACATCATTTAAAATTAAGACGACCAGTTTGTTGTTTACAAATATTTTACTAAATTTTAATAGTCCTTCGTGTGTCAAAGCCAAAGGTGTTGTATGTCGACAATACGAGTAAGTATTAATTTTTTCTACTCTATTTCTACAAATTTTATTTAAAATAAATTTTATTCTCAAGCGTTGGCCTAACCAACAAGAGGCCCATGGGGCACATAGCTAATCTGAGTATTTCGGACACTGGGGATGTTTTATAATATATATATATATATATATATATATATATATATATATATATATATATATATATATATATATATATATATATGATTGCGCCCATGACAAAAGGGCCTTATGGCAATTTTGCTAAAACAGAGAAATAACGTCATAAAGATATGACGTTGCAGACGGTGAGCGTCGACGCAGATTTTTTTTTATCCACGTGTTTTACGTTTTGATACGTCTAGCTCACTTTCGTGGTTGTTCTCAACATTGAAATAATTATTTATTTTCATTTATATCTTTAATTCAGTTCTTTATCTTCTAGTCCACTGATATAAATTAAAACATTTAGAATTTTATTCGAGACCCGTTTCTTTACTTCAAAGCTTTATAATACGTCTCTGATCTGTGCTATGCATTTCCTATACATGTATAGAAGCTTCAGACAAGGTGATTTTCTGGATAATTGAATATGGATGAACGAATGCGATTTTGATATATAGACAAATTGAAGTTATTTGTTAGACACGGGTATATTATCAAAATATTGCAGAGGAAATCGTTTTCCTGTATAAGATCCGCCCCACCATTCTCAACACATCGATCATGTAAACATTGAAACATTGGTACATCGCGCATAAATTTTTGTTGTAAAATGCTTTAATTGCCAAAAACTGATCACACTTCTTCCAACAGAAAAGAAAAGTATTCTTGTAAGTTTTCACAAATGTAGCAAATGTAGGAACGAATGACAGACGTGATATTATTTTTAAGAACTATAAATAAAATTAAGAGAGGTAACTCTGGCAAGCGAGATACTAGAGAGGTACCAGAGAGGGACTTTCTTTTTTTTAAACACCATTCAAAATCAACATTCTCATACAAATTTGCTCCCGTAGTATAAAAAATATTTTTAAAAATCTTACTTATTATCAGTAAAAAAAAGTTTTAATTGTAAGTATTATATTTATATTTTCTTTAAAAGTATTTTTGAAAGCTTATGGAACTAGCAGCTGTCAAAGTGAAAGAGAAAAAAATATATAGAATAAGAAATAGATACTACATTGAACCAGACTTTCATTTATTTTTTTAAATCCGTTACATGTGCATCTATTTATTTTAACATGAAATTATTTTTTTAAATAACTTGAATTTTTTTTCAGTAATAATGATCAATAAATTTAAATAAAATAAAATAAAATTTAAAAAAAATTTGTCGTCTTATTTTTGTTGTTGCCACTTCCGATGTAAGTACTTGAAAACAAACAAAAACTACCGAATGAAATAAAATTGTTCTAATTGTTCTAGCTTAAAAAAAAAGTTTACATGTATGTATACCTGATGTGTGTGAGAGAGAGGGAGAGAGAAAGAAAGAGAGAGATGTTACATTAAATCGAGTTTATTAATACAATGTGAAATGTGAAACTTTAATGAAAAGGCGAATTTTCAAAAACACAACAATATCGTATTATGAAAAGAAATCTCTATTTCTTTTTTTTTCTTTTGCTGTCTATTTATTTTCAGTAACTCGAAAATATAACATTTTGGTACTTGTGTTGTGCATAAAAAAGTTCAAAGGTTTTATTAGCTTTATCTGCAGTTTTTAGTCACAAATGTCAAATATATGTAATCCTTGTCATTCATAGAATCTCAGCATTTCTATTATCAATCTAAAACTCGTTTTTTTTTTTTTTATTGAATTAATAATCTCAGTTATCGGTTTAGTATGACATTGCTTAACTTGCTGTTGAATTATGTAAACGGGCTGATTTTGTTATTTGGATTTATTGATTCAGAAATAAATCTTGTTAAGATCAAATTGTATTTAAACATGCATTGTACAAATTAAATTAAATGCTAAAAATATACTGCACACAAGACTAAGAATATGTTTGCAAGTTTTTTTATTTTTGTGGCAGTGCAGGAGACCGGGGAAGAGGGCCAGGGTCATTTTATATTACCGGGACCTAATTACTTTACAGTGTATCTGTAAAGCTTTACAAGAATAAACATATCCAAATCTCTGGCATGAGGCAAGAATGGAATTTTTATATTGTAAAACTTCATACACAATAACATTTGAAAACAATAACATTAGAATTTCATACGATAAAGAAGCCGCGAGAAATGGGGGGGGGGGGGGATTCTACACACACCATCACATAACAATATTTACATGTACCTAAATGTTTGCCACATCGTAAAAATTTGTCATTTAAAAACTCAGCCAGTCAAGGAATATTATGAATCAGTCGCATTTAACTGACTGGATATATAAAACTTAATTTTTACACATCCCCCCCCAGCCGAAAAAATTCTATTAATTAATCTGCATATCATTGATTCATAACGACAACATATATATAATTATTTATGATTTATTTCTTAGAAAAATCTATTTGTTATTAATTTTAAAAAATGACATACTGATTTCATTCAAAGTTCGGATAAAATTTGTTGAAATGACAATAAAATTCCCGATATTTATTAATACCCATGTTCTTCTAAAACCATTTAATTTTACAAAATCAAACAAAATCGTTATTCTAGGACGAAATTTTTCTCATGATTAACTAGATTTGATAGCAGTTAAGTTTCCAGTTCCAGGCATGTGGAGCTCATGATCGCTGTTTGTTTTGAAAATGACCCTGCTCATATACATGTACGTAAGGAGAGAGTTCAAAGTGCAAAAATAAATTGAGGAATTATATGTCAATATTATTTCAAACCTAACCAAAAGACGTATCTGGAGGTTATGGGGTTGGTGGTGGGAAGGCATCCCCCCCCTGCACACCTTAAATGTAGGAATATTTTAAAAATACGACAACCCTCGTATGCTATTAAACTCATGTTAACTACAAGTATTGCATGTTTCTGTCATTTAACTTTTAACCCCCCACCCCCACCCACACACACACAATCCAACCACTTGTCATCCTGGATCTGTTCCTTTCATTTTAAATGCATGTGAATTATAATTCATCCATTTGTTTATAATTTATCAACCTGCTTACTTAAAATTAATTATTCAAAAATGTTCCTTGCTGTGACTGAAAAAATGTGTATCTTTCAATTTAAAAAAAGAAGTTTTATTACCACATGCGGACAGAAGTCCTTCTGATTTTTTGTTTGAATTTTTTTTTATCGAATATTGCTTAACATGAAGTGTATCAACTTAATGTCCTTAAATTGTTGTACAGCGTATACGGTAACTCACTACATTTCACAAATTTTCTGTCTAATTATAATTAGAAAACAAAAACAAAAAACAACAAATTTTCACTACCCAGCAGCATCTATTTTATTGTTGTTCCCGAGAATTTCTTTGAAATATTTTTTAACTTCACATTTTGAAAGAGATATCGTTTATACTGGATTCAACCCCCCCCCCCCCCCCCAAAAAAAAAAAAAAAAAAAAAATTGACATCTTGTCCTATCGAGAGCCATGCTTAAAATGAGATGATTTTCGAATGAATTCTACAGGTTTCTCAAACGATTATTACACGAGATAAATAATTTGGTTTTGAGAGAATAAATTGATATTGAACAGAAGCCGCTTGCTTCTCGGGTTTTCCTGACATTCCAGCATAGTGAAATGTAAAACAAACAAACGAACAAACACGCATAATTCTATACACAACTGCATGATGGATAATAGTTAATACAACTATTCATTATCATATTATACAATTATTAAAAGAGACAATGACTCAAAAATGTTTCTGGAAATGCTCAATAACATACATTTATTACCGTAGTAACATTACAATGCAAAGTGAAAGTCATGTTCACTCTGAAAACTTTTGACGTTGGTGCGAAAGTAACATGACGTCACTGTTTACCTGTTAAAGTATCATTGATATAAATGAAGAAAAAACCTACTTAGAGTTGACGTAGGGTCATAAAAATTCAGATTTGACAACTTCTAACCTTGCTCTATTAATATCCATGAAAAACTTAAAATGTGTAAAAATTGCCATAAGGGCCCTTTTCCCATGGGCGCAATCATATATATATATATATATATAAGGATACACACTTCCGCCCCAGCCCGGGGTTGAACTCTCGACCTATGGAATCTGTCTCCTAGCAGTAGAGGGACAGCGCGCTAGACCGCTCGGCTATCTAGTCAAGTCAAAAAACTTGCTTTCGATGCCGATGGAATTCTCGTGGCGCTGCTCTACACTACACGGTCATTGAGAATGGAAGTGAGAAACAGTTATTTGGATATTAGTTTTTTATTAGAGGATCGTTACCAATACACGTTGTAATGAAATTAATATTTATTTATAAAGCACATTTTACAACGACTCTTAAACTAACATAACTGCCCTAAGTGAAGAAATATTATTATAGAAAGCACAAAGAAATTCACTTTTATAAGGATACCCACTTCCGCCCCAGCCCGGTCAAAAAACTTGCTTACGAATGTAGCTGTCCGTTTACTGCTAGGAGACAGATTCCGTAGGTCGAGAGTTCAACCCCGGGCTGGGGCGGAAGTGGGTATCCTTATAAAAGTGAAATTCTTTGTGCTTTCTATATTAATATGTTAGTTTAAGAGTTGTTGTAAAATGTGATATATATATATATATATATATATATATATATATATATATATATATAAAATCATGGCTTTGCTTTTAAAAAAATTCTCCTAACTATTCATATGTAAAAGTTTGATCTCCTATTGTAAACCTTAACCTACCTCCCGGAGATCATGATTTGATTAAACTTGAATCTACACTGCTTGAGGATTCTTTAATATTTTAAGATCATATTAATAAAAAACCAGTCAGTCATTTTGCTAATACTTTTTTAAAATTTATTTTGGTTGCAGTGGCGTTGATCGATGCTGTACCAATTACAGACAAGAGCGAGGAATCTGCATTCGTGAGTGAATTTAAATTACTAAAGCCAATTTAAGCTCCTTTAAGCGAACCTTTTTGAAATATGTATACCGTTTGTCAAGTCGGAGGGGGGTTGCATGGGGGTGGGGTCAAAAATCCAAATGGAGGGGGGAGCAGGCGCCCCTTCCATTTTTTTCTGAGAATTTTTTCCGCTGTTAATTTTGTATAGAAAGTTTCATTCAACACCCCCTTCAATTTATTGCTGTATGATCGATCCCTTAATTCCACGTTATTGTACATAGTTTTTTTTCCTCTCGAAAAAAGCCAATTCTGATACCCGTTTTACATGTAACTGAACTTGTCTTCGATTGTCAATAGAAATACATTTTTAAAAAGAATCTGATTTCAGCAAAATATGTTTTAACATTGCAGACCACATGTAATTCTTATACGTGATACGAGATACAGTGGAGACTAGTCCGAAATATCTGATGTTTTCCAGGCTTATTTTACGATTTGATATTTTACGTGCCAGGAAAACGTCAGAACCGGCGCCATTACGAAAGCTGGAAATTTCGCCTTCTCCAACCGGAGTTGATTTTCGATACTTGCGAACCGAATTAAATGCAGAACTCACAATTTATCAATAGCACAATGCTTCTAGTACTCACCAATATCGATGAAAAGAAAATACTACTTCACATTTCGATACAGGACTTGGAAGATTTTAAAATGCACGAAATGAAAACAAATCTCGACAGTCAGATAAAATGTTTTCATTGGATTGTATATTTTATAAACGAACCATAAAAACAATGTTGATGAGTACTAAAAGTATTGTACTATTGATAAGTTGTGAGTTTGACATTTAATTCGGTTTGCAAGTATCGAAAATCAACCCGAGAATGCCGCCTCCGGTTGGAGGCGGCGAATTCCCAGATTTAGTAATGACGTTTTCCTGGCACGTAAAATATCAAAATCGTGAAAAAAGCCTGGAAAACGTAAGATATTTCAGACTAAGCATGGCCGTAGGAACCGGGGGGGGGGGCACGGGGGGCCGTGCCCTCCAATAATTTTGCCGATATATAGATTACAATAGAAAACAGAGCTACTATATTCTTGTGCCCTCTCAATAAAAACGTCTGATAAACCCCCCCTTTTTTTTTTGCTTGTCAAGGAATTTTTGGTTGATAGTGCCCCCCCCCCCCAAACTGAAATTGCTTCCTACGGGTTTGCTAAGTGGAGACGTACAACTACCATTCAATTAAACATTATATGGTGACATCCTTTTTTTATTATTTCATAGATTTCCATGTTTTATCATACGTTTTTAAGAAAGAGAAAAGGGTGACCAGTTATAAGGTTGGATCAATAATATTTCAGATACGCCTTAAAAACATATTTGAATATAAAATAACCTTCATCCGTAGATTATAGAAATCTGTCCGGTTATCAAAATATCCATTAAACAAAATATCTCTTTCATATATACATGTACATATATAACTACCTTGCAAAATCCAATGTTAATTAATGTGTGCTAATTAGCATTTCCTCTCAGGATATAAATATCACTGGCACCACACATATGGAACCAATTCCCACCCTCCCATTCCAGTAAAAGAAAAATCGGGTTTCCAGTCAAATCACATAATATGATCTAATTTTCATTTTAAATTTTACCAATCGAAACAAACTACTCTGGTATTATAAAATTTATAATACAATACCTGTCATGTGAGTTTTTAACAAGTATTTGAAAACATAACTTGACGTGGAGTGAATAGCCTGATAAAATTAGGTTTCCCTCACTGTTTTCACAATGGGGAAAAGGAGAAGGGATACAAAGCTTCAGATGACTTTGGTGAATATACATGTAGCTATCAGTTTACACTTTTTTTCATATTTAAAAGTGTATAATTATAAAAATGTAATAAATAAAGGTATAAACAATGAATTTGTTTTTCATTTATAACAGCTTGTATAGGATCCTTTGGTATCAACTGCTCTGGTGGTATTTGTGTGGAAGGATTCTATGGGTTCGGCTGTAGAGAGAAATGCAACTGCACCATACACGAAGTATGCGACCACAGAATAGGGTGTCGAAAGAAAGTCTCTGAACTTTCTAGCATTACAACAGCTGGTAAGTTGGAATTACGAGTAAAAGTATTCGTTAAATTGTTCCATTTTTGTATATTAAATGTTAAACTATTATAACTTGACTATAAATTATATTTTGTTCATTATCTTTTTTTTCGATTTGACAAAAGAAGATGATTTTGATAATATTTCGATTGTAATATCTGGTAGCGGCGACCTCGTGTATGGCTGTGATTATCACTCTAGGTGGAGTCATCCTCTGTCTCTTTATATTGTTGCTGGCCGTTGTCTTAAGAAGGTATTTTTGAATGAAAATTGTTTTCCACAGAGAAATTTAGAAGTTGTTGGAAAAAAAAGAATATTAAAGTTAAGGTTCTATTTTCTGTAGTAAAATATTGCTCAACTGCTTGAGTATCCATAGAACTCATCAAAGGGAGAATACCAGTAGTACCGACACAAGATCGCAGAATTATGAATCAGCTGATAATCAGACATATGTTGAGTGTGACCCAGAAAGTGTGACTGAGGTTAGATACCCAGAAAATCAATTCGAATACTCTCATCACAGTGAGGTAACTTCCGGGTCGTATGTGTCACCAGTGTTGCCGCATCGTGTATTGGTTCAGATGTCTTTAAAAGAAGAGTTTGAAAAGAACAGAAAGAGGACTGGAATTCTACCTTTAATTTCACAGAGAAATCTTTTATTGCATAACACAAGCCACGAAAGTGGTTATCTCTCTGCTATTCAAAGACAACAAAACTGTAAGAATGGAGAAGAGTCTCATTATGCAGATGTTGAAGAACCATAATTTATGCACCGTTCTTTAAAAATCTGTTTAGATGAATATAAAAACGTGAAGAATTGTGACCCCTTTCTCAGAACCATTGTTTCAGCAAACCTAGTCTATACAGTAGAAGATTGCTTTCATTTTATTTGTCTGTGAAGAGAGTCTTTGAAGAAAATATGATATTTTTCTCTTTGTCTTCATTCACACACTTCGATTTGTCAATTTTAACAGATTGAAAAGTATATTGACGATAATGACAACAATGACAAAGAAGTGAATAGTCGGAATTGCGCTCATTTTCCTTGAAATGTGACGTTTCTCAATGAAATATACATACATGTATTTTGGAATTTGGATTGCGAAATTAGATATTTCCCGGTATTTACACAACATTTCTAAGTTTAGCTCACAGTATATTGAAAAGAAAAATGTTTTACAGTCGATGTATTTTTTAATGCTTTGCTATGCCTTGTAAATTTACATGTAATATGTAAGAGAAAGAAGAAAATACTGACTTCAAAATATATTGATTGATACTTATTTTTACTCAGTACAAAAAGAGGGTGCTCAATGACTAAGGAAGTGAAGGGATTGAGCAACATAAGTTATATAACACATTATCAATTATTAATTGCGCTAATTTTAAAACGTTAATGGGATTTTTTGTTCATTTTTCCACATTTATGTACACTCTTTTCTAGTGATACGTGTACCTCCTCGTTAGATACACATTGTATTGGGTACAACGTGGCAGAATAATTATAAAATGTTCAAATGATAAAATTTACAAGAGTATAAATCATACCGGATATATTTATTTTCATCAGTAATTTACAACAATTATAAGGATATCATTGATTTCGAAATTTGAATCTGAGTTTTTGGAAAATACATTTCGATGTTTTAAAGCATGTTTACAAGTGTGGTGTAGGGAACACGATTCTTATCAGGAGGAGACAAAGTTTAAACCTGTATAAAACCACAGAAAAAAAAAATCAAACGTGAATCTTATGGGGATGAATCAACACCTTGTATTTCCTAAAGATTTCACAGATTTCCTACTTTAATTTCAAACTGATGAATCCAAACTTTTTCAATTATAAACAAACTCTACATTGCATTGATATTGACCAATTATAATAAAATCCTGAACGTAAGGCGCAAGTGAGCTTTTCTGATCGCGTCCGGGGCACGTCTGTCTGTCGTCTGTCGTGTGTCATGTGTTGCCTGTAAACGTTTCACATTTTCGACTTCTTCTCCAGAACCACTGGACAAATTTCAACCAAACTTGCCACAAACATTCTTGGGCAAAGGGTATTAAAGTTTTCACAAAATGTGCCATGCTCTCAGAATTCAGAGCACGGTGTATACATGTCCCATTCAATTTTAATGGTACTGTAATCTGGAAAACACATTACGCTGATCTAGATTCTAAAGGATGACTGCACTTAAGGACACACGAAATTTGCGACAAAATAAACTTTCAAAACAAGCATATTTCTTTTCATTGTAAGAATGGTCAACATCCAATCTACAACTTTATGTAATTACGTTTAATAAAAGTGTGTATTTACGAATTTCGAATCTGTTTTCAAAGGCAGGGGTCATCACAATTTCTTGAATCTCCGTTCGATAATGAGGACGCCCACTTTTTTACTGACTTTATACATAGTCAGCGCATGTTTGTCTATTGTTCTACGTTTAACAGTAGTTGTATATTTGCATAAATAATAATGTGTCAAAAGGAGATTAATAGACAAACATGCGCTCATGGTTAAAAAGAGAAAAAACGGCTTCTTCTTACATCCGCTCTCTGTGTTGTAACCAAGGATTGTGACATGTTGAATATTATAATTCACCACGTGATTTCTTACCCAAGATAACTTTGTGAATACTAAATTCCGTCACGTGACTTGTAAGGTAGCATGTTTTGTGCTAACTAGGACATTGTGTTCGAACACGTCAAGTCATCTGGCATTGATATAAAATCTGCTTTAATTACATTGACGTGCTCATATTGTTAATTTCGTTTTGAAGCTTTTGTCAGAAGTGTATTTGTGCCATACAGAATGGAGAGGGAGATTGGAAAGAGTGATCACGTTCTTTTTTCCAAACATGTCATTGTTATTTATCAAGTCTAATTTTAGAGCCATTCTTACAATGTTAGCTCCACCTCTCATGCATATCTAATGTTCAATCAAGGGCAGGTAAGTGTAAAGTCACTATATTTGGAAAGCAGTAAGGACAAAAAACATTGAATCATTTTATTGTATCACAATCTACAATCATTTTAAGATTTAAATTTGGTTCCAAATTGACAGGATTCTTTCATAAACATACAAAAGTGAAATAAAGTTTAGATATAAAAGCAACAGAAGCAACCGAAAAAGACCCAAAAATAGGCGTTAAGTGCAGTCATCCTTTCGTATTGATTTGTTGAAAACTAAGACAGTTATAACCATTTAAATTTTCAGCCAATCAAATTGCAGCACACGTTCTTGCAAATGTTTTCAAGAATTTTTGTTTATATCATTTTGTAGAACCTCATAATATCATAATATACATGTATATCTGTATTTTAATGTCATAGTATTCTCAAAAAGACAAGCAAGTTACTGCAATTTTTATCCCAGCAAATCAGAGCAAAGCACACTTTTATGCGCATGTTTTCATGTTAATTCAACCATATCATCTTATCTACACTATAATATATGTATATATTTCATAAAAATTATGACACATAAAGTCATTTCAATTATATTAGTTATTTTACTCAAAGCACGCACTCGCATGCATGAATGTGCGTGCAAAATGACCTTCGTTCCGCACAACTACACAACATGCCTGTTAACCATACTCGGAAGAGTAGTTTCTGAGAATATTCGCAGACAAAAAAGTACCGGATTTGCATTTAATTTTTTTTTTCAAAAAGATGAAATGTTTCTCGCATAGATGTTTTCCTTTCTCTAATGACAATTTAAAAATATTATGCTTATTTTATGACGTGAACGATTTGTATTACTCTGCGACTGTAAACGCATCGACTGGATACAACTGGCACTTAAAGTGTCCATTCTTCGTCACTATAAGCATTTCCCCATGCTGCTCCAATTTAGCAATTATTGTAAAATTTAACTGCTGATATCAGCAGCCACTTTTGTAAGATGCTGTATATGAGACTTGAGGTTTTAAATACAGAAATTAGAATTTTGACTTAACGTTCCCTTTCAAAATAGATGTATTTAAATTGAAAATTGATTTGAAGAATTCCGTTCTTTGAAAGGGAACTGTGAGTATAATTTTATTTTACGGCAAGGTCGTAACTACCATCGAGGCAAGTGAGGCAAATGTGATGGAAATGATTTTTTTTTTTTTTTTTAGAGTTTTGTGAAAATTGAAAATAGCTTTACTTTGATCTGAAATTATTTGCGTCTTTGTACTGAATCCATTATAATACTTTCAACTTTACTTTCAATTTCCGAAAATCGATCATCTCACCAGAGCCTAGTTACGGCCTTGTATGGAATGTGAAATAAAGTCAAGTTCTAAAATAAAGTGGACATACATGTTAAATCGGACATCACCCAAGTTAAGAATAATGAGTAAAATACAAAAGTAGTTTATTTTGCTGTCAAAAGTTAAGAAAGTAAGTATTCTCTTCTCTCCGGTAGGTTTCGGAGTTTTCTTGTTTAACAGATTACAAGAGAGTTGTCGATGAATGTTTCCGCAATAATTCTTACATACAGCATCATGTCAATAAAAGATAGCAAACAGACTATTAAATATCAATTATTTTATTCTCTGTAACATTGTTTTTTTGGGATTATTTTGACTAGTATTTATTGTATTATTTCATATATCCTTTTCAGTCATTTATAATATATTCATTATAATATGTATAACTATTAAGTATGTATAACTATATCACTATATAATATATTCATTGTTTTTATTGATACCAAATATTTTCTACATGGTTGTATCTTGTATTTAGATTGATAATGTGGCGTTGTGAAAAGAATTTTCAAGACTAGACATTGACAAGGTTTTGAAATTGTCTTTCTAGATGCAGAAGCGAAAATAACGATGAATACTTATTTAGGTATATATTAAGTAACTGAAGTATAAATCAGATTTATGAATTCATTCATATAGATATTGCTTTTAAATCACCTGTCAAAAAAAGTACAGTAATTTCTTGTCATAAAAAAACTGACTTGAGAAGTGGAAGTATCTTTGGTGGCCATCCTGGTAGCTTGGTTCTCTTATCGTTGATTTCTACTTATAAAACACTGTATGTTCTTAAGAGGCATGGAGTAAAGGTTTTCATCGTATATATGAAAATAACAATGTAATACATAAGTTACTTAAAATAAACTGAATAATGAATCATTTTGATATGTTCTCTGAGTAATATACATCACACGTAAGCACATATTTTATATGTGTAATGATCTATCTCTAAAATGAAGACAAATAATGCATGATATGCAGTGTACTTCAAAGCAAACGTTTTGTCATAGGATCATCTTGCTTTCAACTTTAATATGCAGTAATTTGAATAAATATAAACTTCGTGTATTAAGTGATAATAGACAAAGAAATCTGATGATGCGATAAGTAGATACTTACACTTCAAAAACTTCGTTTGTTTTGTATTTTATCTAGAATAAGTAAAGTTATTATGATTATGAATCAGGAGAAGTGACGCGGAAAACAAAATAGAAAGTGCAGAAAATGTGTTTATTACATGTTAGATAATGATGAGAATTCGTCTATCAAACAAATTGGTAATCTCCATTTTATGAAGAAATAAAACGATATCTCTCAACCTGTTGAATTTGTCACAGTTTTTTTTTGCATTATAAAGCTATTTTCATTGAGATTCAGGGGTGAAGAATAAAATATGTCCCCAAGAACGCCATATTTCGTTAAAATTTCAAAGTAGGATATACATGTACTCAATATTTCTGAAGTCATTCAATTCAGATTATCACTTAAAATACGAATTATATTAAAATGAAAAAAAAAAAACCCATGAATATATAAATATTCCTTCCCAAAGATTTTAGAAAGATCTTCTATTATGAGTAAGGACTGCATTGTTTTTGAAACTTCAAGATACACAAGATGGTATTTTTAGGGATCTTTGTGGGATTTAATCTAATATATTCTTCCTAGCTTTAATTAAATGTGATTTATCACATTTATGTAATTCAGACCCGTAGGAATCAATTTTAGTTTGGGGTTCGGCAAAACTAGATATTTTCAGTTGGGGGAGGGGGCACTACAAAACGAAATTCCTTGACAAAAAAGGGTAGTCAAACATAATTTATTCCGTAAAGTAGCTTTGTTTTCTATAGTATACTATATATATATAATTTAATTGTACTTCATTGTATGGGTTGAAAAGGAGGAAATAGTACTTTTTTTTTACACACATATATATATATTGCATTGCATAATGCATGAAAATATGTTGCGAATGTAAGACTTTATAGTTGATCACTTCATTTAGATCAGAATCCACCTATCATTCTTCTTAACTAAACTGATGAGCTTTAGTGTATGGAGGCTAAATTTTGTCAGCCTGTTCCTTAACCGGAATATACATGAGTAATAAAAAAAAAAGGGATCATTATCTCATTACATGTTCAACATTTCATGTTTGGCATGCATGTAGAGTTATGTGGTTTAATAGTACAAGTATGAAGTGGATGGTTGTGCACAAACCAGTTAGACATAAGACGGCAAGATTGTTCTTTACAACCATTTTAATTACTTTTAATAATTTGCCATGTGTCAAAGGTCTTAAATGTCGCCAAAATGGGTAAGTATTTTTACCGTATTTCCACCATTTTTTTTTTAAAATAAATTTTTGTTTTCAAACGTCGGTTCAGACAAAATTCTAGACGTGTCCGAACTTTGGCTAATACTTTTCTGACATTTAACACTGTGAGATTCATTTTTATTTCTTGCAGTGGCATTGTTCGATGTTGTACCAATTTCAGGGAGGTGGGAGATACATGCCTTCGTAAGTAAATGAAATTTCCAAAAATTTCTAAAATCGCATTAAACTCCTCTAAATGAACCTTTCATATTTATTTCTTTTGTTAGTTTAGGGAAAGAGGGAAATTGACACTGTTGTATTGGAGGGGTGTAGAGTTTTTAAACAAAGACTTTTGAATCCGACACTATCATTCAATAATATTTTATTGTTTGTAAAATAAACCAATTCCGATGCGTATAATTTCAGGACGCCTCGACAGTTTCAAAGCATATTTGAGAGAGAGGTACATATGCTACAAGTGATACAATACAATTAAACATTATGTGGTGACACCCTGATATATATTTAATAGATTTCAATACTTCATGTCTTTAAGCAGAGAAAGGTGACAATTCTAGATGGCAGATCAAACTATTTTTAAAACAATTCTAACAAAGGTTAATACTTTCAGATTAAAAATAACGTCAGCGAATCGAAAAACTATAATTTCTCTCTCGAGTTTCCAAAGTATCACAATTATTTATATGTACATATGTCAAAACAAAATTTCACTATGATTCGAAAGAGTGCATGTAAATTAGAATGAGTACATTCTTGGATTTTAAATTAATAAATTGTGTTATTTACAGAATTTACATGATGTGGACTTAAGTATGGATACCCCTCCTCTATTTGTATTTAAAAAAAAAAAAAAAAAAAAAAAAAAAAAAAAAAGTGGCAATCCAGTCTAATTACTCAATATTTCGAACTACAATTAAGATCATTTTCATTTCTGTTACCGATAGAAAGATAAGAAAGATAAAATTTCAGAAGTAAAACCAAGTTATTATTCGATAATATAGTGGCAATCCAGTCTAATTACTCAATATTTCGAACTACAATTAAGATCATTTTCATTTCTGTTACCGATAGAAAGATAAGAAAGATAAAATTTCAGAAGTAAAACCAAGTTATTATTCGATAATATAAATGAAAATTGAGAACATTACAGTGCATCCGGGGATAGCCTGGAAAAAATTGCCATTTGAAAGCATTTCACCATGTACTTGATATTCTTACATGCATCAGGTGCATGTGATGGATTTCTTTGTACATTTGTCTGAAGATTTAATAAAAAAAGTACGGCAAGGAATGGTATTTTTGCCAATTATGCCTCTATAACATTCATTTATTATAGCTTGTATAGGATCCTTTGGTGTCAACTGTACCGGTGGTACTTGTGTGGAAGGATTCTATGGGTTTGGCTGTAGAGAGAAATGCAACTGTAGCATACATGAAGTTTGTGACCACAGAATAGGATGTCAAAAGAAAGCCTCCAGCACTAAAACAGGCAAGCTGATTCTATGGCTAAAAGTAATACGTAAATTGTTCTATTTTTCTATATTTTATCTTTCACAAACAAACTGATGACTATTGTAATATATTGCTCATATTCTGTAACAGAGACCTCAAGTAGTGTTGTGATAGTCACTATATGTGGAGTTATACTATGTTTCTTTATATTGTTGCTGGCAGTTGTCTTAAGAAGGTATTTATAAATTTTTCCCCTTAGAAATCTCAGTAATTGATTATGAAAAAGGATGTTAAGGTTTACGTAAAGTTAAGGTACTATTTGTTTTTAGCAAAATGTTGCTTAACTGCTTGAGCATCCATAGAACTCGTCAAAGGGAGAATACCAACGGTGCCGACACAAGATCTCAGAATTATGAATCAGCTGATAATCAGACATATGTTGACTGTGACCCAGTTTATGTGACTGGGGAGAATCAGGCATATGTTGATTGTGACCCAATTAGTGTGACTGAGGACAGATACCCAGAAAATCAATTGGAATACTCTAATCACAGTGAGGCAACTTCCGTGTTGGATGTGTCACCAGTACAGCTGCCCGTGTAGGCATATAGATGTCTGTAAAAAGAATTTGAAAAGAAGATAAAGAGGTAGAAATTAAATGTCAAAGAGAAATCGCTTATTGCAAAACACAGGTCACTTTTGTGGTATCTTTTTGTTGTTCACGGTCAAAAGAATTGCAATTGGAGAAGGATCCTATTATAGAGATGTTGAAAGCCATTAGAATAGTGCATCATCTATCTTGTAGAAATCTCCTTAGATTAATACAAAAACTGAAAAATCTGAAACTTTGTGATCCCTTTCTCGGAACCATATCTTCAACAAACCCTAATGTACGCACTTAGCATGCTTACTTTTTTATTCGATTGCTGTTCTGGAGAGAGTCTTTGAAGGAAATTGGGTATTTATGTATATTGTACTTCTCTCCGATGTATCAAACATCAATAGTGATGATGAGAACAACAACAAAGCGATCAATATGACATTCCTTTTTGAAAAATACATATTTATGGATTTGTTTTGCAGAAAAAGATATTGCTCGATATTATGAATTGAAAAATATATTTTTGGAATTCTTTGTGCAAATTTAGGTATGGCTGGTGTTGAATTAACCTTTCTAAAGTATATCTCAAGGTATATTGAGATAATTGTATATTTGTAATGCTGTGCTATGTCGAGTATGTGTACATGTATTATGTCGAAACAAACTAGGAAGAATAAAGAAAAAAACACAAAGAAAATATTTATTATAAAAATTATTTGTTGACACTTTATTTTGTTATAGATTAGTTGTTATAGAATATATTAACTTTATTCTTGCACTTTATACATATATTTGATACAATATCATTAAAATCAGATCAAAGGATCGGATTTCATTCAGATTGATATTTAATATCATTCAAAGTTGGAATAATAAATAATAAAACCTTTTTTTCCTCATTTCGAATAATAGTAAAAAAGGATGCTTAATGACCAAGGAAGTGAAAGGAATGAGAACTTTAAAACTTTACCTATAATAGTATAAATTTTTAAACTTCAATGAGATTTTGTGTTCATGTATTCCAGATTTTGGCACACTTCTTATGTAACTCTTCGTCATCGAGACATCGTATTGGGTACAACATGGCAAAATAATTAAAAATTGTGAAATTTTAAAATCATAAGAGTATATCATATCGAATGTATTATTTATCATGAGTAATTACAACAGGTTTAAGGATATAATTGATTTAAAAATGTAAATTTTATTTTTTGGAAAATGCTTTAAGATGTTTTGGGCATGTTCAAAAGTGTGAAGAGAAGAAGAGAATACACTGCACATAACCGAAATGCTTTCTTATTATAGAAGGAAGGCAATTTTAAACTGTATCTGTGGACAAGAATGATCGAACAGTGTAGAAAATATGAATGTGTGATGGACCAACACCTGTATTTCCTACAGATTTCCTACAAATATTCCGAAAATTATCCAAACTTTTCAATTATAAACAAATTCTACGGGGCCTAGATATTGACCATCTAAAACAAAATCCTCCGTGTGTTCTCGTCCTTCCCTCTTCGAATTATACTCCTGCTTAAAAAATTATTACTAGTGATCTGAAAGCAAGTATTTGAAAGGGTTTGAAATTCAGTTAGCCATAATCTTTCAAATAGCGACAGAATAAAGGATTAACTGATTCAACTCCTTACGCCGCGACTCTAGAGCAACGTTCTAACCACAGCGCCACGCAGAAGACTAACGGCAGTTTGTGAAAACGGTCACTAAAGAGCACTGGTTATAAGACCTGTTTCTCCCATTTAACAAACAGGGATATGTGTGTTTTGGTAAAACTAAACAATGCGCTGAGCAAGACGCCTATCCCATTTGTAAGTACCTTCCTGGTAATATATTTCGATGATCTGTCGAAATGAAATAAAAGAGAAGCTCAAAGAATAAGAATTTAATCGTAGGTATTTACAAACATACAATGTACCTGCATTTTAAGCCATCATAGGTATGAACCTGAATAATGGATTCTGGAAAAAAACGGCCGATCAGAATCGTCACAGGTGTTTTACAACATATTTTGGACAGGACAAATGAATAGATGCGCGGGATTGATGAAACATACTGTATGTGTACAAAAATTAACATTCAAAATTTAGCGCAATCACTTGGTATTGAGTGCTTGGCGTACCCTGGTGTTGTATTGAATTGTACTCTGGAATCATTTTATTTTGTTGGGGGTCAATGTTCGTGGGCAAGCAAAATTATACTCGTTCGTGGGGACGTAATTTCATGGGTTACTCGTTTATAGGGTAGATTCAATGAATGAATATGTTTATACAAAATAAACGTTCGTGAGGATGTAAATTCGTTGGTAAGAGTGACCCAGGAAGTCCACAAACATTGGTCCCTCACGAACAATGATGATTCCACAGTATTTTTTAATGATTTATTCATGAATTAGCGCATTGTTGTTCACGCCAAAGTCGCTAAAATATGAAACTTGCTTTTTTAAGAACACATACAGTAGTTGCTAATGGGATAACTTTGTTTTTCTTATTACCGCTATATGTTTCGTCACTCCCCTACAATGGTTCTAACATGTCAGTAAATACTTTTATGACGACACGATGTGCTACGTAAAATTGGTTTGTGATTGTTTCTTGTAGTGATAAAGTGCAGATAATTTGAAGAATTTTACTAGTATATAGAGTAAAGGGAGAAACATTCTTTTAAATTACCAGATTTTCTCCAACTCTTAATTCTTAATCTTTTTGTCTTTTTACAAAATCGGTAACAGGCTATGGAACCATTATTTCTAATATAAATTACTTGGGGGAGAATGCCAGACAGTGGGCAAACTATGAAAGGGAAATTCTCGACACATTTTTAGAACAGATAAAGACTTTTAGAAGTATATTAAAGAATTGTATGAAACGATAAAAAGGAAAATGTCTACCATCTATCTTTTCTTTTTCTCTAAGTGATAAAAGAGAAATTAAATGAATACAATACTCTGATAAACTTGTATCAATTTAGTCTTTGTAAGTATTGTTCATTTTTACAAATGCATTTTAGAAGATTTGGCTTTAATTCCACATAGAGTAATCCATTTTTTTCTCACAGTTTTCCAGCTAGGGATAAAATTCTTCAAAATCACAATTTAGTGTTTAATTCTTTTAACATTCCAGTCACAGGCTCTGAATTTGAATCCCCGTACATATAACCTATTCCAAAGATGTAATGTAGGGTCCAGTAAATATTTCCCTAAGCCCCCCTTTTTACTTCTAGCAAAAATGTTAATGTAATGAAGGAGAAACTTCAGAAATACTGTGCTAAAACATAATAAATAAGAGATGTAATCAAATGTGGATTTCCAAAAACTCTAAAGTTCAGAAAGATTTAAAATCACAGTATTGTCCATAGTCAATAACATTAAAACGTATTATGTTCTCTTTCGCTTTGCTCAGCCGAACATAAATTATTCCTATTCTTTTTACATAAATACAAACTCAAACACAAATATTGGAGGAGGCGACAATGTTAGCCAGATTTAATAAAACAGATTTGTACAAAAATAAACGCGTCCATTGGTGCATCTTTACAGGCCGGTTTGGAGGATAAAGCACATAGGCAAGCACGGGATTAGTCCTTAAAATGCAATGCAATAACAGGCTAGGAATCGGATCAACTTAAAAGAAACTAAACAGCAATCTACAAAAGAATTCTGCTTCATTATTATATCAAAGTATCGCGGCTAACTTGTCGAATGATAATAGAACTAAAAGCACGAGTTTAAATACCCTTAGACCGAATTACTACCTGCCGCAAAATAGACCCCAAAGTGATTTAAATTAAATTAGCATATAATAGATATGAAAAGAAAGTATCGGTAAGATAGACCGGATAGCCGAATCGATACACCCACCGCCCCTCGCACCAAATCAACCAGGTTCGACCCCCCAGATCACCAACCAATTATTATTATTTTTTTAGTGTAACCGAAAAGAAATTTATTTATGTTCTCTTTCGTTTCGCTCAGCCGAACATAAATTATTGCTATTCTTTTTACAGAAATAAAAACTCAAACACAAATATTGGAGGAGGCGACAATGTTAGCCAGATTCGAATAAAAAACGTCTGAGAAAAAATGTAAAGAAAAGATCATTTAATTACATCCTCACGAACGTTTATTTTGTATAAACATATTCATTCATTGAATCTACCCTATAAACGAGTAACCCATGAAATTACGTCCCCACGAACGAGTATAATTTTGCTTGCCCACGAACATTGACCCCCAACAAAATAAAATGATTCCAGAGTACAATTCAATACAACACAATTGTAATTCAAGGGTACGCCAAGCACTCAAATTTTTTGACACAAACAGAACCTTCTCTGTACTGTCCTTAACATAACCGTCCTTTGCTGTTTCACTTTTCCACCTTCCATGAGCCTTAAATTGTCCGTCAGGGATGTCTAAATTGGCTGTGGCTGTACCGCCTCCAGATCTAAGTGAATGTACACCGAACTTTGACGCATCCTCCCCAACATCTTGCAATGACTTCAAAATAAGTTCTCTAACACAAGTATGAGATATGGCTTTGGTACTTTTAGCAAGCTTATAAGAATCACATTTTTTGAAATATCTTAATGACATAAATATAAATTCGTCAGAATCTTTCTGAATACCATCCAATCTAAGATAATCAATTAGACACTGAACAGGACACAAAGCAGAGTTAAGTTTTGCTATATGCACAATGTTACCCCTTCTGTATATATCAGTCTTGGAACTTCTTATTTGGATTTCTACATGAGTATCGTAAAAGGTAATGTCCGATCTCTTAATGTTGCATAGCTCTCTGGCCCTAAAAAATCCTGCATATCCAAGAACAAACAGTAATCTAATACGTAAATCAGATAAATCAGACATATTACTCTTTAAGCTGAAGACTTTGGAAATAATATTAGATATTATCGGTTGCTTCTTGTTCACTGAAGTTTTTGAAAGAGTACGCAAAGCTCCTTCAAAAGTCATTTTCACAAGTTTGTCAATACACGGGTTTGGAAACAAATTTTTCTCATGATACCATTGCACTCCATAAAAAATGGAAGTAAGCACCGAAGATGTTGATTTACTCTGAACAAGATGAGAAATGAAGAGAGACACTGTTTCAGGCGATGCTTGTAAAGAAGATATATTGTGAAGTGAACACCAATATTCGAATTAAGAAAAATATGTCTTGTATTTATGTAAAGTGGACCTTGATTTTGACGCCTCGATTAAATCTGGTACATTTCCATCCAGCGTAGCAATTTCCCCCTCTTCATGAGTTCTCAATTCCGGCCAGTGTGAATGGTTGAAGAACTGAAATCATATAAAGGAATAAAATTTTAATAATTTTTTTTTAATGCCTTAACCAACATGCATATAAAACTTCCATTTTTGGCTCTTAAGCCATTCAGTTACAAATATCAGGCTCTCAGCCTACAAAACATATCTAGATCTTGGCTCTCAGCCAATTATTACACAAATCAGGCTCTCAGCCAATCATTACACATATAAGCCTCTCAGCCAATCATTACACATATCTGGCTCTCAGCCAACCATAACACGTATCAGGCTCTCAGCCTCAAAATGCAAAAATATCAGTCCTGACTCCCAGCAGAAAATAACACATAAATGTCACATAAATGCCTCACCATTAGAACATAAAAACAAATGCGTCTGAATAAGTCTTAATATCAAAATTAACATTAAGTACTATAACGTTCGAGAAAAATTTCACACCGGCAAAAACACTTTCTTTGTAAGATCCTGCAATGAAGAATTTTCTTGGTTTATCATATTCAACATAGTCAATCACAAAGTTTTTGAACTCTCCATCCACATTTACCAGCATAGGCCAAAAAAGAGACGATGTCCACTTTGGCACAATAAGTGTTCCATGCGCTTTAAACAAACTTAAATGATTAATAACATCTGGAATAAGAGAAATGGAGGAACGATCCAAAATATTTCCAATTAAAGGAAAACGCATCAACCCCAGAACTCCCCGGCGTCCAAAATTTACTGAAAAACTTTTTTACCTTAAAATTGTTACAATCTGCAAAAAGACCTACATCGTATGGTCCCCATTTTTTACTAAAAAATTGAAAAAAATATAAGAAACAGACCAATCATCAAAATCATATATATACTTTGCTATAACAATCGGCAACCCTATTTTCATCTCTCGGAATCCACTCTACTTCCAATGTTATTTGATTTTGAATACAAAAAGGAAAAAATATTAAGTGGGATATTATGAAGATCTTTTTTCATGCTACCTGAAATTTTAACTATTTTAACTACATTTTGATTGTCAGTATAAAGCTTTACAGTTCTGTTGCTAATCTTATCTGCAGAAGAAATTAAAGTTGTCTCAACTGCTTTCATCTCCCTCCAGGTAGAACTCTTCAGAGCTTCCACAGAAGTCCACATTTTATGCACTACACTATCTGCGAATTCCACAATGTAACCAGCCGCTGCGTACTTGCTTGCATCCGTATAAACAATCCTTTGTGGAATGAAACTGCCTTTAAGAAAACATTTACATGTAGAAGGCAAACATTGCAAATTAAACAACCAAAAGTTAAGTTCAGTCGCAATTTCATCTGTGAGAAAAATAGGATGATCCCATGAAACTGAATTGGCAATAACCATATGCATAACTCTTGTCATAATAGCACATACATTTCCTAAAGATTTCTGGAAAGAAATTTTGTTTCCAGCTATACTAGCTAGAACACGTGGTGTAATTTTTTCAGAAGAAAAAAAAAACATCCCTGATTTTGCCTAATAATTTATCAATTTTTGAATGAGGTATGAAAAGCATACCATGTACAGTATCCCAAGAAAACCCCAATCATTCCATAGATTGACAAGGATTCCAGACACTCTTATCTTCGTTAACCAGAAACCCTGCTGAATTTAAATCTGCTTTAATAGCTGAAGACATAACCTTACAAGATTCCAGATCGTTTGCTAACCCAAATCCATCGTCTAAATAAATAACAATTCTATGAACTTGTGCTCTCCAATACCTCAACTAAGGCTTGAGCAACTGTGTAAAAATAAGAGGAGCAGAGCTCAAGCCGAAGGGAAGTACTGTAAAAGAATAATAGGTACTTTTCCAACAGAAACTCAAAAACTTAAAATGCAATGAATTTATGTCCAAATGATGATAGCCAATCTTATAGTCTGTCCCACGGTACAAGGACCTCACTTTTCGCATCATATCTCAAAATGTATAAATACCTTGGCCTTCGAACTAGGTTCGATCGATAGATCATTTTTTTCCCAAACTTCCTGCATTTAAACGAACCCTCGAGTTCAACCAGTGTATTGACACGGCGGCAAATTCAAAGTCTACGGGGATTTAACATTGTCAAAATGGCCGCTACTTCGGAAGGGGGTCGTTCATTTTTCGTGTTTTTTCGACATTTTCCGTCGATTGACTTCAGTGACGTCACTGACGTTTTAACGCTGCTCACGTTGACGTAAATAACGCATGCGCTGAGAGCAAATTCCTTCCATTAATCTTCGAAAACTTTACCAAAATAATCAAATCTATATCTATAGCCTACCAGAAGAAAAAAATGCCAAGACAAAAATCAAAGAACCGTCAAGTCGTAACTTCGGTACAGGTATACAAGTCTATGAATACAAATATATGCACAGAGTACCTGTTGACATCTTGAACACTGTCGTTTACAACCATGGCTTTACTGTACAATTTTATGGGGCATTCTCAGGCATTCCCGATTGATATCCTAAATTAATCATAACAAATATGTGTACATAAAAACGATAAAATTTATCTATGAGTGCAAAGTAATATTCAAATATACAGTGACATCCAAACGAATCCGAACTTCTTCATCCCCAAATACACTGCACAGCATCTTCACAAGTTTTACATCCATTATTATATTTCCCTGACTGTAACATTAGCAGTTTATCTTTTAGATCGTATTCCATTTGTATATAGCACTCTGCACAAATAAATATCAAAACATAGTGATATTTGGGATCAGAATTTCATGTTGTCTGCTCAAGATGACTCTAAGGAACGACCTTGTCCAATGGGTGATAGGTCTATTCAGACGCAGGGTAATTTTACCCGTCCTATTGGACTTTTGCGAGAAGCGCTGACTTTTACAATCGACGGCTTACTTTTACTGGGACAATATACGGCAACTCTTTTACGATATATATATTAAGCTTAACAAATAATTAAACGATAATAATTGGACATTTCAAAGCACATATATTACGTTGTCTAGGGAGGGGAAGGAGAAACACCCTATACTAACCTCCCTCCTTTCCCATTTGATCAACTACTGCCAAGTTTTCATTCCGGATTGTTTTTTCTTCCTTATTTTATTCTTTCATAAAATGAGATTGAAAGAAAATACTATCCTTACGAACAAGGTTTTTTAAGTTATGTTAAATATATTTTTAGATTAAAAGTAACGCCAGCGTAAAAATAAATGACGACTAGAAGTGAGCTCTCTTTATTTCATCAAACTAGCTATCTATGATAACTCCAGCGACCAAAGCGCAAGTTGCCATATTACGAGGCATTGCATTGCAAGGCCAACTTATGCGATGTGATGCAACTAAAATCTCTCCACATTTGTGCATATAGTCAATCAAATTAAAGGGGCCTGGACACAGTTGCATTGTTTACAATGTTAAAGATCTATTCTTATTCAAAAATAACTTCTGTGTAATGATTTGAACTTATACATGAATAATCTAAGAATTCAATGACAACAACATTCTTCACAACATCACGTCAAACACCTGTGTTTGTAAACAGGGTACGAGGTCTGTTATTGTTAGTGTTTTCGTTTTACCGGGTGTGTTCAATTTGTTTAGTCTGCACACATCACTGAGCAGGAACTGACCATACTGGTGAGTTGGTTTTGCTTTCTCGTATTTCTACTCTGAACTTTCCGGATTAAAGTTTTCATATTTTTCATTAATACACAACAAGATTTCTACTTTTCTTAAGTATTATGGATACAGTTTACTTTGTGAAAGTACAAAGATTTGTGTCAATCAAACGCGTCCCGAAATTTGTACTTTTGATAATTTCCAGATAAAAGAAATATCTTAACACACTTTTAATATATTTCAGTGTGAAATGCTCCAGCAACATATATGTCATGGTATTATTATTTAGAAAATTTTATAAAATATGACTTCAAATCTGTATCCCATCCCCTTTAAAGTAGAGAGTTGATTTTTTAATCAAGCATAACAATATTTTCATGTCACTAATTTATAAGCATTTTAGGTATTTTAAAGGTCACCAAATAAATGTAGGACGTTTTTCCTGTCCGATATACCGTTTGTCCGATGCATGGTCAAAAATTGTCCGATCCACGATGAATTCTGGCTCATTCCAAAAGATCGGGGATAATTAGCAAACTAAGAACAAATTCTATCTGTTAGGAAGTGCTTTGTGTGATTAAAATCTAGAAGGATAATCCCATATTATTATTTTCAATTCCCACACCGTAACAAGGGTATGTAATGTAGTAGAATATCAAAAGACAAAATTAACACTAATTAGTGCCGTTATAAAATATCTTCATAAGGTGATTATATCAAATAGGATAAAGTACTTATTATACAAAATACGAAGTGCAGTAATATACATGTATATAACCGGAAAGAGGAAGAGAAATCTGTAATATTAATTGTAATCAAGTAAGTTATAGAGGATTTACTTCCAAACAAGACAATGCACAGTCTCTTTGTATTGCTGTACTGTTTTTTGCACATGGTTGAATCGTATGACAAGAGTGTTACCAGTCTAGTAAACAGATCAACTAGGTATAGTATAAAACACTAAAGTAATTTATTAATTTGTTGAAATTAAAGAAAATAAACATTCTCTTCTTTCCGGTAGAAGTGTGGTTTCGGAGTTTCCTTGTTTAACAGATCACAAGAGAGTCGGCGATAAATGTATACGTACGTAGATTGATTATTTTTGCGAAAGGCTTTGAAGAAGACATATATCCCCCCTCAAATTAACGTTTTTGAAAAAAAAAACCCTCACAGAATTAACTTTTATCTTAAGGTAATTGTTTCATAAAAATAAACACACAAATTGTAGTAGTTAGAATAAAAAATAACAATGAACTAAGAATTGCTAATTACATGTATTTTTTTTGTAGTAGTATTGTCATTCGGATTAATTAACAATCATTAATTGCATCAATTCATATCTATCTCATTGATATTTTATTGATGCCCAATTTTTCATCCATATGCAAAGCATTTTCTCAAGGTTGTATGTTTTAAGCAGATATCGTATTTAGATTTTTTAAAATTATTTTTATTTTCATTCTTATTTTCTTGGATTAAATTGAAGAAATCCACCGGGGAAAAAAAAAAAAAAAAAAAAAAAAAACTTTTCGATTCTAATTATAGCATGTATCGGGTCATTCAGCAGGCAATGTCTTAGACCTTGTCCCTCCGGATGGTATGGATTTGGATGCCGGAAAAAATGTTCATGTCCTCAATGTAACAATATAACTGGACTTTGTAGTCAGGGTAATGTACTATATATATAGTATTAGTGTAGAAATGCTTTGCCGAGAAATATGTAAATATATTTGCGACTGAGTCTTATTTCAAAATATGTATCATTAGAAAAAAAAAACTAAAACTCAAATGCTGTTTTAAAGTGTTCCCTGATGACAATATTTAAATTAACAAAAAATCACATCAGGATATGGTATATTACGATTGTTATATATTTGGTGTTGTGAAAAGTGTTTCGAATACTTAAAGGGAAGTGTTTGAACATAACTTTTAGTCTTTTACATTTAACACTTTTTGAGGAGATAATGATATTTAATTTTGATTAAGTGAATTCGAAGTAAATGCACTTATAAAAAAATGTTGTCGCTTACATTTAAAGCTATTCTGTGGAGAAATATAATTATAAGATAGAGAAAATAATATATAATTATATAGAAATATATATAGAGAGAAAATAATATTATTATTTTGGACTATGTATTTGAAGTTATCGCACTTGTAAGTACATATAATAAATTGATTCAAGTGGATTCAATTAGAGTGCGTTTAACTCATCTCTTATCCTCATTTTGACGTATTCCTCTCTTTTTCGTTATTCATTTGGAACATGTAATTTCTTGTTTAGAAAAACAAACTATCACAGGAACCGGAAGTGTAATAGGTGGAGTTGTTGGTAGTTTGGTTCTTTTTATCCTCGTGGTTACGTCTCTTATTTGTACGAGGAAACGGTATGTATTCACTTGTCATGGAGGAAAGGGCTTTTCAGGTTTCTACATGTATATGGATATGTTACTTAAATACATAAGTATAATAATTGTGTTGTGGTATTAGATATCGGAGTTAAGGCACATATCGTTACATTTTTGTATAATGTGTAAGTTGTCGAATAAAAAAAATCTTTCTTTCTCTCTCTCTCTCTATATGACCTTAGTGCATGTTAGATAAGGTGCAGTAAAACTTAGTTAAAAAGAACTTGCCTAATATAAGAAAATCTCGGTTATAGGGAAACTTTTATGAATCCCATAAAGCCTTTGCATTATGTTCCATTTACATAAGAAACTTTTTCATAAGTTAGTCAAATTAGAAGTCAATGTCACTTCTTTATAATCAAATTTTACTGTACTAGTAATCTAATTATGCATCAGAGAGATATTGACATAATTATATTTCAGCAAATCGATTTTCTTGTTTTCTTCTTATAAATTCAGAATAAGACGTAAATTTGCAAGGGCATATGAATCAACACGGATAGAGGAAAACAAAAAAGACAGTGCAGAAAATGTGTATATTGACATGTTAGGTGTTGAGGAAACTTCATCCGTCAAACATCAGGAAACTTGTCATGATGGCGATTCCACAATTTACAGTCAAATTAATAAAGATATTTCTTAATGAAATAAAACAATAGCTCTTAAACGGTGTCGAATTTGATAAGGTTTCCTTAATTGTTTCGACTATAAACTTACTTACATTGATTGTTTTCAAAGTGTGTCATTCTTCATAGGTAAGAATGTAGTGAGTGTGTTTCTTTGAAGGACAGACCAAGGATTGCTGGTTTTCAAATTGTTGTTGCATGCTGTGCCTCAGATGATGGAAGAGAATTCTGAAACACAATTCTGTCAGGATACTTAATAATATACACTCCTGTTTAACAATATATATTGTATTTAAAAGCTCTACCCGAGGCACGACAAGTTACAACAAATTACTTCAGATGATTATTTTGAAACTTTAGTCATCGAAATATCTCGATGAACCACACAAGACATCGTTCAAACGAATGCACTAAACGTACATGGTGTTCACTTCTTTGCAACTTGTGTTGTGTACCACTGATGCCTGAATTGAAGCCTAATAGTGACCTGCTGCAACGGGCCAGACATTTTTGTCGTATCACATTTACATCTACTTCCGTGTAAAATAAAACACGTGTATTGCCAGAGCTAACGGTAATGTTAGGCAATGGTTTTAATCATGATCCTTTTGATGAATTCTGCTAAGAAATATTGTATGTATTCTGAAGTCAGGATTTATCTGTCAAGGTCTTGAACACATCACCCGGATGCGACTCTACATCAAATAGATTGATTTACAGGGTTGTGTAAGAACTGTAACATATCAAACACCAACATAAGGGTTATTATCTCATACGATGCCAATATTTTGGAGATTACTGGATCGGACTACTAGTATATTTTATTGCAGCCTAAAGAATTTCTTATTTTCTTTGGATCTGTAATAATATTTACCCATTATATTTACTTTAAAAAAATTGAGTTGCTTGGGTGCATGAAATGCTAAAATAACGAATGATAATCATCTCAAGAGTTCAATAGAAATTGAAATCAGACCAAATACGGACCTATAAAAACATAGGAGATAGAATCAGGTGTCATGGAGGAGTGAAGATCTTCTGTCAACATGTCAAATCAGCCGTTTGCCTCTTATCTTGATCGGGTAAACGTAAAAAAATCTCAAGAAAATTTGTCCTGAGGAAAGGTTTGTAATTGCAAACAAAAAAGACTTTAAACGAAAAAATTGTTGATACTAATGTAACATCAATCCATTTTTCAGTATCTTGGCTCTGTTAAGAAATTGTTCATGTGCAGAGACACTCTTGCGTTGTTTTCGAGGTATGGAGAGACCCACGAATTTATAACCACCATGAAATATAAAATTTCATATGCATTACTACTAAACATTTCAAATTCAGGAAATCAAATTAAATCCCCACAAACCAATATTTTTCCTCAAACCTCGAAAAGTTGACCCCACGAAAATATGATTTTACAGTACTGGGAGACATAAATACAATTTGCAGATGATAAAAGTATATTGCTGCATAAAATAAGGAAGTTGACAATAAAAACGTAAGGTATCAAGGTTTTTCATTAAGTTAGTTTTCCATCAATCCGAAAATTATCGTTGATATATCTGAATTATCCAAAGAAGGTCACAGCATGACAGCATGACATGTTCATTTACAAGTTTTTGAATTAATTCTGCTTCATAAGGGTACAAAAAGATCTATTAATACAGAGACACAACTATAATTAGTATTTTGTTGGAAGACCTGGTTTTCAAATGCTTCATAGATATTGTCAAGCTATGTAATTGTCATTTTGGTGTCGTTTCTTTGTAAAAACAGTTGTTCAAATCGATGAAAACTATTTTACAAATATTTTTTCGCGTCCCCCTCCCCCTGAAACTTCTTTATGGCTTTGAGTATTACTTAATATTTCAAATAATAATAAAGTCTCTTTTCTAATGTTGCTAGGGAAATCATTCTATAAATTATAAAGGATTTTTTTTTATACCAAAAAAAAAAAAAAAAAACAAAACAAAAAAAAAAAAAACAAAAAAAACCACGAGTAAGCTACTGTGATAAACTTCACAACGCATGTCAACACTGAGTGGAAAGCAGATTTAGTTTGATTTCAAAAGGAAGCTAAATTTACGAACGTAAAATAAAATGATATGAACAATATCTTAAGTATACCATTCGCAATTTTGTATTAAAAAAAATATTATAGAAGTTGACAACATTTGCATAATATGTGTGTAAAATATGTTAAAAGCAAAACAGAAACTTTGATATTTAGGGCATTGTTGATTGGAATTAATTCTTTCTGAACCAAAAAGCCTCATATAACTACATCTGATACTGTTTAGATAAATACGCAAAACTTACCGCATAGCTGCACTGTTGTGTCTCACCGACATTTTTTCCTATTCTAATGATAAAAATGTTCAGATATAAATTGTTGCTTGATTGAAAAACTATTGTTCATCAAAGTAACAATAAAATTATATGTACATATAAATGTGTATGTGTATGACTGTAAGACCATACATTAATATATCGACGATGTTTTATCAATTAACAATAGTTACTCCCATTCGCTTCTTAACTCGATGATCCCAATAAACTTGAAATAAAAGACGCCACAGAATCTGCCACAACCGTTTCATAATTGGATGTGTTACTGACTGTAGACCAACTAACAACTAAATTGTTTAACAAACGAGATAACTTTAGCTATTCTATCGCCAACTTTCCTTATTTATGTAGTATTATTCCACCATCACTTGCTTGTGGTGTTAACGTCTCCCAACTCATTCGATATTCAAGAGCATGCTCTAAGTACGATCAATTTTTAAACCAAAGCAGGCTACTTACAGACAAGTTGATGTTACAGGAATTTCAACAACTTTGTTCAAAGTGAGCCTAGCATTTCGTAAACTCTATGGTCGTTATAATGACCTTGTTAGCAAATAAAACTTATCACTGGGTCTAATGTTGGGAGACGTGTTTCATACCAATTGTCAAGCCTTTTATATATGCTAAAATTGACTACAAAATATTCCGTAGACCTACCTGATCAATACATAGTGCTCACGGCGGATGTGACCGGTCGACAGGGGATGCTTACTCCTCCCAGGCTACTGATTATACAGTAGTCGGCTATAATACAGTGCGCAAAATTGCCGCCGTTAAAATGAAATTTAACATACGATGTTTTTTCTTTCCATTTTATCGATTGTTATATGATAAAAAATGACAACTACACATATCCATACATGAGCGTCATATCTGACGTAACACGCATAGGAAGTTCCGTAGATTTATTTTTAGTCCCAAAACATACGTAAATCACGTTTGTTCCCGTTTTCACACATCTGAAATTATTTGTAGGTAAAATGTTTGCGAAACGGGAATTTGTCTACGTAAAATAATTACTTGATTGCTATAGTCTATACCATAGTTTCTAAATAGGGGTATATAAGAATATATAACAAAAAGTAGTCATACACATGTTTTAAATCATATATTGAACTTGGAGATATATGAAATTCATAAACTATTTCAAAACATAAAACAATTAACATGATAATCTTCAGCTTGTTCCTGTAACATTCCGGCTTCTTCAGCTTCAAATGACTTGAAATGGGCAAGTTAATTTTACCATTCATCTAATTATGCTTTAAATTTAAATAGTATACAATTTTTGTCTTTAATACAACTGTAAACATAGATATTTTAACAAATTCTACCTCTTCTTTTTTTCCAATACACTGATAAAATTCAGGTAGATCTAGGTAAATCTCAGACAGAAATCAGACTATAATTGCTATCAAAACACATTTCACATCTATTGTTCTATACCTAATTATCAAATGTGTGCAAAACGGGAACACGCCGTAAATCAAAACGGATCCGAGGGGGGGGGGGGGAGACCTTTCAATCGAGCAAAAGCAGACAATAATTAAATTGAATGAAAGTCCGTGGAAAATTTCGGAAATTATCGGAATAAATCCAAATTCCATACAGAAAGTTGTTAGACGAAATGCTGAAAGAGGTTTCGTGGGAAACAGAGAAAGACCGGGAAGAAAACGATTGGTGGGCGAAAGAGGTGATCGCGTCTTGTCAAAGTTGGTCAAGAAAAATTGCCGACAGACTCTGCCAGAATTAACTGATAAATTTAACAAATCTGTACCACATAACTGTAAGAAATAGATTAAAAGAACAGAAATATCAAAGATGCTCCGGATCCGTTAAAAAAAATAACTATCTCAAAACCGTGTTTCGTGGTGCAAATTAGGGTGGACAATGGAGGAAAACTGGAGTCAGGTCATTTTAGTGATGAGATGAAAGTTGTTTTAGGAAAGGACAGAAAAATTTACGCCTGTAGAAACCTGCAGGAAGATTTCAACGTGATTGTGTTGGACAGTATAGTAGTCATTCGCCCCGCTCCGACATATCGGCTATGTTCTGGGGTGTTTATCTTTTAATGGTGTTGGAACTTTGACTGACGTCGAAGGAAATATAAACTCTAAGAAATATATTTCGGTCCTAGATGATCATTTGTGGCCTCTTGTTGCAGAAGGGATTCCTGCAAGTCCCTGGATTCTACTGGAGGATAATTGTTCGATGCACCAGTCCAGACAGACGGTTGAATGGGAAACGACAAACAACATCCCTGCATTTACCTCGCGTGTCAATCACCAGACATTAACATTACTGAAAATGTGTGGAGGACAATTAAGATCAGACTAGAACATCGCCTGGACGAAATTAAAAAACGCGAAGACCTAGTGCGCATTGTGAAGGACATATGGGCCTCCATCGATTTGGAGACGACTGGAAAACTGTACACATCGATGCCAACACGATTGCAAGCTGTAATAAAAGCAAATGGTTGCATAAACAATGGTTACATAAACAAGTATTAGTAAGGTAGGATAAATTTTATTATATATCAATTTGAAAAACAACAACATTTAAAACTGCAATTGCGCACGTATATTTTTATAACGGTGCCCATTTTGCGTACTTTATTATGGCCAGGTACTGTACCTCTGAAATTTCCGGTGATCCGTGTTTTATGCCCTTTTCACAGATTTGTATTGTTTTTAGATTTTTTGAAATCGATCACTGTTTGTAATCTTCGTCAATTCATCTCAATTTAGAGCAGTGAGCCCTATGTATTGATCAGGTAGACGGAACATTCCGTAGTCAAATTCAGAATAAAAACAAAGGCCTAACAATTGGTATGAAACAAGTCAGCCAAAACGACCCAATGATAGGTTATATTTGCTAACAAGGTCATTATAGCGACTATAAAATTCGCGAAATACAGACGTTAAACGAGGTGTTGAAATCCCTGTAACATCAACTTATTTGTCAGTAACCTGCCTCGGTTTAAGAATTGATCGTACTCTTACATGTAGCATGCTCTTGAGTATGAACTATTTTTATTTTTCACCTTCTGTGCCTGGTACATGGCGTGAATGAGGAAGTCTAGTTCCAGATATGCAAAAATAATTTTTTCCGAATAAAATTCTACTTTCCTGCTTTTAAAAAGGAAAAGATATCGTGTCCTGCACAACATGGATTGCAGAAATTGGTATAACCATGCATTTTTGACTTACAAAAATTAATTGGCCTTCTTTCTAAGGAACAAAAAGGACGAAATTTTTATTAAAAGTCATTTGTGATGTCCATAAGAAAAAATTGCTATAGTTAACTATAGTTTACTATAGTTAACTACAGTTAACTATAGTTATTACTTTGATAATTTGCTTTATTTTGAAACTTTACTCAAGAACTTTTTTTAGATTTCGAAGCTCAAATCTATTTAAAAAAATCAATACAATAATATAAAATTTGGAAATAGTATGTGAATACACAAGTAATTTTTTTTATTGAATATTAAATATGTGCATGTATGAAGTGGAGAATATAGAATATAACAATCTGGAAACCATAGTAAAATACTCTGAATACTTTTACTTACAAAAGTAAAAACATTGATTTACGATTGAAAAAAACTTTGATACTATAGATAACTAAATTATAGAGTATTTTTTGAGGGGGGGGGGGGGCACAAGCTATTTAGGTACAAGTACCTTATTCAAAAAGCGTGAAAAACCAACCTGAGATAAACTCAGATTCCTTGTATAGGAATATGTATGACAGATCAATATGTAAATCAGACATCTTTTCATTTACCGTATTCATTTTTTAGGTCACCTGATAACTCAGGTGGCCTAATACTATCTGTTTTCGTCTGTGGGCGTGCGACGTGCGTCGCCAGTCGTCCGTTAACATTTGAATATTTTCAGGCTGTATTAACCATAAAAATCTATCTCTGCTCCTGGGTATTTATTTATCAGATTTGTGGAATTCTTGACCACTGAGTCAGGGGTTCTGGTGCTAGGAATGTCTCTATTAATCATGTAAGAAATTTCTATTTCATTTTGAGAGAGTTCTTCCCCCTTTTTACTCACCCATGATATTTAATTACTATATATAATGTATAATATAAAAGTTTTTGATGGTCAGGTAAATATGTAAATAATAGATGAATAAATAGATATTTTATACATTAAATGTTATTTAAAGAGCAAGAGGAGCCAGAGGTCTAATAATGTTATAGGGCTTAATTAATTGTTCATTACGCTCAAGTCCTAAGTTGGTGATGGTGATAAAGTGTACATAAATGTTAATTTTGAGTGATTGCTGAATACTTCTGATACTTCTATTTCTGTTGTTTTTAAGCCACGTTACTTCATCTGTCAGTTTATCTTGTTTTATTATGTGACCGAGTGATATAGAGACGTAAATGATGTTTCTAGTGTTTGATCACATCAAAAAGGTGATTCTACAAAGAAATATAAGTATTTGTAAATATATACGATTTATACATAGAAATGCATTACATATGACAAGGGAATACATATTCCAACTTTATTATAATTTTAGTTATATACTAAGAAAATTTGTAAAGTTATCAACATATAATAAAATACATTGTGCGAGGTGGCGAGGTCTACAGTAAGGAATTACCTGATCCGCAGTAATTTAATTTGAGATTTGGTTCGCTTTTATTACAAAAGAAAAGATCTGATTTGACAGTTCATTATGTCAAATAACCAATGAGAAGTCATAGCCAATAATAAAGCCAAGAAATGTTCATCAACTCAATCCACCTGCGCACACAAACTACCTTAACTTTCATTCTCAATGACAGCGTTAATTTACTTGAAATGGGAACATTTATTTAAAATGCGAAATTGCAATAAATATATTTAATATATACATAATTGCCCACAGTTATATAATTATTAAAGTGTCATTCCATTGATCCTAATTTACAGGGTTGGATTGACCGTTAATTTTATGGCCATTGGGCCTTGTTGTCTATAGCGTTGGGGAATAATGATATATCGATTACCTCACATAGTAATAGGACATACATGTACATAAATTTGGGCGATTTGCTTGTAGTAATCGCAAAAAGACCAATTACTTCTTTACGAAAAAAAAAAAAATTTATTGCCATTGTAACAAAGGCCCAAGAGAAACAGAGGGCATGTTGACAAACTAGTCTGTGATTTGGCTCAAGGTTTAGAGAAATTTTACAAGGGTTAAATAGTAAAAGACATTCTCTCGTTTTTATTGTGATGAAGTTCGATGTTTTACCGATTACAGGCAATAAGAGAAAGGTAGAGTCTTGCAAACAATAATTTCTGAAAGAAGGCATTTACTTTTCTTTAAAAATGAAATTCTGCTATTTCAATATCGCTTGAATATTTCAGATAAGTTCAATTTAAAGTAAATGATTCGATAGAATTTACTTTCTGCTGTAATGAAAATGGACAGTTTGCAAGAACATTGCATGAAATATATGGAGATAACGAACAGTATTCAAGCTCAAAAGTCCATTAAACAATACAAACACGGACCTCGATCCAAAACATCAGAGGTGGGAGCAGGTGCCATGGAGGAGTGAGTACCCTCTGCCGACCGGTCACACCCGCCGTGTGCTCCTTGTCATGATCGGGAAATAGAACTTACGAAATGATGACTTTAATTGAGACTGCTGATATTCTTGTTTCATCAACTTGTTTGTCAATAATTTACCTCGTTTTAGAAATTGTACATACGTAGAGCATGCTCTTGCGTATCGAATCAACTGAGAGATATATACCCCGTATGCAGGTGATGAAGGTATATCGCTGCATAAGTAAGGGAAGTTGACGATTGAAAAGTTAAAGTCATCACGTTTATCATAAAGCTTGGTTGTTAGATTACCATTAACGTCTTTTTCTGGTAAAATATCCAAATATGAAACAGATGTGTCAGGCTCTGTGGTATCTTTTATCTCAAGCTCACCAGGATATATCGTATCGACAAAATAATGGAAATAGCCATTGTTAATTGACAATACGTCGTCGATATATCTAAATGTCGAGTTGAAGGTCACAGCAAGTGTTTTCTTCTTTTCAAGTATAAGATTTTGGACAAATTCTGCTTCATATGAATACAAAAAAAGGTCTGCTAATAACGGGGCGCAATTGGTACCCATGGAAATTCCAATAGATTGTTGGAAGACCTGGTCTCAAAAAAAAAAACAAAAAAAAAACAAAAAAAAAAAAAAACATAGATATTGTAAATCAGAAACTCAAGCATCTTTTTAATGTCAACTTCAGAGTACTTGTGTGTACAATCAAAATGTTTTTTTAACAAAATAATTTTGCATATGACCAATGACAAGGTAAGTAATTTTACGAGTTCCATTTTTATTGAAAAAGCAGCTGTCAATGATATCAAAAAGCCTGGACTTTAATTCATCGTGGGGAATGGTTGTGTATAAAGTTGAAAAGTCGTTTTAAGCTGTTGATTTTGGTAAAATCTTGTGATTTCAAATGTTCCAAAAGTTCCTTTGAATTTTTAAGTATCCACATCTGATATACACCACTTCTCGAATATATTGTTGCACAGTACTCTTGAAGTTTCTCCTTCACTACTGTAAATATCTTAGTGAGGAGTAAAGAAAGAGGCTTGGTTGAACTAAAATGTAAAAGTCAAATATATAAATAAATAAATAAATATCTTTGTACATCCAAAAAAAAAAAAATGCTTAATTGCATCTAGGAACTGTCAATTGTTCATCATACAAGCAATCATACTGGTATTTTTCATAGTCTCTTTGGAATTTATGCCCTTTTAATGCTTAAATTCTAAAAAAAGTTTTCTATTTACTTCATAGGGTCATTCCTTACTTCTAATTAAATCATATAAACATTTCCCAGATGTATAAAATCATTTAATGATTTAGAAAACATGTAAACCATGGGACTTTTTCTTAAAGAAAAAATAATGAAACAATTCTTTAATTGTGAATTTAATCTAATTAAAATAAAGATACATGTTGATATTTTCTTTTCCCTCACCCTGACTACTTTGATACAAAAATTTATTTCCTGCTGCATTTCAGACAACTTTACTTCTTAGATTCTAATCTAAAGAAATTTGAAGATAACAAACGGTAATCAAGCTAAAAAGCCCATTAAAACAATACAAACTGGGAGCAGATCAAAAAGGGACCTCTAAAACATCAGAAGTGGGATCAGGTGCCATGGAGGAGTAAGCATCCCCTGTCGACCGATCACACTCGTCATGTGCTTCTTGTCATCTGTAGTCAATTCAGTGTGAGAATAATGGCCTAAAAATTTGCATGAAAAACCTCAGCCAACATAGTGCGGACGAGAGTCAAGTCAAGTCAGACACTTTATTTACATTAAGAAACTTCATGATATCTTATTTTAGAGTGCAAATATGAAGGAATGAGTGAAATGCATTTTTAATGATATGCAATATCATTTATGCATATATACGCTACGGAAAAAGATGAGAATTCAAGTTGAGATATATATAAAAACGTTTTTCAATTGTGTTAAATATATTGAAGACCAATAAGCAGATCGAAATAACAGCTGGTAACTTTACTGTAAGGAAATTTAATTGTTTTATATTTAATGTTAAGTAGACAAATAAGAATACAACAATGCTATCTTGTTGGATGTGGATATGGTTTTCTTGGTGACCCTAAGGATGATGAAGATTTTATTATTTACAAATGCTTTCATTCATTTTGACGTTCTGAATTGTATCAAACACCTCAGAGTTTCCGGAGTATGTCATTCAGCAGGGTACGTAATTAAAGTTTGATCTTAAGAATTTTTGTGAAATTTTATGACGCTCAGGATTCCGGCAAGAAAGTAATTTCTTTCGCAGTGATGCAGTTCGATGTTGCACCGATTACAGACAAGACGGGGGAATATGCATACGTAAGTGAATATATTTAATTAATGACGAAATGCGCTAATTCCATGTCAAAATAAAATATGCTTTTTTCTTGATGTCTTTTTGATTCTTAACGTGTTTATCTATAATAAAGATACAAGATACAGCATAAAATTATCTATGCTGAAAAAAGATTGAAATTTTCCCCGTATATTATTGTGTTTGTAAAAGTCAAAACTTAAAATAAAAGTTTGTAAAATTAAATAAAATTGAAAGGATGCTGAAAGCTATATAGGAGATGTCTTGTTATTGTTTACACTCGTTGATAAATAATTTGCGGTTTTGATGAAGTTAATTATTACAAAAGTATTACATTTAAAAAAAAAATTATTTTTTCTTTCGCAACAGCTTGCATTGGATCTTTTGGCATTAACTGTACTGGTGGGGTATGTGTAGAAGGGTTCTATGGCTTTGGTTGCAGAGGGATTTGTAACTGCAGTAAAGACGAAATATGTGACCGTCGACTTGGTTGTGAAAAAAAAACTTTGGAAAAAGATAACACTGCAGCAGGTAACTTTATTGAAAACTAAAAAAAATGAACTTACAAAAGCTACTAAAAAGTTTTTGAGTTTGACATTTAATTTGAAATGTTTGTTTTCTCCCCCCCCCCCTCCCCCCCGTTTTACATCAGACCTTCGGTTAGAAAAGTAATTATATGAATACATTGCAGGGACTTCAAGTACTGCTGTGATAATCCTACTGTCCGGTCTTATACTCTGTCTGATTTTTCTTCTATTAGGAATGGGAATACGAAGGTAGTTATACATTGATTATTACACGTATTTTGAAGAATAATTGAGACAATGAAGGAATAATATGATTTAATCTATTTGAGTCTTCTTTTTTCTTCTAGCAAGATATTACTCAGTCGCCAAGGTGTCCATGAAAATTATCGGAGGGAAGATGCCAATACTACAAACACTGAATCCCACAGTAATGGAACAGAAGAATATCAAAGCTACAATGAATGTTATCCAATTAGTATGACCGGGACTGACCCAGACAATGATTTTGCTCACTCTAGCTATGCTGATCAGATTTCCGGGCACTATATTGCAGTAAATACGACACATCCACCACGTGAGGGGGTTTTAACGTCTATACAACAAGCTTTTGAAGAGAACAGGAAGAGGAATGGAATACTCCATTTACTCTCCAAAAGAAAACCTTTATCACGTAACACAAGTCTTGGATGTAGCTATCTTTCTGTTCTCGAGAGTCATCAGAATTGTGTTAATGGAGATGAATCTTGAAAAACTCTCAAAAATTGCAAGGGTTGGGTTAAAGCAACTGAATGAAAAAAAAGTCTTCTTGTACTCTTGATAAATGAAGCAAGCATTTTCATTTGACTTGCATTTTAAACTAGATAGCGTTTTATGAATATAAGATTATTTCTTTAATCAAATTTTGCTGCATTAAATTGAATTAAATTCAATGCCTCAAGTAAAGAAATGAACGAAGCGACTGCTCTCTGTTTATATATGATCAAGACTATAAAATGAAGGAGGCTGATACCGGAATTTATCAAGGAGTTTAAATTTTTGGAAAAAAGTGATTCTTTGGGAACTTTTGCATATTTTCACTTATATTAAAGTAAAAGTGGTTTATATTATTATAATTAAATAAAGTAAACAACCATATTTAACATATGTTCTGTAAAATCTATTTGAAAGACAATTCTAAAACAGAGGGGTTTGAAAAGAAACCTTTAATTTATACATTTAAGGTGATTTTGATAAAGTTAAAAAAAATATTTCTGGTAGTTGAACAGAAAGATCCTCTTTTGATATAGCCCTTTTTTCTTTTTTAAATTTATCCTGTTGGAAAGGAATGTCATTTTGTAGGTTATTACATGAACAAAAAATATATCAACAGACATGGTAAAATTTATAATACTAACTTTTAAAATCTATATTGGGGTAAAATTGGTTATTTAAGAGCTCTAAAGTATTGCAAGTAACGGCATATTTTCTTTTTTTTTTGTTGTTGTTTCAACTCGAGATTAAAATCTAGTTTTACCGGTAATAAATGTTTAATCTAATTTAAATTAAATTAAAACCATAATTCAAAAGCAAAATAAAACTCCTATGAAAATGACACATAGATAAAATGGCTTCAGGAAATAATTAAATTTGTTTTCTAGGTCTAATTAGGGAATATCAAGGTAATTTTTCTTCCTCATTGGCTACGTAAAGTTCGACTATCATTAACATTTTGATTTAATCGTTGAAATTGCTTTTAAATTTCCCTGTCGATTTTCTATAGAAGTATAAAAAAAAGCAAGCACAACATCCAAACATTACGAAGGAACTCTGTTAACAGCATCAACATGTGCTTTAAAATTTAGTCTCTGCTTGCCATGATTGCACGAAAAGCTTCAGCAAGAAGCGCAAAAATTATACTACTATGATAAATCATTCCAAAAATTAGAAGTCACTGTCTTATCCCTTAGAGCTTATCATTGAAAAAAACCCCATGTATTTCTATTAGTATGACACAAATTAAAAACAAGTTATAACGTAAGTAACATGAAATATGAAGATGAGAACAATAATCAAGTAGCTCAAAGTCCATTGAAACAATACAAATTGCGAGCAGAGCAAACAGGGACCTTTAGAAACATCAGAGGTGGGTTTCTGCATTAATTTACATCTCTTTTACAGTGATGTCTCTGAATCATATAGACATTGCACTCAATATAAAATTGGAAATTAAACGTACAATGATCAAAGGACAAAATGCCAAAAAGGCATTTTAAACTGTTAACAGAAATTTTATTTCGGTAAAAGCTTTAAAGTTTTTATACGAAAAGCATGTAAAGAATTATCAAGATTTGAAATACAATGTGTATGTCATTAAAACATACATATAAGAAGGAAACAAAGTTTTTACTTGTTTCCGAGAATTCGATAGAAGAAGTAATTAAAAAGAGGAGAAAAAAATAATGTTTAAATTCTCAAATAACTGAGAGAGAGAGAGAGAGAGAGAGAGAATACTTTTACTGTTTCAATCTTCTAACGGTACAATTTATCTGGGAAGTGTTTATGTCTTCAGTATTACAACAAAATAATAGATTTATTATTAATATAGACTAATTACATGTAATTATAGACTAAAGAAGTAAAAGTATGTGAATATTCGTAGGGGCAACACAACGAATTGTCAGGTCTGAATGAGAATATACATCAGAAAGTGCAATAGGTATATATCCAACTCACTCGTCTTGGTTCTTGGTTTATGTTATATTTGTTGTCGTTGCATTATAACATGTACAAAAGTTTAACCTTGTTCAACTTACATGTATAACTACGTGTGTGTGTTTCTCCATTACCGATTTCTGAGCTGAACATGTATACTTTATAATTCTGGTAATGACACTGTCCTAGTTCCGGAGTATGTTTCAGAATCATAATCCGCTCTCTGCTCGGATACTTCCTGACGTGTGAACTAAGTATGAGTATTTGTCATTCACTGTACTCATAATGGAAAAGTAATAAAAAAGACATTTCCTTTTACATTATGAGTCCAGTAATCGTTTCATTTACCGATATTTTGATATAGGTCTGTGGTCAAGTGATACGCACCATTTTGATCTGCGGTTCAGAAAATCAAATCTAATGTCTAAAATATAATAAACAACTTAGACGACTGATAAAAGGTATGGTTTCTAAAGAAAAGCCCAGTCTGAAAACTAATTCATGCTATTTCAACCTTGTATAGAGTTATGACGTCACCAAAAGAAAAATGATTTCATAGTTCATAAAATTTGTAAATTCATGGGAAATACTTGCCCACAAAGTCCGTGCAATTAGTATTTTAAAAAAGATGTCACAGATTTATTTTTTTAAACTACTTGCTGAGGAAAAATACATACCTTTGTAGAATTTTAAAGGCAGTGAGCATGTCTCGCCATTACATGTTTTGATTTGAAAGCAATACGTTCAGTACGTAAAAAATCTCAAGCTTAGTTGACTTTATTTCAAATAAGTAAATTGAATCAATTTAAATGATGATAGAAAGCAATAAACAGAATACTGTAAAATCATATATTTTCTTGGATTACATTTTTGTGGTTTGAGGAAAACATATGGGTTCATGGGGACTTGATTTCGTGGATGGCGAATTATCGAGTATCTGTGTGTATAATTTTTTCCTTAGTGGTATGCATGAATTCGTGAATCTCTTCATACCTTGAAAAATTATACCCTACGAAAATAAGTCATGTCAAAGTCAAACATTCATTCATCATCAAATATAAGCTTCAAATTTCAATGCTCTTGATTTCATAATCAATTCCAAAAATCAGTATCGAACGGAAAAACGAACGAAGAGCAGCAAGAATTATCAATATGATAAAAACATCTCCAAAACTCTGGATATATCCATGTATTAAATTATTTCATCCCTTGCCCCACAGGGAAATTTTTGTTTAGTCTTTATGTCCGTCCTTCTTTTTTGTTTTGAGTCCTTTAATGGAATGAATGAAATCTAGTCGTTGACCAAAGTTTATGACATTTGGTAATGGCTTTTAGTCAAGGGAACAACAGGAAGATCAAATGATGTTAAAATATAATGGATCTACTTGAAATCCCTTTCTGGAATACTAACTTTTCTGTAGACTTTCGAAATAAGAAATGATTTGAAAGTGTCTCTAACTCGACTGAAAGTAAAATGTAAAATTCAGTTGAAATAGGTAATTATTTTCCAATTTAAAACTGATATCCATGCTAAATCATTTTTTCCAACTAAAGAAAGAAGCATAAATTCCATAAAATATTTTGATTTTAAAGGTATATGTTTATCAAAAGTGGATAATCTTGTCAAAATGTTTTGAAAAGCTTTGAATGTTCAGGAAAAAATTCCAGACAGTATGTATAAATGAGATATTTTAAAATTACAATTAACGTACCTGGTAATACAATTATCGCATAAATATGGAATGTCGATGGGTACTTTATTGTTTTCATATGAATTACATTTAATTTAAAAAGATAGTTTGCATCCTGGTGCAATGGACGATAATTAACTTTGGCTCTAATTTGGCACAACCTTTGAACTGAAAGGATATAAACGAAGTCTATATAAAACAGCAATAATTCAAAAGGGAAATTAATCTCCGTTGTACAGCATAGCTTTGATAAATTAATTTTATGTGATAACAAATTTTACGAAAATATGAATTATCTAGTATGGGATATTTTATTAATGACACTGATGCTGAAATTAGCATCCCTGCAAATAACTCCGAAAGACCCTACATGTACAGTTAATTTTGGTCTTGAAAGGTAAGTGTTGGTTGGGTGTCCTTATAAAGAAATTGCTTGTAAATGCACTTTCTTCGGAGATAGATAGTTTAATCCCTTTTAACCATATTCAGAGGGAAAAAAAGATGCTGTGCTCATTATAGAACTATTGGATTGAAATGTTACCGTAAGTATGAATTACTGTTTCTAACTAAATTAATTTCTTTGAATTAAAAAAAACCCATGCCTAATAAATATGTACTTTTGTAGCTTGCGTAGGATCGTTCGGAATAGAATGCATGCAAAAATGCCCAAATGGGTTTTATGGTGTTCAGTGCGCAGAATTGTGTTCTTGTACAAAATGTAACAAAACAACTGGTGTTTGCCTCAACGAAACGATAAGTTAGAGTTATTTGCTTGATGTTAAAAAATAAATAACAGATTATTGTGCAACAATTTCAATGATTTCTGAAGTATTTTGATATTTATCAGCACGTTTATATTAGGAAGCTAAGACTTCTCTTTTTAAATCCTGAAGTTTTATTTGCTTTTAAAATATACGGCAGATTTAAATTTTATCGACTATCTTTGACCAGTATCATTTTTTGCTTATACTCATTATATTGACTTTTTTTTTTACTTTTCAGTTTCAACAGAAGAACCAGATAAAACCAATCAATCCCAATTAAAATCAATCATAATTGGAGTAGGCACAGTTTTGGGAACTATTATAATTTTTATTCTCCTCTTCGTCTTATACACGAGGAACAGGTAAATTATTTTATGTCTAATTGACAACACATCCGGAATACTAACATAAACCTTTGTTTTTAAATGTACATTTTTATACATCCAAAACAGAAAACCTGGGGAAAAAGGTGGTGTGTACCAGAAGGAAAAGGGGAAATGCAATGATGAAAATTCATCATATTATAGACATATTGAAAGTCATATATATTATGAATGTGAGCCTGTTCCCAAGGATATTTTGGAATCACAAAACTTGAAAATAGAATCGAACATCAATTTGATCGAGGACGTAAATAAACCTGTTTGATAAAAAAACATAACAATGATGATGGTGAACCTTGGGGTTTCATTCTAAAAATCTGTATTCGATATAATAGAATATTAATTATGAAAAAGACTGTAATTGCAGTTTAATGAAACTTAATTATTTTGAAGTGTTGATTTTCAAGTGCTCAAGTTTATCAAGATATTTTAAAATATATTTCAACTTTCAAAGAATTTTGGCTTTGGTTTTTGGAGTCATTTGGACAGAATCCCGAAAATACAATACTCTTTATGTATTGCTTTTATTAATATGGAATATATGGAGATAAAAACAGTATTCAAGCTCAAAAGTCCATTAAACAATACAAAACAGGAGCAGAGCAAACACGGACCTCCAAAACATCAGAGGTGGGATGAGGTGCCATGGAGGAGAGAGCATCCCCTGCCGACCGGTCACACCCGCCGCGTGCTCCTTGTCATGATCGAGAAATAACAAAAAAATCCGTCGACAATTCAGTGTGTAAATAATGGCCTAACAATTAGTATGAAAAAAGTCAGTCAGCATTTGACTCAATGATAAATTGTATTAGCTGACAAGGTCACTGTATCGACCATGGAACTTACAAAATAATGACTTTAAACAAGACAGCTGATATTCTTGTTTCATCAACTTGTTTGTCAATGATTTACCTCGTTTTAGAAATTGCATATACGTAGAGCATGCTCTTGCGTATCGAATCAACTGAGAGATATATGCCCCGTATGCAGGTGATGAAGGTATATTGCTGCATAAGTAAGGGAAGATGACGATTGAAAAGTTAAAGTCATCACGTTTATCATAAAGCTTGGTTGTTAAATTACCATTAACGCCTTTTTCAAGTAAAATATCCAAATATGAAACAGATGTGTCAGACTCTGTGGTATCTTTTTATCTCAAGCTCACCAGGATATATTGTATCGACATAAGAATGGAAATAATCATTGTTAATTGACAATATGTCGATATATCTAAATGTCGAGTTGAAGGCCACAGCAAATGTTTTCTTCTTTTCACGTATAAGATTTTGGACAAATTCTGCTTCATATGAATACAAAAAAAGGTCTGCTAATAACGGGGCGCAATTGGTACCCATGGGAATTCCAATATATTGTTGGAAGACCTGGTCTCCAAAAACCACATAGATATTGTCAATCAGAAACTCAAGCATCTTTTTAATATCAACTACGGAGAACTTGTGTGTACAATCAGAATGTTTTTTAACAAAATAATTTTGCAAATGACCAATACCTTTTCAGAAGCGGGTGTTGAATTCCGAGAGAAAGGGACTAACTATTTTATATACATGTACATTCCTAAATACACAGGGACCTATTTCCTGCATTTTTTTGTTTGTTTTTATCAGAAGCATCAGCTAACGAATAGTTTTCAAGTTCATAGTCCATTTAAACAATACAAATCGGGAGCAGAACAAACACGGACCTCCAAAATCATCAGAGGCAGGATCAAGTGCAGAGGAGGAGTAAGCATCCCCTGTTTACCGGACACACCCGCCGTGTGATCCTTGTCATGATCGGGTGAACGGAAAATCCTTAGAAATTTCAGTGTGTTATTAATGGTCTTACAATTAGTAAGATAAATGTCAGTCAACACTTGGTCTTATGATAGATTGTATTTGCTGATAAGGTCATTATATAGACCAAAGAACTTGCAAAATGATGACTTCAAACGAGACTATTGATATCTTTATTTCATCAACTTGTTGGATAATAGCCTGCCTCGTTTTAAAAAGTGATTGTACGTAGAACATGCTCTTGCTTATCGAATCAACCGGGAGACATAAACCCCATATGCAGGTAATAAGGGTATATGGCTAATTTTATTTTTGCAATAATAGAAATTACAGTTGGATCCCGAATGAAGGCGGACCGTGATTTAGATTTTTAATACACCAATACGATAACTATCCACCGAAACACATTGCTGTCATAATAATACAATCAATAATTTAATACTAATTCGAAACGATGTCAATATTAAAAAGAAATAAGAACAATCGCAGCTCTGTGTCGGGTCCTTTAAATTTAGAATTGCTTGGCTGATGGATGTTGCCTCAATGCACACGTTTTTTATTTAATAATTTCGTTTTTTATTTTCGTTTTTTATTTGTTATTTTCGTTTTTTTAATTTAGTTTCAGTTTTTTATTTTGTAATTTTTTTGTTCTTTATTTAGTACTTTCTTTTTTTTATTTAGTTTTGGTATGCACTATTGGGCTTCTGTAGAATTGTTTTCTTAAAAAACTTATTACAACACTGAAAATAAATTTGCTATGCAAAATTTTGCCATATTTTCTAATAGGTGGACAAAGAGAGAGGATGCAAGTTAGGATGTTCTTTCGGTTGTATACAATAAACGAAAGCTAAATGCTTAGCTACATTATTTATATAATTAGTAATGTGCCGTATTATAAACCTTCCCCCAATGTAAAGTATCCCTCGAAGGATTTACTATATAGTTATTCTATGACACACTGTCGTATTGTACACTTTCCGCACAGCAAGTCTTCCCCAGGAAAGTTTACTATATAGTAAAGCTTCTCTCTGGGAATAATTGCTATATAGCAAATCTTCCTCCGGGATTCTCCACCATATAGTAAATTTTCCCCAAGGGAAAGTTTTTTTTACATAGCAAACATTCTCCATACACAGGAAATCATTCTCTAGATATTTTGCTGTATAGTAAATAGTACCCCTTATTCCGGATAATTATTCATAAATCGGAATTGAGTACATTCTTTTTGTTAATTTTGATTGTTAATAACAATGAAAACTGGATGTTGTCACAAGACAGTAATATCCGAGCGAAAGTGTTTGCCTCTAAATGTTTGCTAGCTCCTTTGCATCCTGGTAGCGAAGAATCAACAAACGATATTCTATAATTTACATAAAATATGTATACATGTACTAAATAGATCATAAAATGCACAGGTGAGCATATGACCATGGGCCTCGTATGTTAATATTTCAAAAAAAATTCATTACCGGTCTGAAATTAAAGATTGTGATGAAATAAATTCTAATTTTAAAAGAGAGATTTTTAGAAAAATGTTATTCTGTAAAGAAAAAAAGGAAAAAAATCAGCCAAAATTGGAACATGAAAATGTCATATTCCAAAAGTTGAATTGGTTACTGCTTCGATTGTATGAGGAATTACAGAAAAAAGAAAGTGTGACACACGGCTAGACGGACCATGATAACAACAATATATCCGAACTTTTTTTTAAAAATGTGCGAGTATAATTTAATTGATGACTGTTCAAGATCCGAATCAATAAATACATATAAAATAGTAAAAATGTATTTGAATGGACCACTGTCATAAAGTTTTAAATTCATATTAACTGGAGATAATGCAATAATAATACGCCTTCAAAGCTGAAATTTTCCCCATATTTTGTTGGATTAAAATGGTGTGGTCTTGATTGGGTCTGAATAATGTATAAAATGGCATGGTCACAAAATATTAATTAAAGATTTTGGGGGCCGGACTTCAACACAATATCTTTTGATAATCAGAAGTTCCAGAGAGATGAAACTTGTAATGATTATTTAGCAGATGGATCGACATTTTCTGTAAAAGGATATATCCTTATAGAATACGTAAAATCCACCACGATTTCGGTTAGGTGGGAAGGCTTACCATGCGGAAGAAATACTATACAGCAAATCTCCCATTGCAAAAAATTATCATTAAAAAAATCTTCCGGGGGATACTAAATAATGGGAGAAGCTTGACTCCAAAGGTCCCCATTTTGTAATTTTGAAATTTTAAAGAATATAAATAGTTTTTGCCTTCTGTTTAAACACCCAATTTTACGTTAACGCCCCCAAAATCTTCGTTATTCAAGAACAATAACATACCGCCTGTCAATCATAGAAAAAACAATAGCTATTGATTTGATCGACAGGCTAGGTACTTGTACTACCTGATAATCTGAGTTTGCATGTTTTGCAAACGATCAACTGGTCACGCGTCCAATGCTTTCATGTACCGCGTGAATAGTAGCTTTGTATGCACTCTGGTTAAAAAAATTAAATCGCTGGAATATTGGTTGGTAATTGTATTTGAAATATTAATGAGACTTAATTAAATCTTGACTACATGAATTATTTTTTTCAATTTCCACTGCTTTGGTACTTGTAAGCGATATGACGTCCAAGATAACTAGCGGCCATTCGAGCCAATTTCTCCTTCAATGACGGAACTGGGATCAAGAGTAGGAAGAAGTTCCTGCGGTAGCACAGATCGATAACTCTTCGGAGCCCCTTATTGCTTAAACCTGTGCCTGGATTTCAAGAATGTCCGTATTGCCTCTGTCAACTTGGGTACACAAAAATTCCGTTTCACCATAAATGGAAAGAATTAACCCTCTCCCCCATCAATTAAAATTGTAAGAAAATGGAATTGAATAAATGAGAAAAGATCATTTAACCTATCGGCATGACATACCTGTAGATATTATAGATGTTTAAAAAAATCCCCTACGTGTCAACGTACATATGTAGCCCTAAAATTGTCTTGGTATACAGCGGGCTTATCTTTGAACTGCATTTGGGGGTGTCATTCTATTTTTTTTATTATTAGAAAAGAGCAGATTACAAAATATAAAACAATTAATGTACACCATGCGGTGGAAGAAATGTCACAATTATTTTTTGAATTTCCTCTAAGGTCTATATTGGTAATGAAAAGGGTGAAGATAACGAACAGTGATCGATCTGGAAAAAAAAAACAACAAACAAAAACAATTCTGTGAACAGGGAATAAAAACATGGGCCCCCAGAGATTGCAGAGGTGAATATTTTTGACTCTATTGTTGGCCAGAGAAATAGATAATATTGCGATGGTATATATCCACACGATGAATGGAATCTTTTTATCTCAATATTTACACTTATTTGGTAATGATTTCTATTATTGACGATTAAAAAATATTGATCCATGATTGCTTTGTAGTTTTTCACTCGTGATTTTTTTAATGATATTTCTTTTATTAATTATTTTATCCTTTAAATAAAAGATATCGATGAAAACGTTAAGTTGACCAATTTTATATTTAAGTATATAAATTATTTACAGTAGCTTAACTCAAAATTAGACAAGAAACGTGTAATGTTGACCCTAATTATCAAAGACAGACTTCCTGTGTAATGCAATGTGTAGGCCAATATAGATTTTTGACATCTTTTAAAAGTATTGGGGCTCTCCAGGTAAATAACAACAGTACTACTGAGACCACTCCCCTCCTCGGGTAACCGTACGGAAAAAAATATTGGGTCTCTAAAAAGAGTGAGATATTTGCCTTTATTGCAGCCTGCCTTTCGGATGAGATTGTAACCGAAGTCCTATTTTGCAGTAGATTTTCTTGAACGAAAAAGATTTTTCCCTTATAAATGACCATATGTGCCGAGTTCTAGCCTTCCACATACAGCTGGTGGCCTCCCAACATGAGTGAAATATTCTCGAAGGAACGTAAAGCAACCAAATAACCGACAAGTTTCCACTGCAGATGGAATCAGGGCGACCTTTAAACAAAAATTCGTAAAGTTAATTTTGAGCACGTGCTTCAATGGTTGCAACATTGCTCTAGAAATACATAACCTGCATAAGCTCAAACGGAAGGAGACATTGGTGGCTTTTCATTTGTATGTCCATCTTTAAATGAAAAAAGTATCCGTGTACACCTTTTTTTTTAATTCGACACATTTTTGTCTCCTTGGCAATAACAGTTTAATTTTTCTCAATGTATTTTTTGCATACCTTTATTTTCAGAAACAACAGGAAATAACAGTAATTGATATATGTATTTATTATGAGTATTATTCAGGTAATTTAATATTTCCATTGGTTTAATAACCACAATTGAGTAGAGTAGAAAGAAATAAGTCTGAAGTACAGAAAAATTATTTCCTTTCGGTGATGTTTGTACTAGGAGAGATTAGGCAAAACGCTTGAATTAAAAAAAAACCTATATATTGGAGTATTCATTGAAGTAATTATGTGCAGTATTGATTTGACTACGGTAAAAGATGCATGATTGATTGTGTGTGTGTGATTTTTTTATATTTGTTACTTTAACAAAATTTTTGTCTTAACTGATCTACAACAAATGGAGAACAAATGAAAATATTTGCACAAAGATTGCTAGCACATGTGCCTTGGAGGCTCCATTCTTTACTTTTTTGAAATTATTTAACAAGCATTCTGTATCTTACAAACCAAAGCATCAGAAATAACTAAGCGTGTGTGACTGGGTTTAAGATTTTCTTTTCAGATGCAAGGGTACAAAGTCCTAATGTATAAGTACAGTCCAACTAAAAATCTTTGAATCTAGCTATTTGGGCATTTATCAATAGAAGATTACACAAATGTACGTGAATACTTATCACATAGAATAATTGAAACCAATATTTAGTCCTAGAAGTTATTAGTAAAAACTTAAAATGAAATACAAAGTACTGTAAAATCATCATTGTTCGTGGGGGAACAATATTTATTGATTTCGTTGGCCACCGTTTCCCATGAATTGACATACTAACGATGGAAAACTTTGTCAGAATATTGATTCATTGAATTTTATTTGTATACGTACTATTTACAAAAGAAGTAACTTCCCCATGAAAAAATAAAATTTTGTTTCCCCGTAAACATTGACCCCCATATTAAGGGGATGAATGGCACATGGTCACATGACTCTGTTTAGCTACGTCATAGTTGTTTATATAAGTGCAAAACGTGTAAAGCATCAGTTCTTGTATCATTTTTTGACAATTTTTTAACTTTAATCAGCATCTTATATAAAAAAAAATAGAAAAAGTTTTAACATTCTCGAGAAACAGGGAACATAAAAATTATTTTTGCATGGCTGATGACGGAAATCTTATGTAGGTATATCTTATTTCGCATATTTAGCTTACGTGTGACGTCATAGTTGGTTTTTCCCGTACTCGAGAAATGTAACATGACACGTTTTTCATGCTTATGTCCTCTTTAACGATGTCCTGTGAAATAATGAGGTCAGCTTCATCAATCAAAACTTTTACAGTTAATCAATAATTTGAAGGATTCGCATTCAGCGTAAATTAAAAAAAATATTGAATGATATAATTTTTTGTAAATTACGTTTTTTATTGTTTAAGTTGTCTTAAAAAGTGCGTAATTTTCCCTATTGAGATGCAGTGTGATAGACAAAACTTGCTTTTTCGAATTTTAAAACCTAGTTATACTCTGAAATATTTTAAAAGATACATGTCCACTTTGATATTTTTTATGTATGTTTAAAAAATCCCATTATGGACAGAGTAATGCGCCCGGAAATATGGAGAATTAAAACTCCACTTAGATACTGTAGGGCATAGTATTTGTCAATCAATATCTCCAAAATAAGGTAAGAAACCTTATGATATAAGTGCTTTAAGATATGTGGGACATACTTCATTAGAAATATACAAAATATGAAAAAAAATTGAATGACAAGTATTTTTTTTTTAGCTCAAGGTCCTTCTCCTCCTTAAAAACGGTACTACAGTTTTTATAGCTATTGAAGGAAGAACATTGAATAAATGTTCAATGAAATTTCTCCTCGGGCCAATGGTTATAACCGATGTCATTTGATTGACATATTAAAATCAATTAATTTTTTTAAAATGGGAAATTGCAACATAATTAAAATATTATACACTTGTTGAAGAATATGGCTAATTCCAGATTATTCATATTGTTAATTTTTCTGCTGATTATTAAAAATACCCGTGAAGAGAAAATACCATTAGAACCACAATGCCAAGATATTGCAGTCACTCACAAGTAAGTAGCTTTTAACACGTGACAAAGAATTACAGGTAAGAGCAAATCCCACTTTAACATACCTATGATATAAAAATTTTGCAAAATTTTACCTTAAAAGAGAGAAGGTAGTTGAAATGATGATTTTTTGTTTTTGTGGTAGAGGAAAATTGCGATGTTGCTCCAGCTACAGGAATATCAGAGGAAAGTGTTATCGTAAGTTTGATTTCCAATGAAATGTAGACAAAAGTATCATAAAAAATTTCAAAGAAATTGTAATAGATTTTTATTTCTATTTGTATAATTAAGTCCGTTACCTTAAATATGAGAGGGAGCTTAAATATAAGGCATTCACATATAAGTACGTACAAAGTTTCTCAGACAATTAATTTCATTTTAGCTTGCATTGGGTCGTTTGGAGAAGAATGCAGCAGGCTATGTCCTGAAGGATATTATGGCGTACAATGTTCAGAAAAATGTCTATGCAGCAGATGTAATGCAACAACAGGAGAATGTTTCAACGAGACAGAAGCATCAAGTAGGTTGATTAAAAGATACATTTATATATATGTTTATATATTTCATACAAAAGTAAAAGTTTGCATAGCAAAATAAAAAATATCTTAAAAAGTTTCTTAAAATCACCACCATTTAAATTAATTTGACCGATTATCACGAAAAAAATGTAATGTTTTTTTTCTGTGTGTGAGTACTGCACTAGCTAAAGATGATTTTAATGTGAGTTTTATTTAGGAGACATAAATGCAATTTATTAAAATCACTTACAAAACCCCATTTTACATACAAATGCGACTTCATTGAATTTGATGTTCTTTTAATTTATCATAGCAATTTGTTTAAATAAAACTGGTGTGTCTTCAATTAAAACCCATATAATAATCACTTCGAAGTAAACATGTTTGTACAATGTAAAGATATATCGATTAAGTTTGCTCTTGTGTTTAGCTGTTCAACATGCAAGTAAAAAATAATTAAATAAAGCTTATAGAATGTTGGGTCTAGATTAGATTTTACCCTCACTTAATACACGGTTTCTTTTTCAGGTTCCCTGTTTGTCTCATTAGCCATTGTTACAGCTGCTGTGGTACTTTGTGTGACATCATGTGTTATTTTACTACTCAGAAAGAGGTAAAGTCCATCATAAAACAGTAGCCTGCAACCGTTAATTTTTAAAAATAAACAAATGTTTTATAATGAATCTGTGGCAACATGAGTGTTAATTTTCTGATTAGGAGGATGTAATTGCTATATTTTTAAGACAGTGACATAGCAATTGTGATTATTATTTTGTATAGGAAGGTATCCTCCTCGGATAAACATGGAAATTATCAGCGCAAAGAACTGGCCTCTCGGAATCTATCTTCTCCGATATACACAAAAATTCATGAAAATACATATCAAGAGTGTGAACAACTATCTTCAAATTATTTGGAGGTCATTCATTCGAGTTGTCAGACCTCTGAAGAAAGACATCTTCAACCTGACAAACCAGAAGAAAAAGTAAATAAGAGGGGACCGAGACAATCGATTTTGTCTATTTTAATGAAGAAAAATAAATATGCTGATATAGATATGATGAACAGGACCTATATAGATGTTATAGAAAAAGACGAAAATACTGAAGACCCAGTATCTAGACACCGTCTAACACCACCACAAGTGGTAACAACAGCAGGTAGAGCAAATACGAAAACAACAATAGCAACAGCATTTACAGAAGCATCTATAACCGCAACAGCAGTAGAAAAAACAACAGAAAAAACAGTTACAAACGTAGTCGAAACAACATCAGCTAAACATTTAACAAAAGCAGCTACAAAAACAACAATAGCTACGGCATTTAAAAAACCTTCAACAACTGCCAAAGCGGCAACGGTATTTCTAAAACCTTCAACAAATGCTACAACATTGGCAAAAACAACAGCAAAAGGAGTTACAAGCATAGCCCTAACAACATCGGCCAAATGTTTTACAACAGTAGCTACAGCAACACCGACAACGATAAATATAACAACATCACCTAAATATTTAACAACAGCAACTACAAAAACAACAATAGCAACAGAGAAAAATATAACAACATCATATAAACATTTAACAACAGTACCTAAAAAAACAAGAACAGCAACAACGAAAATTCTTACTACGGCAGACACAGTTACAAAATCAATACCACAAAACAAAGCAACAGGCCAATCGTCAACTTCAAGTGTTCAACGGTTAATAATGGCTTTTGAAAGTAAAGGAAAAGACTGAAATTTCTTCTGTACTGTACAATAATATATTCAAGAAGTGGTGTAAATCAGATGTAGATACTTAAAAATTTCAAGGAACTTAAAAAAAAATTGAAATCACAAAATTTTACCAAAATCAATAACATCAAAACGTACGTCTTTTCAACACTTCATACAACCATTCCTCACGATAAATTAGTCCAAGCTTTTTGACATCATTGGCAGCTGCTTTTTCAATAAAAACGAAACTCGTAACTTTACTTACCATGCCATTGGTCATTTGCAACATTATTTTGTTAAAAAACATTCTGATTGTGGCACAAGTACTCTGAAGTAGATATTAAAAAAGATGCTTGAGTTTCTGTTTGACAATATTTAGTTTTTGGAGACCAGGTCTTCCAACAATCTGTCGGAATTTCCCTGGGTACCAAATTGCACCCGTTATTAGCAGACCTATTTTGTATTCATATGAAGCAGAATTTATTCAGAATCTTCTACATGAGAAGAAAAAAACTTTCTGTGGCATTGAACTCGACATTTAGATATATCGACGACGCATTATCAATTAACAATACATGCATGTAGTTACTCCGATTTATATGTCCAGTCGATATGTCCCAGTGAGCATGAAATATAAGATACCACAGAGGCTGGCACATACCGGTATGTTTCATATATGGATATTTAAGAGAAAAAGATGTTAATGGTAACCTAGCAACCAAGCTTCCCTTCCTTACGAAGCAGTATACCATTATCACCTGCATATAGGGTTTACGTCTCTCAGATGATTCGATACAAAAGAGCATGCTCTACGTTCGAGCCATTTCTACATGAAGCAAGCTGTTGATAAAAAAGTTGCTGAAACAAGAATATCAACAGTCTCGTTTAAAGTCCTCATTTGGCAAGTTCTTCTATGGTCGATACAAAGACCTTGTCAGCAAATACAATCTATCATTTAGTCAAATGCTGACTGACGTTTTTCATACTAATTGTTAGGCCATTATTTACATACTGAATTTTCGACGGATTTTCCCGTTATTTCCTGATCATGACAATAAGAACACGGGGTGTGACCGGTCGGCAGAGGATGATCTCTCCTCCATAGCACCTGATCCCACCTCTAATGTTTTAGAGGTCAATGTTTGCTCTGTTCCTGATTTTGAATTTACTTTTGAGCTTAAATACTGTTCGTTTTCTCAATATCTATTTACCACTGTTCATATGTTTTGATTTTTACCAACGATGCGAAATGATACTATATATGTAGAAAGAAAACTAAGAATTTAGAATTTCAAAGTACCACTTACTTTAAATACGGTGCATTGTATTGTTTTACGCAAAACCCAGATTGGTTAAAGAGGGAAGAAATGATGACACCATTTTGTCATATATGTTAGTGACAAAAATGTATTGTTGAATAATGACTGTATGCCGTTACTTCAATTTTCTTTTTTTGTGAATTATGTTCATTTCATTCTGCTGCCCAGTTTTATCTTTGCATCTCTTTTGAAAATTTGCTGACCTATTGTGACCCCATTGTAGCCATGAAATCATTTGATGATAAGGAAGCTTTGTTTTTTTTTTCATTCCCATATAATGTCTTGAGAAAAATTGAAGGCTACTCCCCTTAATAACTATTCTTTGATTGTCTTTAAATTCCGTGATCGGAAGGTCGTGAGCTCAAACCCCGGTCGTTACTGACATAAATCGGTGATAATAGGTAGCAACTGCTCCTTCGCCAAGCGCTCGCTACTTTAAAGTGAAATTTGTGGGTCTTTTGCATGGGACCTTAAAACCCGAGGTCCCGGTTCACCGCACAATAAAGATTCCTCACTTCTCAGTGGCTTTGAGTGCCGAGTGAAGGCCTTCACATGGGCTTGATACATTGTAAGACACTCTGACAAATAATGTTAACCCTGGTACAGTTGGACAACCATACTTAGAAGTTATATTACCAAGAACAAGACAAATGTGTAATCAGACTGTTAAGTTCTTCAAAATGGAGAATTCCTTCAACAATCTCTTTCCGATAAATTTATATTTTTAAATCATTTTAAATTATGAACATGTAATTGAAAATATAAACTTCATAGATAACCTTGTGTATTATTACTAGATGAAATCTGTCTAATCCGACATGTACGATGATATATATTGTGTCGAAATAGACAGGGTGTCGGATTGCACATTGTAAAGAACAAGGAAAATAGTTAATTGGGAATGGAAATAAAGGTCGATATTCACAGTAAAACGGATTGCACAGGTGGATAGGAACTTATTAATAGAATATTTTTCCGAAAAAATAACAAAACATGATTTTTGGATGATAAAAGGCCGCAGCTTTAATAATTGTTTCAATGACAAATGTCAGACAAGCATTTAACAATCATTGGGTGCCACACACCTAAATTGGTAACGGGCGTTATGGCACCTCGCCTTCTAGGGTAATCCATAGCAAGGCGTAACAATATGTATTAATCGACTCCTAGGGTACCCCTTAGCGAGTCAGCTGGGATATCAATGTAATTGCCTCCTAGGGGATTCCTTAGCGAGGCTACTACCTGTTATACCGAACAGGTAAGCCCACTATACCGAGTAGGGCAAAATAAAACCACCCGTTATACCGAACGGGGTACGAGGTTACTGTTATACCAAACAGATCCCTCACACAAGCTCCCAGTGCACTCCATAGCAAGCTTGTATTGGCTCCTAGGGTAGCCTTAGCGAGCCACCACATGCTCTACCAAGCATGTAAAATAGATAATCAAACATAGACAATAATATAATGATGACTAATGTCTCTGCTTGTCTGACATATCCGCCACTCAGAGATGTTTATACATCTCTGCCACCCAACAAATAAACTTTAAGAGGAGATAAAAGCTTCTATGGCTGATTGCAAAGTGTTTTTTATAATTGCATTTCCCACATCCGACATATGCACTCCGTCAGCGCGGTAAAGCCCCTCCTCCGAAAATTCTATATCAGAGTGATTAATAACTCTGCCGTTAACTGATGCGACCGCCCTACGACCAGCTCTATTAACTCTTTTCCGTTTCCGTTCGACGGAGCATATGTCACGACCCCCTATCCAATTTCGGCGTGGGAGTATATCAGACCATATTATTTTGCAACTTGGAAATCTGTTTGTCATTAAACATATGTCGTGCTCTATCCTGGTACACAATTCCTCGCTCTTAATTGATGTGATATCATTCCCCCCTAGGTGGATTATTAAATATGCGGGAGGAGGACATTTTGCTAATTTTTTCTCGATACAATCAATAAGCTCCCCCCATTTCATGCCCCTTTTGCCAATCCAGGTTACCTGAACGCCTAAATTATCCAAACGTAAGTTAGTAGTCAGATTTGTAGCTGCCCATCTACACGCCCAGTAAACAATCGAAGATCCCACAATCCATACAAGGTGCTCTAAAGAATTAATAAATAATATGGTAAATACAATTCATCAACAACGCTTATATCATATCTATTCTGATATACTTCAGGAATGCGCTTGATTTCCAGCGCCCTAGTAGTTGGATTTTATCATGCGATACCCCTTTTAACGCAAGGCACGTTGCACCTCCAATTCTAAAAGAATGTGATTTGTAAGCGGAAATTGGGTGATTAATTGTCGAAAGGGTTTTTCTCAGGACTGCGTTAAACTGAAATCTAGTTAGCGGAGATTTATTACTATGCATGAATAATGAACCCTCAACATGTGGTCGTACTGCAAGAAATTTTTTCAAGTTATAAACTGGGCAAATGTTTCTTTGCTGAATAGATGGTAATAAAATACAGATTCCCTTTCCTGTTTGATCGGTTTTAGAGAATCTTACAGAGATAGAGACACAAGGGACGCTTTTGGACGTGCAAAAGTTTATATCCTTAATAGTTAATGGTACATGGACGCAATGCTCCGAGGTATATACTAATTCCCCCACCCTAAATAGGCCGTAAAAAGCCAAGGTAAAAACTGATCTAAACAAAAATGTTTCATATTCCGAATAACACACCTGCTGTAGAGCGCCACAGATTTTAGCGAGAAGCTCTTCCGAAATAGGTGCCCTGTGGTCTTTTGTTCTATTTAATCTTCGCAACCCTTCTAACGACTTTCTAACTATAAATAAATCAGCAGGATCGGTCCATTGTCTCAGTTTGTGCACATAGCTAATACCCTAAATATAAGATGAAACTGTTGAAGCTGCTGAGCCTTTGCTCGAATGATATGCTATATAGAACAGAATATGGTTTGACGGGACTGGCCATTTATCACTTAGTTTTGTCAGTATTCTGAAATCTTTAAAATTCTTTAAAGCTTGTAAGTATACAGCCCTGGTGTTTGCTGAAATGCTTGCATCTAATAATCGAGTGATTTCGTCTCGAAAATAGTCCATAGTGCCGTTGGAAATGGTGTCGGCTGACTGTCTGCGTCCGGAGCCAACTTGTGAAATCGCTGAAATTGTAAACGTGACAAACTGTCCGTCAGTGAGTTCTGAACACCCAAGACGTGCTGTGCTTTAAATGAAATGTTCAACTGCAAGCATTTTAGAACGAATTTGCGTAACAAAATCATTACTAAATCTGATTTTGATGTCATCGAATTTACAATATGTACCACTGATTGATTATCAGATCTAAATAAAACTTTTTTGTTGCGCAGCTTTTCCCCCCATACAAATACTGAAACAAGCAAGGGGAAAAATTCTAACACAGTGATATCATTTGTATAGCCCTTATTGAACCAAAACTCTGGCCATACGCCGTAAGTCCATGCACCGCTAAAATAAATTCCCAGGCCGTTTCCTCGACGCGCCGAGCTATCTGTAAAAAGTTCTAAATCTATATTAGACACCCAAAACTTTTCTTGAAATACCACAAAACCATTAAATTTGTCAAAAAATTCCAGCCATACAAGCAAATCCGCTTTTATCTCTTTTGTTATTCTTAAATGATGATAGGGTTGAGATAACCCACGCGTTGCATTTGACAGCCGCCTGCAGAAAGTGCGACCAGGAGGAATTGCTCTGCAGGCAAAATTTAAATATCCTATCAAAGATTGAATTGATTTCAAGTTGGTTTTCGATTTCTTCAATATGCCTTCGATAATCATGCTGATTTCGTAAACTTTTTCTTCCGGTAACCTGACCTGCATTTTTTGGGTATCAATTTCTAGCCCAAGAAAAGTAATAACTTGTTGTGGACCCTCGCTTTTTTCCCATGCTATTGGAACCCCTAATTCTTTGCACACATGTATGAAGGTATCCACGTTCATTTGACACTCGTCTGCCGTGTGACCACCGAATAAGAAATCGTCTAAATAATGTAAGACTTCTCTAGAGGTGGCGCGCTCGCGCACTAGCCACTCCAAAAATGAAGAAAATTTCTCAAATGTAGAACAGGATATCGAACACCCAAAGGGTAAGCATTTGTCAAAATAGTAACAGCCATCGAATTTGAAACCCAGAAGCTCAAAATCACCAGGCCAAATGGGCATTAATCTAAAAGCACTTTTGATATCGGGGCTAAGAATGATCCGCGCCCTAGACGTTGAACCATGCTAATGGCCTCGTCAAATTTTGTGTAATTGACAGAACAAAGCGCTTCGTCAATAAAGTCATTGACAGAGTTATGGGTAGGGTAGGAGAGGTGGTGAATTACCCTGAATTCCCCTTCCGCTTTCTTGGGCACTACTCCCAGTGGCGAAACTCGCAAATTTGACATAGGCCGCGATTTAAATGGACCGGCCATCCGTCCTTTATCAATTTCTTTTTTGATATTATCTCTAGCAACATCTGCATGTTTATAAAATGAGGGCAAATTAGGTGCCTCTGTTTTTTCTCGAGGACCATGATAATGCAATCGAAAACCAAATTGAAAACCATTCATGAGTTCTTTCGTTATTTCCAAATTCGGATAATTTGTAAGGGATTTTTTTAAAGCTGAACTGTTTATAGGGGAGTTTGCTAATTTAAAGTTTCTGAGTTTTATTGGTTGCAGCAGTGCTGTTTGAAGCCTTTGAGATACGAAAAGTGTCATTTTTAGAACAACTAGATTTCGGATGCTTTCCCTTACAAATAGAACATAAATGCGCATATCTGCAATTGGCTGTGTTGCAACGACCCCTATTGTAACTAAAGCAGACACCAGTTTGGGCTGGCGCGTGCGCTGCAGCGAGGCTAGATTCTGGCCTGGGCGGGACAGCGATCAAGCGTAACCATAAATCCGAATTCAATTTTGACCAATTTCGGTAAGAAATTGCTTGACGCACTCTAAATTGCTCGTCATAATTCCTCCAGCCCATGCCAGGAAATTTCCTCGCCGCATCGCGAATAACAAACATATACTGCACCAATTCGGCTGCCCTCCCTGGGTGTCTTTGAATGTAAATATGTAAATATATAAGAAATGCATCCGTCCATCTATCGATGGTTGTAATTTTTTCGTTTAAGACTTTAGGCTTAGCCTCAAGCTCACCCTTTTCATTTAACACAAAATTACTCCCAGCAGCAAACTGCTGCAGTTCTGCACTGCCCTTTGTCAACAGGGCTAAATTGATATAATTCCCAGCCCAATTTTTTTGTTTTAAGGAAAGTGGCACATGGGCACCTATATCGTCCCCAGCGCAAACCTCCATGTTTGGCATCGCCCCGAAATTATCTGCCGATGTCACGGCAGCTTCCTCCGGGGCAGGCCAAGAATTAGTGAAATCTAATTGCCTACCCTTATTAACGAGCAGCTCATGTTCAGGCTCCTCGGCCATTCCCATGGAGGCTGAAATAACTTCCTCTCTGGCCCGGGAATCTGTCATGGTGTCAGTCTGGGCTTGGCGGACAACAGCTAAATTTCTTCTCCCCCCTCTGCCCTTCTGCTGTCTGGCTCCTCTGTTCCTATTACTTGCCCTGGTAGAATTGGCACTGGACTGGGATTTCTTGGATCTTATGGGTGGCATGGTTAAGGTTGTTTGATGTAACCGTTCGAGGAGGCTTTAAGTAATTCAACAATTATTACGAGTGCAGAACGCTGGAGTAGCTATTGAGTGAGAGGAGGAATTCGCCACGTGCGCCCCTCTTTTATACTCGCGGCAATCGGGGGAAAGTGTCAAAAGACCTACCCCCTGTGTTTTTTCGGAAATCAATTAAATGCGTTTAATTTGCAATTGCATTAAACGACCTTATTGTATAGAGATTGAAAAGGAACTTATTATTGTATAGAGATTGAAAAGAGAAAAAAAGAAAGAACAATGGTTTTTTATTCAAAGATGGGATTGGTCATTTTTTTTCAACAAAACACAGCTTTTTAATATATCAGTGATCAGTGCAGAAGAGCAAAGGAAACTTTTCATAGACTATCACTTTACGGAAAAATTCTGGAATAGGAGAGAGAGAGAGAGAGAGAGAGAGAGAGAGAGAGAGAGAGAGAGTTATACTTGCATAAAAACTGTCTATAATTCAATCTTTTTGTTTATATAATAATTAAATGAAGAAGCAAATAAAAACCTATAACAACACTAGATGTCTGCTTTTAATGAATCTTCCTGAATGTTTCTTCAGTATTTACCCATAACATAAATAATTCAAAGACAAAATGCACGTGTATGATCAGTATTGAAGTGAAAAAGAAAAAATAGATCAGTCTTTCACACTTCCGATGTTGATTAATTTAAATTCATTTAGAATATATAATATTTAATGTTGGTTGTCTTTCCTTGATACTCATACAAGGTAAAGAAATTGGTTTTTAATGATGATTTTTCAAAACAGGAAATAATTTATTTCATTGAGGATGATTTATATGACAAGTAGACGAGATGTAAATGACTGGAAAATTTACATGAACTCAATCTATCATACTTGTTCTAGAGCTGTAATTTCAATGTTTTGGTAATACGCTATCTGAGTACTCCTAGTTTGATTCTTGGAGAGATACCTTTCAGGAAATCATGTACACTAACAGTTGTTCCTGTAATCAATAGTAAATTATGTTATAAAAACATTTTGGTTATGCTTAAATATTCAAAATGGAATTTTTCTAAAGTCATTTTGTTAAGTTTCATGTTTTTTGAATTCACTCAAGAATTTACGTCATTCGTAGAACCATTGTGTCAGGATTTTACCTCCAGTGGACAGTGAGTACATGTAACATATTTTACCTTGCATAAGATGTTGATAAGATTTTGTATAAGATTCTATTCTTTATATATATATATATATATATATATATATATATATATATATATATATATATATATATATATATATATATATATATATATATATATATATATATATATATATATATATATATATATATATATATAACACGTTTCGAAATCATTTAATTATACTAGGATTTTGCGATGCTGTGATGGTTACAGAACTATACAAGGGAAGTGTTTCCGTAAGCTTTTATGTTGGAACGTTTCAAATTATAACAAATAAATTCAGACTTGATATGATATAATACTAGATATAAATATTAAATTTAAACAGAAAGATAAGTGAATTATTAAAATGTATTGGTATTTTTGATACAGGAAAAGAACTTTCTTTCTAATAAGATTTTTTTTTAATATAGCGTGTGTAGGTTCATTTGGCGTTGAATGTAGCAAGCCATGTCCTGAAGGATACTATGGTGTAAAATGTCAGGAAAAATGTCATTGTGAGAGATGTAATGCAACTACAGGGAAATGTATTAACGTAACCAGGATACAAAGTAGGATATCATTTTTAAGACTATTTACATGTTTGATGATATATACTTAATATTTGTCTAATAGAGAGTTTTAGAAATTATGTTTAGCAAAAACTTAAATAAATGCATATGCTAGATAACCTGTACATGCACTAGCCTAGGAATAAAATTTCATTTCAAGTTGATGCCATATTTTAAATATAGACAGATCGATCTTAACAGCGCATACCTAAGGACTTTCCAATAAAAGGGGATAATAAGTCATGGTATAGTGCAAAATGACAAACTTCAAAAATTATTTTCCTTCGATCAATATTTTGAAAGTTTGTCTAATCTGTTATGCCATAGACACAAGGTACAATATATCTGCTTCCAAGTGAGGTATGGATAGATTTAAGACTTTTTTTGCAATTAGTTTCATAGAGAAATTACAAATGGGCGACAAAATAAATATCCAAAAATCATATTGGTAACAAACATTGCCCTTACCATACATGATCTTTACAATTATGTAACTTCTCTTACAGTTTGCGTTGGAAGCTTTGGGAAGGATTGCTCTATACCTTGTCCACAAGGGTATTATGGTAGGGGATGTGAAGAAAAATGTATTTGTAAAGAATGTGATAGTATTAATGGGTCGTGTAAGAAGCAAACAGAAACAGGTATCTTGATGTTTTTCTTTTCCTTCCTCTGCTCTTTACGCCTTTCAATCGGTATTCATTCTAGGATACTAAGTAAACATAAATTTAGGCATTTTTTGTATTTAATAAAGTAAAATGATCTGGTCACCTGAATTTCGCTTTTATAGTTATATCTCTGAAATTCTACCGCACAAGGAACATATGCATCTAAAACTGTTTCAGCTCTTCATGGAAAAGTGTTTTCACATAGTTCAGTAAACTATAGTTTAATGTAGTTAATTAAAGTTCAGAGTTAACTTAATTAGTGTAGTAGAATATAGTTATGATGAGTTGTGAATTAATTTACATCTATTTTCTATTCCAAACTTGATTAATTCAAAGGCTTCCATGCTTTGCCAGCAGTATTTAACTGTATTTTAATATGGGCGATTTTAAAATATAAAGGAGAGCTTCAGAAATCTACAACAATGTAAATTCATAATGTTGCTTCTTTATCAGTTTGTATCGGAGGTTTTGGGGTTAATTGCTCGATCCCCTGTCCACATGGATATTATGGTAGAGGATGTAAAGAAAAGTGCATATGTGAGGAGTGTGACAGTAAAACCGGCTCTTGTATTGAACAAATGCAAACAGGTATTCCAAAAGTAATAGCAATGCACATATACATTGTATATATCTAAAACGGATCATGTTTTTGAAGGATGCACAATTGAATAACCTGAGAGTAATGCAAATCTTGAAATTACAAACTTTTTTTTTCTATGATGTAGCAAAATTCTTGCCTTTCAACTTCAATGTAAGTTCCCTTAAAGTACAGAAGTTTGGATTAGAATGCTACATTACCCTTATCATGCAAGCTTTATTTCAGTGGGGCTGGAAATTTTGACTACAAATTATTCAAAGCCATGTCCTTCAGAAAATTATCGACTAGGATACGAAGAAAATTGCAATTGTGAGGCCTGTGATAGTATAGAGCTAGGTTTTTGTGCGAAAAAACTTGCAAAAGGTAATAGCATATTCCTATGATTTAGACTTAAAATTTTATGCTTATTTGTAAGAATATATTGCATGAATTTAAGAAGTATTCCTAAATTAGTGACAACAAGCGTTCTATTCGTTTCATGCATACTTTAATGTCTCTGATTACCTTATTCTACTAGAACGAAATGAGATACGTTTTCTGCACAAACTAAATACATGAACAAACTAGAAAAACTCACAGAAAAACCACACATACACACACACACCCTCTCTCTCTCTCTCTCACACACACACACTGTTCGTGAGTACACGTGCGCTGCCTTCCTTTGAGTAAACTATTCCGCTTCCATTGGAAATTGTTCACCAGTTTTCCTTGATGTCTTTGATGAGGATGAAGAAATGGTTGCAAGAAGAGATTGAATTGAGTTGGTAAAATTTTCATAATTTATAAATTATATTTATAGTAATGCACTGTTTGATATTTTGCAAACTTTTGTTTTATTGATGGTAAAGAAATATATAACTAAGACATTTAGGATTTCCAATGGTTTCCCATGGTTTGTGATTGGGTATTATTTTTATTCAGCGAGTTGTGTTTATCTATCGTCGAGCCTTGGCGAGGGGATAGAAAACACACGAGTTGGATATAAAGCATATACAACCACAAACCAATGGGATATTCCTTTTATCACATGTTTTACACACAGCTATAACATATTTCACAAAATAAACTGTTTGCTACATTAGCATCTATTAATTTAAATAATAGATGCGCTTATTTTATAAGAAAAACAAGTTTCTGCTTTTGAGTTGGGTTAGCTAAAAAATGATTAGATCGGGATCGGAAAATCTCAAATTCCTCCTCTTTGCCCTGAATCCAAAAACGAAAGGTACACGAAATTTGTAGCAGACAGAATTTTGAAAAAAAAAAAAACATACTTTCAATCACAGGTTTTCTTAAATCCCAACCCATCCCATTCCCAAAGGTAAAGAGTAAAGGTAGAATTTTACATATGAGTTAAACAAAAATTTAAGAAGTTTTGTCTGGTGTTGGGTTTTCTCTATCATTTCAGGTTTTGACTAGAGGATTCACTTCACTTGAAGATTTCCGTCGTGACATTCCATTGGCCCGCCTTTGTAAGCCATGACTTTTAATTGTGTTCAGCCTCGCCTGAAGAATTCCAGCATGGCATTCCAATGGGTGTTTAACTTTTTCCGTTGTGTAATCTCATGTTTTAGTTTGCGCCGAGCGATTCAACTGATGCTATAATTCATTGTGCTGCTGCTGCTTAAAACAAACCTATTTACCTTGAAAATGTGTGCTGCTTTCAACAAATTCATGAACTGGTCTGCTTTTTTTGCTAAAACAAACTCAGTTTCTTTGCAAAATGTATACTGCTTTCAACTAATTCATGCATTGCTTTGCTTGCTAAACAAAAACGAAGTACCTTAGTTTATTTTAAAATTGTTCAGAAAATCAATATAAAATATCTAATTGTAATTCTGATCAGCTTGATTTCAGTTTTGGCAAGGCATTCACCTGAAATTAGTATCATAGGGAAAAAACTCTTACCATATTTGGGAAAATAATTCTTCTTCCGTCGCAACACGATTATTTATTATTTTTTCTTTGCTTTGAGTTGATGTCTCAGGAATCGTCTACCTTTTTTCATTTTTGTTTACACCCTGCATTTGACAAAAATAGTATAATCGACATCATCTAATGAAGTAGAGAAACATCTTTATTGTCTTACAGCAAATTCAAGAGGTTTATCTTATTGCTCTTCATCTTTGAACTTTGTGTTCCTTTAGAGTGTAAAGTCTCGCCTTCTTTTATTGTCCATTTCTTTCTTCACAAGACATTAATTTTTTGTATTTAAACATATTTTATTGAAACATAATAAATAGGATTGGACACAAGTTTTTCCAACTTAGATTGTCCTCTCCAACACAAACAAAATGACATACACTTTATACATTAATTACATAATTTAACTTTCATTCAAATATTTACAGGTCAGTTGTATTTCTTACTTGTTCACATATCAATATTACATCTAGTGAATATTTTCTTCTTTATTTCTTATGATAACCGACCCCCTTTTAGACTAATTAGAACTGTTTTTTTTTAAATCCATCTGTATGAACGATTTCTTAAGAAGTGGGCTCTTCCGTCAATGTAACGAAGATCAATAATTTTACGTACTTGCAATCACTTTATCCAAATGATTTACACAGTTTTGCAGTCAGTCACTTTTACTGATTTTCTGCATTGGTTGCAACCGTTAATTATTAAAAGAAGAAAGCATTTTATTGCTTTTTAATAAAACAAAACAAAAACGTACATCGATTATGTATACAATTAATTTCTTAATTCTGACATAGATTGAGCATACACATAAATAACATCATTCTTACATAGATTGTACATACAATTAATATCTTTAGTGTGAAGAATGATTTTATCTTTAAATGATGTGAAGGTCTATTCAAATTTCCTAATCATGCAACAAATTATCTGACCTTGATTACAATGAAGAAAACAAAAATTATATTTTATGTTGCTATACTTACCTACATCAGATATGAGGAGGAGTGCTGTCTTCTGTGTGCTGGGGTATTTGAAAACACCAGGAAGATAAACGTGAATTGCAATGTTACAGTATTATTTTTGTGACGTTATAACCTTCTAAACTGACTGAACTCCTGCACGTTCAGTATACTAACTGTTAATATGACATACCCAGAGAATAATTCTTAATGAGGAAAAGGTTGGATTCCAACACCTGCATACAACTTAGATGAACGTTACTAGAGATTGATATCAATTTGAAAAAAAAAAAGTTTACTTAGACTTGTATCTGTCATATGCAGTATTCATTGAGTTTTCAAGTAGTTTCAAGGCGGTAAAATTTTTTTCAAAAACGCCATGTTTTTGTCGACATCCGTGCAAGATATCATTGTTGTAAAAAATGAAAATACTGATAATGACAGAAGTACAGATGATGACACAGCAGAGGTAACCTGCATTAAATCGTAATTTTTTTAAACACCAAAGGGAATGGTTAAAACTTACGGGAGATTTTGCAAAGTCTGCCCCTTATTTCCTCATTAAAAACAAAAATGGCGCCCGATTTGATATATCCTGCTGTAACTACGTCTGTTTGTAAATTACGAATAATGGCAATTCAATAACATTGTGTGTTATAATGAACTTAAATTTAATTTATTTCTTTTAATTCTGTAGCCAAACGTAATAATTTATCTTGGATCGTTGAAGATGACATAATGCTTGAAAATTCGCATAGAAATAGGTCTGGTTTATGATGGCATGTTTTCCCCCCCTATATGCGATTTATTTTTCTATAAATGCAACGAATGTCGGTTCCTTAACATGAAGAATCACACTTGAATGTCGAGTTTATCTATACTAAAAAGAATCTGTCATAAACAAATTTAACCTGTATATATTTCAACTAAGTTTATAGTACTTAGGGATAGTAACTCTAAATATTTAATGTGTAAGAACATATATGATTGACAGTTTTTGAAACAAATCGTTTGTGCATATTTTAATGCTCATAATTTTTATGGCATTCTGTGACTGAATGACATATATAAACCAATTGAATTATTTAATTGGTATCATGTACTTTTATAATAACAAAATTATGTTAGTTGAAGCACAAATACAATTTTTTAAAGCATTTCCATCATTGAAAATATTGAATTGGTTGTAAAACGACAATCTACAAACAAACTTAAAAAAAGGTTTTAAACGCACTTTGGCCATTTCTATCATAAAATTTAACCTTTCTTATAAATTTTGAATCATCAAGTTAATATTACTTAATATTTGGCAAAACTATGGATACAATAACATAGAAAAATTATTATAGATACATATATATATATATTATATGTCCGTTTTGAATATTTTTAATATTCCCAATAACCAAAATGACTTTGAATTACCACATCTATATTGGATTCCAAAACTTAATAAAAATCCTTACAAACAAAGATACATAGCGGGTTCCAGTAAATGCTCTACAAAGCCTCTTTCTTTACTCCTCACTAAGATATTAACAGTAGTGAAGGAGAAACTTCAAGAATACTGTGCAACAATATATTCGAGAAGTGGTGTAAATCAGATGTGGATACTAAAAAAATCTGAACTTTTGGAACATTTGAAATCACAAAAATTTTACCAAAATCAACAACATAAAAACTTACGACTTTTCAACTTTATACACAACTATTCCCCACGACAAATTAGAGTCAAGACTTTTTGACATCGTTGACAGCTGTTTTTTCAATAAAAATGGAACTCGTAAATTTACTTACCTTGTCACTGGTCATTTGCAAAGTTACTTTGTTAAAAAACATTCTGATTGTACACACAAGTACTCTGAAGTTGACATTAAAAAGATGCTTGAGTTTCTGATTGACAATATCTATGTGGTGTTTGGAGACCAGGTCCTCCAACAGTCTATTGCAATTCCCATGGATACCAAATGCGCCCCATTATCAGCAGACCTATTTTTGTATTCATATGAAGCAGAATTTGTTCAAAATCTTTTACATGAAAAGAAAAAACAATTAACAATGGTTATTTCCATTCGATATATCCCGGTGAGCTTGAAATAAAAGATGCCACAGAGTCTGACATATCTGTCTTATATTTGGATATTTTATTAGAAAAAGACGTTAATGGAAATCTAACAACCAAGCTTTATGATAAACGTGATGACTTTAACTTTTCAATCGTCAACTTCCCTTACTTATGCAGCAATATACCCTTATCACCTGCATACGGGGTTTGTTTCTCTCAGTTGATTCGATACGCCAGAGCATGCTCTACGTATGAACAATTTCTAAAACGAGGTAAGTTATTGACAAACAAGTTGATGAAACAAAATTATCAGCGGTCTCGTTTAAAGTCATCATTTCGTAAGTTCTATGGTCGATACAATGACCTTGTCAGCAAATACAACATATCATTAAGTCAAATGCTGACTGACATTTTTCATACAAATTTGTTAAGCCATTATTTACACACTGAATTTCCGATTTTCCCGATCATGACAAAGAGCACACGGGGGTAGGAGGAGGAGGGTGACCGGTCAGTGGGGATGCTCACTCCTCCATGGTACCTGATCCCACCGCTGATGTTTTTGGAGGACAGTGTTTGCTCTGCTCCCGATTTGTATTGTCTAAATGGACTTTGAGCTTGAATACTGTCTCCTGTTTACACTAGAGAAGTTTACGACAATATCCCCGTTTTTCTGTATGTTCGAATATATTCTTTCTTCATAGTTTTTCTGCATCCAAATTTTATAACTAGAGCATCTACTCCCCCCCCCCCCTCAAAAAAAATAAGAAGAAATACCGTCTAATCAGAAAAGCTTTTTCCTCATCAGTCTTACAAATATCACTTCGCACTTTAATTTAGTTCCTGAGTAAAATGTTAAGAGTTTACAGATCGATAAAACGTTCAAAAAACAACGTTTAATCCTTTTAATTTCAATATGTGTTTACATTAAAAAAATTAATTTATACCACATGCAAGGCCTCTTTCTTTTTTTTAACTTGAATTTGCCGAAAGCCTAGAAATACAACATATGAAAAAATAATTCCTAAGTGCTGGAACGTTAACAGAAATTTTTATAATCAAACTGTAACAAAACATTTTTAAGTTTAACTGTATAATTTATGCAATACACAAGTAATTCACTATAAAATGTTTGTTTTTTGCGTTTGAACAAAGTATTATACTATGATGTATAACATTGTTTACAACGCTAGTTAAAGTCTTTAAAGACAAATCCTGACAAATTAATGGATTCCCTGCTTATTTGGAGACTTTGATTGTTGATTGACTTTGTTTGAGTGGACAATATCAGACTCGGAGGTAAGCATGTTTTTGTTTTTTTTTTCGCTTGCAACATTACTGAGAACAGAACTGATGACATGTTTCTGTTCTTTGCTCGGGCGACGGCAGTACGACTTCAGTGATTCCTCTGTCTTGTGATCAGACATAAACATTATATGCCTGTCGACCACATCGCTCATTGCTGTGATCGACGTTGAACGGAGAGAATGTGCAGTGAATCTGGCTGTCCTAGCGTTCTTGCAGATATCTGGCATGAATGTGGTAAATTTCTTGGGCTTAACTGGGGTGACTGTATACCACACTGAAAAGGATTCAGATGATTCTCCACGTAAAGCATCTCGTGCATATTCATTAAAGATTGACAAAACTGCTGGGTCAGTGTTTTGGATGAACTTTCTGAGGTATTCTACTGGACATGTTGATGTTCCTGTAGGGTACATTCTCTTGTTCTGGGTCTCCTCGCACTTGTCATCTAGCCCATCTTGGTAGTTCTTCTGTTGCGTTTCATGGTTTATGGTTACATACTCTAACCCATTTTCATCGTTCGCTAACTTCAGGGATTTCATAGTTAGCTGGTGATGAAAATCTACCGCAACTCCTCCTCTACCAGAGAATAAAATTTAATGAGACTTTCCCAGAATCTTTATTACAGAGTGTCATTGTGCACCTTTTATTTTACGTTATGATCGGAGAGATATTTGGACTTTCCCATGGCAAAATACGGACTTTTCCATTATACTCATATAAGAGGCGGGGATATCATGTTGTGAGCTCAGTACTCACAATACCCCTACTTTGTAAATTACAACAAATGTTAAAAATAGTGTGACGTTGATAAAGTTATCATAACGATTAAATAGAGGTATTTAAAAATTACAACTGTTCGACATAAATGCATCTTAGGATTGAAATTGAGTTGAATATTTAAATATAGGACAAAAATTACTTTCCCCAGATTTTTTATATCTATTTTCTTTTTAAATCTAATCGCTCTTTTAAAAGTTCTGGAAAAGGAAGGATGTAAACATAGCTAAATATTGGACTGAGTATATTCGAAAATCCCGACATAAATTAATGATACACATAATTAGGAGGCACGTTTACTTATATAAAGCGCAGATCCTTGACAAGCTGAGGTGTCAAATTAGTATTAAACAAAGAAAGTATAACAAAGGAAATGTACTTTAGCAGTAAGTAGAAGTAAGTAAACAAAAGTAACCTATAGTTAAACAATAACAATTATGAATAAACTTGAGAGAGAGAGAGAGAGAGAGAGAGAGAGAGAGAGAGAGAGAGAGAGATATTTTCGATCATACCAGCTAATTTACATTACAGCACTTCTATTTATTTGAAAAACTTAACAACTTCCTTTCTAGAATTGAAATTCAAAACATGCAATTGGATAAGTGAATGGCTTTTAGCAGCAATCATAATAGTTTTAGTGAGTGAATTAAATTGATATGAATTTCCTATAAACTTGATGATCACTAAGGAAGTTGAATGTGATAGTTCGTTTCTGGTCGTTTTCAAAGAGATATGATTTGATGCTTCACATTGAATCTATATGAAATGCTAAGCCATGCAACTCTTTATGAACTTCAATCATGGTTCTTTTTAAGATTAGCAATCAATCCTACTAAAACGCTGTAAACATTTTTCCTGTTGTAAGCTATCCAAAGTCCCTTCTCACTATTTTAAAATAGTGAAGAGGAATAATACTCATTTTATCTCATTGAGAGTTACCTTTCTTATCTCTCTTATCAGAGTATCAATGTACCTTGATAGAAGAGTATAGAAAATTCTATGGCATTGGGATTGAAGTATTAAGAAAAAAATAATGTTGTATTTGACTATAGTGCAATTATTTGAAACTTTGGGAAAGAGAGGAGCGATCCCATGGATACAACATTGATCGGAGTTTAATTCAGCTTAGGAAGCTTTTCGTTTTTTTATACGTAAAATGTAAATGTACTTGACGATGTTTATTCCAAGTATTATAAACTTAGATATACTTCTCTTTAACTACAACAGAATCATATGATATGTCTTAAAGTCAGAAATAAAATGCTGCATATTGAGATACTTGAAACAATAAGAAATTATTTAGCTGTGTGGATTGGATGAATCAAAACAAAATACCATGCTATGAAAGCCAACAATCTTACAAAAGGTATTGTTTTCGTATGTGAATTATAAACTATGGACAGTTTTTCTTTTACAGTGACTTATGTACACCAAAGAAACAAGCTGTTTTCTCATCATAATGCAATACAAATGGCAGGGCATTCAAGTCCTATGGTGGGCATTTTTCTGATCTATCTTCAAATCCTGTATTTTATTTCAAAAATCTAGTATATGAGGGATGTTCGAAAAAATAATGACACTTGGCTGTTTTCACCCCCATTTATTAATCTGATCCTTTTATTCCTCCCTGCCCTTCAACGTACTTACCCTTTTTTGGATACACTTTAGACGACCAATCCACTTCTGGAAACATTTTTCATACTCCTCAACAGGGACATCCATCATGTACTGATAAATTGCAGACCCAAGGGTAATTCGTGATTTGTACCTTTTCCCAGATAGGTGGAATTTAAGCTTGGGGATAAGAAAGAAGTCACACTAGGCTAAATCTGAAGAAAACGGGGGGTGTGGTAGGACAGTAACCTTTTCTGCCTCCAAATACTCGGTCACAATGCGTGCTCTGTGTCCAGGCGCATTGTGTGCAAAAATCGGAGATACTTCATACCCAGTTTGGGGCGACGACTTTCGTAATATTTCTTCAGTTTTTTAATAGGAACATTTTTATAGAAGTTACTTGTGACTGTTTTGCCCTCTGGCACAGGAATTTGCATGACAGGACCTTTATTGTCAAAGAAAATAACATATAAAACCTTCTTCAAGGTTCGTAATCTTTTTAGCAATACTTGGACGTTTTGCATTCTTTGATAATCAGATTCTGTTAAAACTCTTACGTTTTGGCTCAAAATAGTATATGCAGGTCTCATCACCAGTAACTAAATTATCAAAAGTGATTTTGGTATATTTTGGATACAATTTTAATATAATTTCTTTGCAGTTTCAAAACGGACTCTCTTTTATTTATCGCTAGGTATCCACTTAATTAGCATTTATCTTTCTAAGCTTTAGATTTTTTTTTTCAAAATACTACGAACACGTGCTAACGACAAGTTTGTTATCCAATTGCCTCACGGTATATCTTGCGTCTTTCTGTAAGATTTGGTGGATTTTTAAGATGTTACATATATTATTGGTTATAACTGTTGCAGGGCGACCTTGGCGAGCAACATTTTTGAGGTGTTCCTAACCTGTTTTAAATTTAGCAGCTCACCTACAAACAGACCTATGAAACATTTGACCATTCATGTACAATTGTCAAATATACGGCACATAAAAAGACTAATTTTCAATATGACATACAATGTACCGGTAACTATTTCAATACAAAATAAATGTACATATATACCTGGTATATATGTGCTCTTAATAGGTTTTGCATAGAAAATTTTCGGTGCATTTATGTCTTAATTTTTAAAAGATATATGGTTCATGAGCTTCAACTCATTAAATCTAGTGGAAGAACATGCATTATGAATTTGAACCGGAATAATTCGACGAAATATGGAGATTACAAACAGTAATCAAGCTCGGATGTCCATTAAAACAATACAAATTGGGGGCAGAGCAAACACGGACAACTAAAGAAATCAGAGGTGGGATCGGGTATCTAAATAATATCAGCTGGAAATCAACATATCATATGAAAGAATACATTCTGATACGAATTTTCTCTGAAGGAGAACTCATTAGAATAAAACTTTAATTAGATGTAGGGCTAGGATGTTTACGTAACAAGAAAATCATTTGAATTGCTCTGTTTTGATGTGAACTAAGAGTGGTGTAGTACAAAACAGTAATTATACCGCCAGTGCCATCTAATACCAAATATAAGATTAATATCATAGAAAAGTTTATGCGATAAAATTTTAAAAATTATTTGATATCACCATTAAACAGAAAACCTAACACATTAAAATTGTATCAACTTTTTCTCAACATAACCGATGATATATAAGGTTCTCTTAGCTCTAAAAAAGTTAAATTCATTTGTTATCTCCATTCACTCACTAAATAAAGCAGAAAAGACATTTAAGTGAAAGAAAATGATACTCTTAATATATCTATTGTGTTTTGAATTCAAGTCTTCCAACAATCTGTCGGAATTTTCTTGGGTACTAATTGCGTCCCGTTATTAGCAGATCTATTTTTTTATTCATATAAAACAGACCTTATTTAAAAAAAATTCATCTAGAAAACAAGAAGTCTCTTGCTTGCTTCAATTCAACATTTAGATATATCTAGATATATATTTAGATACTGCTTATAGAACCATTGGTGGGAAATGTTACCGTAAGTTTAAGTTTGATTTTAAAAAAAATGGTACATTACATAATGTCTCTAGGGTACGTATCTTATTGTTCAAAATCTTTATACAGTGAAATTGATTTGAAAAAAAAAATAAAGTCCAAATCAATTTGTAAATACGAAAAAAATAGTTCTATTTTAACACCCCCCCCCCCAAAAAAAAAAAATCAATTAGGAGAAAAGATGTCACTATAACAAAAAGGTCTCGTCATTACTAACAAAGACCTCGTCATTACTAACAAAGATCTCGTTATTACTAATAAAGATCTCGTTATTACTAATAAAGATCTCGTTATTACGAGAGAAGATCTCTTAAGGTACATAAACCCTATGCTTACTAATATAAAATGTTACCCTAACTCGCATGATTTTCCAAAAGAATTGTGTTTTATAAGTAAAACACAAACAATGACATCATAGCTTGCGGGGCAAAATTAAACAAAAAAGATATTTCAACTTGACGAATTTATAAAGGAACAATAGACATTTATCTCACTAAGAGTTATCTCTCTTCTCAGAGTATCTATGAACCTTATTAATGAGGACATATTTTATCATGATACAGTTTGTGTCGATTCCATCAATCGTATACTTTTGTATTCGTAGATCTTAGTATCGCATACGTAGGACATATTATCGTTATTAGGAATTATTATCTCGTGTGTAAGACAACTTGATATCTCGTACGTGTGACTTGTTATGTCGTAGCTACAACCTAGTATATGTCGTTCATTCGATCTACTACATGTATCTCGTATTTACGCCTTGTATTACGTAGTTTGTACGACCAACGACTTATTATCCCTTAATTACGATTAATTATCGTAGATACGACTAAAAATTTCGAAAGTACGATATAATATCTCGTACGGACAAATTATTAAGTCTGTTGTCCGAGTAACATGTATTATCTCGTTATCACGAATAAGTTTCTCGTTATTATAGATATATCGGCGACGGTTTATCAATTAACTTTTCTCTCAACTTCCCTTGTGTATATAGCAATATACCATCATCACCTGCATATCGCTTTTGTGTCTCCTAGTTGATTCGATACTTGAGCATGCTCTTCGTACGAACAATTTTAAAACGAGGCAAGCTACTGAAGAACATGTTGATGAAACAAGGATATGAACAGTTTCGTTTGAAATTCATCTATCATTTAGTCGAATGCTGACTGACGTTTTTCATATTAATTAACACGTGTATGTTAGACCATTATTTGCACACTGAATTGTCTACGGATTTTTCTGTTTGCCCGATCATGACAAGGATCACATGGCGGGTATGACCGGTCGACAGGGAATGCTATCTCCTCCGTGGCACCTGTCCTTTCTTCTGATGCTTTTTGAAGTACGTGTTTGCGCTGTTCTCGATTTGTTTTCTTTCAGTGGCTTTTGAGCTTGATTACGCTTCGTTATCTCCATATTTCATTTCAGTTTTGTCTTCAAAGCGGCGGATTCAAGGGGGGTGGGGTGGGGGTAAGCCAAATCTCTTAAATTCATAAAGTCTTGGTGCAACTTATTTTATTATATTAATACTACGCATTGTGTGTTTCTGATGTCATTTTACTTCATCTTTAAACCCAACCCCATCCAACCTGCACTACCTGATCTTTCCCTACATAAAATATACGTCATATATCATTAATAAAAAATGACATGCATGGTAATCCTATATCTGAATTTTCATAACAAACACGCAAGCAATTAACTGTATTTCTATTTAAGATTTCAAAAAGTCTCAAAAATTTACAAATTAAATCCAAAACAAAATTAGATACTTCTACAGTAATTTGCTTCTGTATAGGTGGATAGGCGTCTATAATTTCTAATCAGTAAATATACATATTTTAGTGGCTTACTGACGACTCTAGTATATTTGGTCTAAAAGTATTTACTTTAGAAAAAAATCATTTTAAATATTTAATTATGAGAACTTTTCCTCTTATAACAAGATCTTTTCTATAACGAGATCTATTTATATAATAGCGAGAACCCATTTCATTATTGCGAGATCTTTTTTCGTTAAAAAGAGATGGCTTTTCTTTTGAATTTCAAACGAGACTTCTCTTCCTTGAACGATGATAATTATAATTTCGATTTAAAAAAGTTATGAGGAAGTTATAAGGAAAGTAATAATAATATAATCAGTTCCAAAATTATTTTATCATTCTTTACACGCATTTAAGGAAGTTCGCATATTAAGACATGACGTCAATTATGACTTCCTTATAAGGAATTTTAATATATAATTGAATTGACGAAGTATGTAATACCTAAAATTCAGGAAATTTACAGTATATATATATTAATGATATAGGTTTACAAAAGTATACGGACAAAATATTCTTTTCGTTTTCTTGTGTAAAGCTTGTTTAGAAGCTTATGGAAAGGAATGTAACAAACCTTGCCAACTAGGCTATTATGGTCTTAAATGTGTAGAAAAATGTCATTGCGAGAGATGTAACGCAACAACGGGTGAATGTTTTTACAAATCAACTGCATCAGGTAAGTTTTCTCATCCACTTCCCATCAAATTAAGGCATATATACTGAAACGATTACTAAAAGTTGCTATATACTTCATATGATGTAAACATTTTTTTGCCCAATCAGAAAACAGCATTTTTACACAACCCAAAACAAATTTCAAAGGATCAAAAGAGAACGCGTGCTTTTGATTACTTTCCTCAAAAATATTTTTTGACAAAGTATCTTTAGAAGTGAGATGAAAAGTTTGGAAGAATAAGGTATTCACACATATTTACCTTGAACAAACTTGACATTTTAATTACAAAAAAAAAAAAAAAAATTAAAAAAAAAATTAAGGCATGTAACTGTGTAACTAAATGTAATCTTTTACGGAGGAATAGATCACATCGTCAAACTAAATCAATTACAATTATAACGTTTAACAGAAAATGTTTTATGTTAGTAAATATAATTTTGCTTAGCCGTCCGATTTTCATCGATAATGTGAACTTTCCATGCGTATAAATGCATGTGGTCATTGTTCGGACTAGTTCTAAATATCATGGGGTTTAACTTCATGAGTGCGGACTGAATACCATTTTTTATATACACTTCTTACAAACTTGCATATGGAAAGGTGTAAAATGTAGGGGGGGGGGGTGAAGATGAATGCTTTTTATCATTATAACTTCCCACGCATACCAGAGACTGGATAATTTTGCAATACAATGGAAATAATATAGACTGTTATATTCCCAATACCATAACATCTCCAAGCCGGGGTCTAAAAACTGAAAATCAAGTTAACCATTTGGGAATGCTACCTTATAGTGACAAATATTAATCCACTTAAAATTTATTCTAAGCTTTCAGGTCGTGTTTGTTCACAGTAGAAATGTTATATATACTGTATTATTCCTAAATATGCATATAAAGTTTACAAAAGTTTTGTTCTAAAAATAATTTTGAGCCATAAAAGTTCAAATGCACGTGTTATATTTATTTTCTTACGGGTTTGTCTAAATGCCGTTATCTTATTGGCCAGAAGCATTAGCAGTTTGTTTGTTCCGAGTATTTATAGCAAGTGACGATTATCGTTCTTGGCTTCTATCTTTGGAAATCGTCCAGACCTGTTCAAAGTAATACAGGAAAGATAATATGTCTGTAAAAAAATTACAGGTTGCATGTTTATCACAAATTCAAAATTCATAAGGTGTAATAAGAAGGAAGTCATGAGGCTTGTGTTTACAAGACACATGTGTATATTGATTTCGGTGTTTCCGGAACCGATGTTTATTCAATTAGTTAAACATTAGAAGGTAGAATTATGTTCTAATGTTACAGCATACACGCTTTTTCACCAATTTTGGCCGGGCTAGCTAAATAGGTTGCCGGTCTTAAAACTCAGTTCTTTTTTGACAATCAAAATGAAGGTCCCTCCCTGACCCCTCCCCTCTCAGAAGATGAAGGTCCATATATGAGATTCTTGATGTTTCCAGCCCCTTGAACTATATTCTCTTATAACAGTATTATACGAGTTTTCATATTTTCTGGGCTAGCTAAAAAGGTTGCCAGTCTTATAAACTCTATTCTTATTGACAGTCAAAAAGTTCCTTCCAGACCCATCCCAGATAAAAAGATGAAGGTCTAAATATTGGATCCTGGATGATATGCAGCCTCTTATAAAAGTATTATACTAGTTTTCACTTTTTTGGCCGGGTTAGCTAAACAAGTTTGGGTTCTTGTGTTTTTTTTTGTAAGTGAGATCTTTGATTCGCTTCTCCTACGTGTGTTAAATTGAGTCAATACAGTTTCTTGAAAAAATCGTTAAGACACTTACGCTTATTTGAATAGTGAGCCTACCATAGACTATACATGTAGCTCGTAATTCAAATAGTGAATAATGAATAGTGAATAAGTCTCTAACATCTGATTGCCCATTTGTGCACTATCATTTATTGTAGGTAGAAATGTCAATCTAAAGATCCTGCTAACAAATAATATGAATAATATTAAAGATTTGGAGTTGAAATTATTAAAGTAGACTACAATTTGAATTTTTGGTTAATTCAAGAAATAATATAAGATAATATGGTTTTGCTTCCTTTGCCTTCAGCTTGTGTTGGGTACAACTGTACAATAGCCTGTCCTACAGGACGCTATGGCAGAGGATGTATGGAACAATGTATGTGTCAGAGCTGTGATAGCATAACTGGTATCTGCAATCAACGGCTGACAATAGGTTCAAGATTTTATTAATATTTTCTGAATTCACTATGTCCCAGCCTAGTGAATGTTCTGAAATAGAATTTTTCAATTAATATAATGCAAACTGTTTTCCCTGTGATACATCATATGTAAGTACACAATTGGTAACAATTAAGTCATCGTTATCATTATTAACATTTTCTTTTCAGGGATCTCACTTGCTTCAAAAGCTGTTTTTCTGGCGGCTGGTATTTTGTTTGTAGCTGCATTAGTGATTTTTCTGTTTGTGAAGAGGTAAAATAGTTTTTTGACATTTTTATTCAAATGTAATGGTTGAAGAAATTGTGAGTGGGCAATAAAGTTTTATTATTTTGTTACCAAATAAAAAGAGTAAAGTTGGTACATGTATGAACAGTGAATGACTTGAAATATATACATCATATAGGTGATGATATCATCCACAGTCATTCAATTTCTGTAATAATTTACTTCCATGGTGTAGATCTTCAAGGAAACTGTCCTCGAATTCAGATAATAATTACCTACCAAGCTGGAATCCTGGCGATTCGGCAACTCAAAACTATGTAAGAGTTGAGGAAAACGTGTACCACGAATGCGAGCCACTTTCCTTACATAACAATGATTCAACTAATTCGTATTCTGAAAGTCATTACGATAAATGTAATATCCCAGAATCTTTACTCCGAAAGAAGGCAAAACCATCAATACTTTCTATCCTTATAAGCACAAATGAATGTTCAGAAATAAATTTGACGAATAGATGATACATACATGTTATTGACATGCAAAAACACGGAACGGAGTCATCTGGGAGTGGACAAGAACCACAACTCCAACCACCACAACAACTAGCGACAACAGAAGCACCATTACCACTGCCACCAACACCACAACAACCACCGCCACAATTAGCAGAACAGAGGGAGCAGAAGAACCATCACCACCACCACAATTTAATATAAGCAGCAAAGACAACCACAAGCAACAGCAAAAGAACCACCATCACCACTACAATATAAACACCCAAGACAACCAAAGCCATCAGCAGAAGCGCCATCACTGCCAAGCAAAACATCAAGAGAACCATCTCCTACTATTAAACAAATGATTGATTTGTTTGAAAGTAAACGCAAATTTTAAGGAAAAAATGCTCTATGTTTCTTTTTAGTTTCTTGTTTTTTTTTAAATGCTGTTTTTTTTCTTATACATCTTTGGTTAAGTATAGAAAACCGTAAAATTCATTTTACTGCCTTAAAGTGTATGATATTTTGTTTGATGCGTTTTTTTTCACATTCACATTTATACATATATTTTACCTTTGTCAAAAAAATTTTAACACATTACAAATCAAAGAAATTAGAACTGATTCATGAAAAATATTAATGTTATTAGCATTTAATGTATGGGTCTGAGTCGATCTTGAACAGTCTTACAGTAAATAAAATTGTAGTTAAACATGTACAGTAAACAACTGAAGAAGAATCTTAAATACGTGGATTGATTTATTATCGGAGTTTGTCATAAAGGTATTCAAAGAATTTTCTTTTTTTTTCTTTCAGATTTTGCATATTCATTATCTCTTACATATCTAAAAGCTTTACGATAACTTTGTGTATCATGGAAAATTGAATTTATTTATTCATTTGTTCATTAATAGTGCAGTACGGCTATTTCTTGTTATATTAGAATCATAACATGAGTGAATATGATCAGAATACCATTAACAGAAATCACATCCGGTTTTAGATGCAAAATAATTATCATGAAATGTGAGGATAACGAAGAGTGATTAAGATCAAAATTACAATTAAAAAAATACAAATCACACAACTATGCCATATTCTAATTCCGTAAGACTGATTTCTAATTGTGAGTGTTTGATATACATGTAGGTCACTACTGGGTGGCAAGTTGCATAGTGGATAATAACATTTCCCTTAAAAAATCTATTTTCTGAAAATTATAATTATCGACTGACCTATTATAGTAGTGATTTTTTTGGAGATATTGTTAATGTAACTAAAGTTATTTCACTTAAGCTGAATATTCCGATCCCAAATTAAAGCAATCAAAATCTGCACAAGCCAAATTTAATGCTTTTTGAATTTAGATTAAAAAAGCAGTTCGCAGTTATTTCGAAATATGGAAGTCAAGAACGATAACCGTCACTTGCTAGAAATACTCAGAATAAACAAACTGCTAATCCTTCTAACGGCATTTAGACAAACCCATGAGAGAATAAATAAAACATGTGGTTTTTACCTTTTTTTTTGCTCAAAAGAAGTTTGTAGAATAAACTTTTTGTAAACTTTATGCATATTTAGGAATATAAGTATTACTTTATATATTACAATTCTACCGTGAACAAACACAACTTGAAAGCTTAGACTAAATTTTAAGTGGGATTAATATCTGTCATTATGAGGTAGCAATCCCAAATGGTTAACTTTTGATATAAATACCTCAGATTTTCAGTTTTAGAACCAGGCATGGAGATGCTTTGGTATTGGGGATATAACATTCTTTATTGTTTCCAATGTATAGCAAAATCATCCAGTCTATTCATCTTCATTGATTTCCCTTTCCCCCATATTTTACACATTTCCTTGTGCAAGTTTACAGAAGTGTATATATAACATGGTATTCAATCCACACTCTTGACGTCAAACCCCTTGATATTTTAATACCAGTCTGACAATGAACACGTTCTTCCTTACCCTATATATCTACAGTATATGCATGGAAAGTTCACGTTATTGATGAAAATCGGAAGGCTAAGCAAAATTATATTTACCAACATAGAACATTTTCTGGTAAACATTATAATTGTAATAGATATTAATTTGACGATGTGATGTATTCGATTCCTCCGTAATAGATCAAATTTTGTTACACATTTATATGAATAAATGCACCCCCCCCCCCCGTGATTAAAATGTCAAGTTTATTCACGGTAAATATGTGGGGAATACCTTATTTTACCAATCTTTTCATCTTACCTTTAAAGATATTTTGTAAAATATCTTTTTTGAGAAAAAAAAAACAACAACAAAAAACAAAAGCACCTGTTCTCTTTTGTTCCTTTGAGATCTGTTTTGGGGTGTGTAAAAAAAACTGTTTTCTGATAGGGCAAAAATATTTACGTTTATATGAAGCATATTTATAGCAACTTTCATTTAAATATCGTTCTCGACCTCCATATTTGGAAATCGTCCAGACCTGCTTAACATACATATAACTGTACATGTATAGAAATACAATGGGGACTAATATAACATTTATTAATGTTTAATCAGGTGTGATAGGATTAGATTTTAGAAAATAATACCTTTTATAAATATCATTAATATTTGCATAAGTAATCGATGGCAAAGTTTAAGTATTGAATTTTAGCAATATTTACCATGGTCTATTCCCCCGATTCTGTGTCAAACACATCGTATTATGTAAAATTTGATTTTGATTTTCACCAGCTCTTAACTATGGATCCATAATCTGGGAGTGTTTTCAAATTAATAGTTCTCCTGTGTTTCTTTAGAAGATTTTTAATTATTTTTATTCTAATCTATGTGTAGGTCCATGCGGAACTTTGATCCCAAATTGTGGCCCTACCCTACCACCAGAAGCCATGAACAGTTTAAAATCTACACTACCTCATGAAGCTTTCACATGGGTTTCATCTTTTCTGGTTCAGTGTTCTCGAGAAGAAATTTTTTAAAGATTTTCCCCAAGTATTTCAATGTACATATAAAAATTTGTTCCCCTATTGTGGCCCCATCCTACCCCCAGGGGCCGAAACTTGAACAATTTAGAATCTACATTATGTTTAGAAACTTTCAAATAAGTGTCATCTTTTCTGGCCCAGTGGGTCTTGAGAAGATTTCTGAAGATTTTTCCTATATATTTCAGTGTAAAACTTTTATCTCTTATTGTGGTCCCACCTTACACGCGGGGTTCATGATTTGAACAAGTTTGAACTTACACTACATGTATCTGAGGAAGCTCTCACATAAGTTTTATCTTTTCTGGTCCAGTGTTCTTAAAAAGAAGATTTAAATAAAATTACAGTTATCAGTGTATTAGTATTATTTCTAATCTGAAATTAAAACATAAAATTACACATAATAAAATTAATAAATAAATTAATCTATTATGTTGGAAAACATAATAGGATTTATTCTTTTATTTTTATTATTATTTCAAAAAGGCTTTCAGTGTGGTTTTGGCATTGAAATCATTGTAAGCAACTATAACAACAATTATTTTGATCACTATTGAAATCTTTATTTCAATAGTGAACATTACGAGTATTTCAATAGTGGTTGCAACCTGGTTAAGGTTTTGAAATTCATTCAAAACCTCCATTGAAATCATTGTTTCAATATTGAACGTTATTATACCCCCCTCCCCCGCATGAAAAGTGGGTATACAGTGATCGGGATGTCCGTCTGTCTGTCTGTAGGTCCGTCCGTCCGTCTGTTATGCTTTGGGGTACCCATCTCTTATCCTCAACTCCTCTTATACCACTGAAATTTAATGAGACTTTCTTTATTACATAGTGCCATTGTGCACCTTTTATTTTACTTTTTGATCTGACACATATTTCGGGTCTCCCATAGCAAAACAAGGACTTTGCCATTATAATCATATGGGAGGCGGGGTGGGGGGTATCATTTTGTGAGCTGAGTGCTCACAGTACCTCTAGTTTCAATAGCGGTTTCAACCTGTGTTTGGTTTTGAAATGCACTGTTTACCATTACTAATGAAATAATTAATTTAATAATGAACGTTATTTCAATAGTGGTTGCAATCTGTGTTGGGTTTTGAAATGCAATCTCAACCACTATTGAATGAAATCTGGGAGACAGCCGACCATCTGGTTGAACGACTACATGACTTGTGCAAATATTTAATGAAATAGAGTAGATGCAATTATTTTTTGTTTTTTTTAAACTCTCTGCAAAAAAGAAAAGTATCTCTTGGTAAGGAACAGATACCTGGTCTTTTGAATGTTTTGTAATAATTTTGCATAGAAACCTGGTAGCGAAAGAATTCTGGGAATGTTGCACAAGAAAATTTGCCTGACGAATGTACAAATTTCATTCCGAATTTCCTCTGTTCTTACACGTTAGTCTATTGAGCTCGCTGAGCTGACAATAATTATTTCGAAATTCCTAACACTAATAAGAACTGTTTATTAAAGGTAGATAACCTCAGCTTTTGAATTTTTCTTATGCAAGACACTTCATAAATGTACCTTGTAGAATTTGGAAGAATAATACAACTCATATTGGCGGAACTGTCATGGCTTTTTATTACACATTACATTCACAGTTAACATGCCACTCGCATGTTCATGCCCTATGCGCCGATCTTACCACATGTAATCTTTTGGCAGCATAGCATTCACAAATATTAAACAAACCATATCAGAGCTGGGGGACCTGGAGACAACAGTATCCCTCAGCAAATGGTTAATTGTCAAAATTGCGCTAACACAAAACAGTCAGGATTATCACATTCACAGCGAAGTCCACAGTATTCTTCATCAGTATATAAGCCATGACGATTTCTGAAATTGAAAGAAAGCACACAGCAGAAAAAGAGCCAAAAACATTTATTTAATAAATTTAAAAACTCAAACCAACCATAATATTTAAGGGAGGGAAGGGAGGGGATTTCGTCTGCTCTGAACAAGATGGGGAGTTGAAAAGACCTAGCGCATGCTCATTAATGCTGATGTATTATTAACCATAGAATCGTCATGATAGGACCATATAATTCCGGAAAACGGGTTGCTCTTTGCAAGCAATACGTAATTTCAAAATAGAAAGCAATAAGCGTCATTCTCAATAACTGTATTTATCTTTTAGGGATGAATCTGATTATTTCGGAATTCCTAACACTAATAAGAACTGTTTATTAAAGGTAGATAACCTCAGCTTTTGAATTTTTCTTATGCAAGACACTTCATAAATGTACCTTGTAGAATTTGGAAGAATAATACAACTCATATTGGCGGAACTGTCATGGCTTTTTATTACACATTACATTCACAGTTAACATGCCACTCGCATGTTCATGCCCTATGCGCCGATCTTACCACTTGTAAGCTTTTGGCAGCATAGCATTCACAAATATTAAACAAACCATATCAGAGCTGGGGGACCTGGAGACAACAGTATCCCTCAGCAAATGGTTACTTGTCAAAATTGCTCCAATTGGATTTCAAGCATAATGAAATCCAACCGCCATCAAAGCGGCTGAATTTTGACCGCAGGTAAAATATACCATTCACAAATTACACACAAATTATTTCATAACATCTTCATAAAGCCACAACAGTTCCAATTCCAAAATTATGCACTGTTCACTTTGATGGATAAACAAAACCATTACCAGAGCAAAATTGCCTAAGAGCAGCCTGCATTATTGACAAAAAGACATAATTACCTAAGGGAGATAAGTGAACTCCATCATTAAGAAAGAGTTTACTTTGAACAATACTGATGTCAGGGTACTTAATTGAAGCACCACCTGACTTTAAAACAAAGCTAGCAATAGAACTATTAATCCTAGATCTTGATTTCTCTGAGGCAACATTTGAAATTGAATGACGCCAATATACCCTGGGCAAAATATGTGACCAGACAATGCATGTCAAAGGCATAACCAAACTCAACTTGTTGATAACAGTTTTCATAAATTTTTGTTGTCTTCGTAATGGGTTATTATGTTTGGCAATGTTATTACCACCTACATGGATAACAAGAAACCTCGGATGTGGCTTTGTAGAGGACAGGTCAGAAATGACCTCAGAGAATTTGGCAAAACTCAACCCTGGTATTCCCTTCCATAACACTTTTACCCCTGGTTAAGAAAGATCTGTGCCAAATTCCGGAGAACTCAAAGAAAATTGTTCTGCTCTTTTAATAAGGGATGATCCCACAATCCAGATTGAATCTACAAGATTTATGAACAATACATAAGCAATGATTACAATCTACATAATTATGCACTTGAAAACAGCAATCGAATTAATCCAACTCCAATTATAATTTTGATATCAGGTTAACAACAAAATGACAATGATGTAACCATCATAATAGCATTATTTGCATCTAAAATGTAATCAACTCAGGTCTGAGATAATGCTTATATGCATCTGACACCCATCTTCCCTTTCTTTGAATTTCTTGTTCAGATATGCCCGACAAATACATGTGAGTAGCAGCTCCTATTCTAAAAGAGTGCGTTTTGAAAGCTTTTGTTTCAATACCTAAAAATCTCAATGCTTTGTGTAATACACTTGAAAACTGGTATGCCGATAATGGTGTACCATTGATATGACAAAATAGAGGGCCATCCACCAGAGATCTGAATTGCAAGAAAGTTTCTAACAAATTAAAACACTGTTGACTCTACTGATTTGCTGATAGTAATGACTAAACCTTTTCCACTCTGATCTGTTTTAGAAAAACGCAACTTTAATTTGATATTTTCATTACTTAACTGTAAATCTGAAAGGTGAAGTACATTTCTTCGACTCTTATTTGATGCTACTGCCATTTCACTTATTCTAAGAAGACCAAAAAATGCAGTTGCAAATGTAGACCCAAATAAGAAGTGCTCATATTTTGAATGTGTAACCATAGGTAAAACATCCAAAATTTTTAGTAAAAGCTGATATGTTACAGGACTTCTGATGTCCTTTGTAGGCTTAGATCTTCTTAAACCTGTTAACATTTTTTGCACAATGAAAGATTTGACTGGATTGTCCAATCCGTGCACTTGCAAACTGTGACTCAGGGCTGATAAATATACATTAGCTGTAGAATGAGAAAGATTTTTTGATGCTAGAAAAGCTACAAAATTGATTACATGATCTACTGGAGGTGGCCAAGATAGAGACAAATTAAATTGTAATCTGAAGTCATTAAATACAACCATGGCTTTGTCATATGCAATTTTTGTGTTGTTGGAGAGGCTAGCTTCAATTAAATGATTGACTTGCCCTTCAAAAGGTTCCAAAATTGAATAGGTACTTGATAAGGATGGCAATCTGCCCATGGTGCTAACTGCCTGAATCTGTTCCACTGCAATCGAGAAATTGAATCTGCTATCTCATTTATACAACCTCTTACATGAACTGCTTTAAACTGAATATTAAACTTCAAAGAAAGCAATACTAATTCTCTCATCAAAATCATTACCCGTTTATTCTTAGATGTTTTCCGATTCAAGATTTCAACCAAAGCTATATTGTCAACATGCACTATTAATTTCTTATTTTGTAATTTGTCTGACCACAAGTAAAATCCTAAAACTATAGGAACAAACTCTAAAAAAGTGATGTCTTTTCTTATATCAACATTCCACTCCTGTGGCCAACAGAGATAAGACCAGGAAGTACCAAAAACCACACCACAACCCACTGAACCTGAGCTATCTGAATAAAATTGTACATTTTTGTCAGATTCCCATTCCAATTCTGGAAATTTTGTTGTTCCATTAAATTCATCAAGAAATGTTAACCACATTTGGAGGTCACTATGTATTTCTTTGGAAAGTCGTACAAAGTGATGTGGCTTAGAAACACCAGACATTAAACCATATAAGCGGCATGTAAATGCTCTACCTGCTGGCAAGGCCTTTGTAATAAAAGCTAATGAGCCAGCTTAAGACTGAAGCTGCCTTAATGTAATCTTAGATTTCCCTTGAATTTCAAGTATTTCTTTTTGTAAAGATTCTACTTTATCCTTTGGAATGAAAATTGACTGATTAACTGAGTCTATACCTAAACCTAAGAACACTATATATGTTGTTGGACCTTCAGTTTTTTCCTTTGAAAGAGGAACACCTAATCTGTTACAGATATTTTGTAAAGAATCCATCATATATTTACAATTGTTTGTACCATGAGCTCCAGCAAATAAAAAATCATCTAAGTAATGAACAATATTTTTCAAGTTGGTGTTATACTCTACCACCCATTGTAAAAAACTGGAAATTTTTTCAAACAAAGCACACGATATGGCACAACCCATAGGTAAACATTTGTCTACATAATATTTATCAAGAAACTTAAAACCAAGCAGACTAAAATCTTCGGGTCTTATTGGTAACAACCTAAATGCATTTGAAATATCCATTTTCCCTAATTGTGCATTTGTCCCCAGTTTTTGTACCATGCTAACAGCTTGATCAAAAGATGAATAATTAACTGAACAAATTTCAGGATTAATGAATTCGTTAATACTCTTTCCATGTGGAGCAGATAAATTGGTGATTAACCTCCAACCACTCTGTTTTTTAGGTAAAACTCCTATTGGGCTGCAATGAAAATTTTGAAATGGGGGGGCATCAAATGGACCCATTATGCGACCTAGGTCAATTTCTTTGTTCAGTTTAGCTAACAATTCATCTTTATGCTCTAATGCTGAAACCATATTTTTACAAGATACTGGATCCCGCGGACCCTCATAGTTCAATGAGAAACCAAATGTAAACCCATGTAAAAGTTGATTTGCCTCAGTTTTTTCTGGATAATCTTGTAACAAAATGTTTAAAGTGGTAACATTGATCGGTGTAAAACCTAGATCCCAAAGGCATGGATCTTTATTGCCGAAATGGCCTTGAAAATCTTGATTGTGTCACATTGGGATTGATGTTTTGACGACCGACATTGTGAGTAGCCCCTTTTGATGTACTATGGCTGGTTTGATTACTGTAACAGTTGATGTACGGATGGTTTTGGCCGCACTTAAGACAAGAGTGTGAAAATCTACAATCTTTTTTAAGACATGAACCCTTCAAGTTGAAATCATAACAACGCTTGTGCTGGTGCAAATTAGAAGGAGGCTTGCGTTCAGCGACTGCTGCCTGACCCATGTAAATCAACCATAATTCTGCATCAATGTTTTCCCAACTGATCATACTATTTTTTGAGCGCCTAAGTCTAAACTGAATGTCATAATCCCTCCACCCTAGTGTAGTAGACCGAGAAGCCCTTAGCCTTATTGAACTGATATACTTTATTATGCCCTGAATGTGCTGTGGAAACTTTTTTAAGTAGATGGCAGCATAAATCAAAAAGGAATCAGTCCATTCCGAAATGTTTGCAATTTTTCTATCCTTAGATTTATTTTTTAATTTTAATTTCTCCATCTTCAAACACAAGCAGTTGCTGAATTTCAGCAGCTGGATCTAAATGCAATAACTTAGCAAGATCTATATACTCATTATTCCAAATTTTTTCCTGTGTTGTCAATGGTATATTAGCCCCAAGATCTGATGTAATACTGACTAGGGGATTAACATGCATACCTGGCTGATACACAACATTTTTTGTTGTTGTAGTCATAGAGGTGTCTTGAAGCAGAGGCTGCATATCTGGAATATTTTGAGATGCGGCAACACAAAAGGTCTGTTGCAGCTGAGGCTGGTCACCTGTGATGTTCACTGGCAGTGTGGCATTCACGGGACTGACCTCGGATGTGTCTTGTAGGTCACCGGTAGGAGCATAAATCACTTGGCTACCACTTCCCGCATGCTGTATTTGTGAGGACTCTTGTGTTGGTTGCACCGGGCGCGCCGGGCATAAGGCGATTTTGTCTTGGATCTCCTTGTAGATCCCACTCTCAACAATCCAGTGCAAATAATGAAAAAAAACCGTCAAAGATTTTCTTATTCCCAATTATTAATATTCCAACATGTGTTCTATTTAATCAAGCAATGAAAATAAAATTCTGTTGTTTTACATTACCATTTTCTAACAAATAAGTCAATAAATTTTAAACAAATTCCTTAAATATGAATTAATATGTTCGTCTTATGCGATTTTCATACTTAAATTTCTTCGATTGATACAATACTTAACCGATGATACTTGATTTATTTTTGAACACCGATGATTTCGTCTGCTCTGACAAGATGGGGAGTTGAAAAGACCTAGCGCATGCTCATTAATGCTGATGTATTATTAACCATAGAATCGTCATGATAGGACCATATAATTCCGGAAAACGGGTTGCTCTTTGTAAGCAATACGTAATTTCAAAATAGAAAGCAAAAAGCGTCATTCTCAATAACTGTATTTATCTTTTAGGGATAAATCTGATTATTACTGATTTATATTGAATGGCTTAAATTATATTCAAGTTGAAAAGAATGATAATTAAAATGATTTAGATTAGTTCAATGGTTTAAATTATATTCAAATTGAAAAGGATGATGATTAAAATAATTTAGTTTAGTTTCAATCACAAGTTTTTAATTTTCTGAAAATTGCAGAAATTGTTTACATTCATACCGGTACATTTTTTTTATGAATATGGAACTAACATTTAGAAAAAGGAACCGTGTATAAATATGTATAAAATCAGATATCCTTTCTTATTCATTTTGAGATTCTACATTTAATGATGGAAACACAAAATAATCGATCATTTCCTTCCATTTTTTATAATGCTTTCAATCATCTTGAGCTGCAACTGGAATGAAAAAGGTGAAGAAAACGAAGAGTGATCGATCTAAAAAAAGATCTACAAACAACACAAATCTGTGAACAGAGGATAAAACACGGAACCCCGGAAATTCCAGAGGTGGGATCAGGTGCCTAGGGGGAGTAAAGATCCCCAGTCAACCGATCACACCCAGCGTGAGCTCTAAGTTTTGATCAGGTAGACGAGAGAAAGTTTGAAGTCCAGTTGAAAGCAAAATGACTATAATATGTGTTATAGTTCGATTTTGAAATAACATGCTTTCCCTTTCGAGATGAAATAAGATATCAGTTTCCTGGTCTATATTAATGTTTTCCTGTTTTATATCAGTGCAAGTCCCGTATTATCTAAATTGAATTTAGAAAAATAAAAAATACATATCCAAAAAGGGCAAAATATATAGCAGGAAATTAAAAATATTTTTCTTCTTTCTACATATAAGATCTAGAATTGTAGAAAATGGATTGTTTCAAAGTTATGACTGTTTCTCTTTTGGTGCATAACACTATACAATTAGAGATAATGCCTGTAGAACCAAAGTGTAGCGATTCTTATGTTTCTTCTAAGTAAGTACAAGTAAAGGTTTTAATTGCAAGGCATATTTGAAGGGTAATAATGTTCATTTCTGTTGCTATATTTTAAAAACATGATAAAATAATTATTTGCATTTTATAAGGAATTTGCGATGCTGTACTTCGTATAGAACCATTGGAGAAAAATGTTTCCGTAAGTTGTAACTTAACAGGAAAAATACAACTTCATTACAGTTATGTTAAAAAAAACTTGCATGTAAAAATTCTGCTATGAAAATGACATCTTGAACTTAAGGAAGTTGAAAGTCATAAACGTCTAATATTACTAAGTATTTTAACTTTGTTATATATTAAATCAAAAAGAATTTTCGAAACTTTTTATCCATGCTTTTACACTTCAAATAAATGAAATGCATTTTCTTATTCTATAAATACATAAAGAGTATAAGAATGATTTTCTTCCTTTAAGCATGCAATGGATCATTTGGATTAGAATGCAGCAAACCGTGTCCCGAAGGATATTACGGCGTTAAATGCCAACAAAAGTGCGATTGTGACAGATGTAATCCTACGACAGGGGAATGTTTTTATGAAAGAAATTCATCAAGTATGAAATGTTTGTTTGTTGTTTAACGTCTCTCTCGAGAATTTTTTCAGTCATATGGAGACGCCACCACTTGCTGGTGGAGAGCTGCAAATATTGTTGGCACTTACGGCCATTGTTTACCGTGCCAGCATCTACATCTACACGGGGCCTCGATTTATACGGTCTCATCCGAAGAACCGGTCTCCACTTCCCACAGTGGGATTCGAACCCGCGACTTAAGGATTAACTCCTTACTTCGCGACTCTAGAGCAGACCACTGCGCCACGCGGGCGACCTAAGTATGAAATAAGAATCAAATAAGAATCTCTCTTAGTTTTCTAAGCTTTTTTTAAGCACCACGATAACTTTTTTTCTTTATTTGTTTTAATGTCAGTTCGTTCAACCCTGTAACATTCACAAAAAAGAACATTTGAATATCCACTTGACACAACATCATTTATGTATAAAGCAGAATTATTAATTCACACATTTTAAGGCGACAGAACAAGATAAAAACCATTTCCTTAATTAACCAGTCGCCCGTATGGCGCAGTGGCTTAAGAACTTTACTCTAGATTCGCGGAGTGAGGAGTAAATCGGTTCAATCCACTGTGTTACGCGGAGACCGGTCTGTCCCGTGTCGCAGTAGGTGCCGGCACGAAAAAGATCCCTCACTGTTCAAAGGCCGTAAGTGCTGAGTACAGGTCTAAATTTGTTGCCCTCCACCGGCAAGTGACGGAGTCTCAATATTACTGAAAAATTCTCATAGGGACGTTAAACAAACAAACAAAACTTAATTTACCATTTCCAAATAAATTTTAATTGATCCTGCATGCAGCTGTCTTTCAAAGTGATACATACTTTGAGAATTTAGTTAGTTAGAACTCCAAAAACGGTTTCATTTTAGGTATATTTTAATGAAAATGTCTTTTCCAGTTTGTTTAGAGGGACTGGGCATATATGATTATTCAGTACCACATCAAACTAGGCATTACGGTGAAAGATGATAGGAAAAAATTAATGTGTGAGAACTCTGATAACAAACCCGCAAAATTAAATATATTTTCTCAATTAATTCACATTTATGTGTTTGAATAGCTTTTTGAAATTTCTTCCTGAAATTATCATAAAGCTGAGAGCAACTATGGTTTCTAAAGGTACATTAAAGTATATGCTTGATGATTTCTATTTTATTAAGGAATTCCAGTGGCTTCTTTGGCCTTCTTTACGACTGGCGGTGTTTTCTTTTTGGCATCATTTATTACGTGTCTCTTTGTAAGAAGGTACGTATAACATATATTTATTTTTTTGGTGACATCTTGAGCTATACTTTCTAAAATGTCATGGTGTACAAATTATTTACAGGGAAATATCTAAATACAAGCATGGTAAATATGTACAAGAAAGTTTCTCTCTTGGTGAAACAGCTTCTCAAAACTATACAAGAATAGAAGAGAACGTGTATCATGAAAGTGAGCAGCTTTCGATTAACTATAATGATTCTGAATCAACTCATTCGAGCTACATTAGTCAATATGACAGATGTCGTCTACTCGAAAGATCTAAAGACAGCAAAGGGAAACCATCAATATTGTCTCTCCTGAGGAGGAAAGATAAATGTTCTGATGTAAATATGGGGAGGACGGGATACATATATGTTATAGAAACTCAAGAACAAATTACAGAAACGGCTTCTGGAAGTGGACAAGCAGCACTCCCATTACATTTTACACCAGCACCACCGGCTCCACCGTTACTTCCTCCTCCATTACCAAATACACAAACTACGACAGCAACAATCCATGCATAATAATACTACCACCACTGTCACCAGCAGCAGACAAACATAAAGAGGAAAACGTCTGTAACATTTATGAAGCACTATAGGGATGTTTGAAGAAAAAAGAAAAGCGAAATTGCGTTTCCGTTTTTGTCAGTTCTAGAACCCCATCCTCCATGTTAAATGATACATTTATTTTACATTTGAAGACAGAAAGTGTCCTTTTTCCTGTACCTCTGTAAGCTAGGATATTCAGGAACAAAATATAATTATGTAGTTTTGCGCCTGATTTACTTGATATGTGCACAAGATTCCGTTGATTGGTATACAAGAATTTGTTTGTTTGTTTGTTTGTTTATGACAGATGTGAGTCAATTATTCCACGTTACAATCGTCAAAGAGGTTTTTTCCAAAACGTTTGATATTTAATGTATTAAATATTTGTACATCACAATTATAATTGTCGTGATGCAGGTTTTTATTGATAGATATTTTCATTTACTGTGTTTTCTTTTTAACTACATGTAAACTAATTTAATAATGATTTCAATGCTATTTCTGTGTATACTCACTCGTAGAAATATACATGAAGTGATGTCATAATGAGGCTTCAGAGACGTTAACAAAAATATAACAATGGAGCAGCGAGAAATTCGAGAGAATTTTGCTGCTTCCAATTGTGTAAAATGTAAATATAAGGATTTTTCTTTTGGTTTTATGTGAATTATTGGTGTGTAAACACAGAGTAACACATAGGCGTATACATGTAGATGATAATTATTCATGTGTAAATTACAAAGAATTACACGTAGGCATGTAGGCTAGAGCGCTTCATGAAATATGCCTTCGGGGACAAATCTTTGTGATTTACACATCAATAACTCATACAAAACCTTAAATAGAACAATTTAAAAAAGATAGAACAAATTTCAGCAACCTATCTTTCAAAATGTTTTCATGTAATTCCGAAAATAATTCCGAAATAAAACTGCATTATATTATATTATTATCTATATAGAGGAAATGAAAAACAGTAATATTTATATTTGAACATTTATTGTTTGGCGTTGTTGGTCGTGGCATAATATACATGTATAAGCAGCAAAGGGTCACCAAGCAGGGCAGACCCAAAGTTCAAGCAACAACACAGTACAAAGCAAATCAATTATTTGGCTGTTCCAGGTTTACCGCAAACAGTCATTTACCTTTAAGCTTATTAATGTTTTTTAATTATAAAAAAGTTTTGAATAAATTCAAATATAGCAACAACAAGCATAAAATAAGCAGCACAAAATCAAGCAGCATTTGTTTGTTCCGCGTTGACTGCGAACAATGAAATAAATTGTTAATGTATTTACATTATAAAATATCAAGCCAATGTTCACAGTTCAATGTCTTCAAAATATTATACACAGTCAGATGCACAAGGTTGAAACATCAGTTGAATGGATGGGCGCAAATGCCACATGTCCTAAAACTTAAAGGTTTAAGGTCACCCCACACATGGGGAGCCCTATTCAACTGACCCACGACCAACATGTAATGGTAACCACCCATCTTCAGAGTGGGTGTCAGGAAATACTGACCCACAACCACTGTTAAAATATTCAAGACCCCCCTGTACGTTGTTCAAGAATACAGAATTGCCTAACGGATTTAGGTGCACCTTATCACTAGCCAAAAAAAACTATGTTCCTAATGAGATCTGGGTGCTTGATATAAGCCCCTTCTAGATGAAGTACCTGACAAGCAGCTGCCCAATTCAATCGTACACACGCCCGTTCCATGGCAGAATTGTCTAACGAGTGTCTGTATGTAAGGCGTGGCAAAATTTGGGACCAAACAAGTCTTGCATTGGGGAGGAGCTGTGATATTTTTTCTATATCTTCTTTCATTATTGTGATAAGCTTAAACAAAGGTAAATCTGGTTCCCACAAATCGTTCCCCCCACAGTGAATGAGCAAGAAGTCGGGATAATCTTCATATTTGGCTAATAACAGTACTTTTTTCTTTAAATTAATTAACTTTAAACCTGAGTAGCCTTGCCACCAGATATCCATCCCTAACCTTTCCAATCCTAAGTGAACCCCTCCTGTCCTAAGCAAGGCGGCCTGAAAGGCATGCTTAACGATGGATGACCCAACACACCAAACAGTAGAATGACCTGTAAAGCATAAATTTTACAAACATAATTTCTTAATAGGGCAGCGAATACAACACTTGTAAACTTGTGACTTCCATCTACCTGCCTCCCTAATATAATCTGGATCACACCCTTGTTGGTAAGCAGTAGTAGCAGCCCCGATTCTAAAAGAATTGGCTTTATAGCTACAGCTCTGAAACCCCAAGAAGATTTGGGCACTGGAGAGTACCAGTTGTTTCAGTGCAAATGGTAACCCCTTTCCCATACTGGTCATTTTTGGAATGTCTTATGGTCAAATACATTTTAGAATTGTCACAATCAAATTTAATGTCTGACCTATGAATGATAGTATCAAAACTATTTCCCTTTGACAGTGTTAATTCCCTAACTCTCAAAAACCCAAAAAATGCTAACATGTATGCCGCTTGAAAGAGACGAGACTCATACAAATTTGTACAGAGTGATGGTAAGATGTGAATTATTTTACACAGTACAGAAGGGGTAACTGGTAGTCTTGGATCTTTCTTAACTGATAATCTCTTCATGCCTTCTAACATCTTACAAACCAGAAAATTCTTTGTGATATCAACTAGACCTCTGGACTTGCACTCAAAACTTATTGCTGATAGATACAATCTAGCAGTTGATGAAGTAAACTTTTTCAGAGTAAATATGCTATAAATTGAACAACATGCTCTGGGGTGGAGGCCAAATATTTGAAAAGCTAAATTCATCCCTAAATTTTGAAATGCAGTTATTCCAGTATCGTATGCTAGCTTTATATTCTTTGATAAGGAGGCATCCAATAGTTTTTCTACTTGCAACTGCAAATCAAATGAAGAAAATAGGTTGGAATGGGTTCTGGACTTTCCTTTGCTTCTGGAGCCAATTCCCTGAACCGCCACCACTGCTTGCGAGAAATAGAATCAGCAATACTATTAGTACTACTAATAATGTGTTTAGCTTTAAAAATACAATTACATTCCATAAGCATCAATACCAATTGCCTAACTAGCTTCATTACTCTCCTGGAGTTGGAAGTTTGTTTGTTTACTATACTGACTAAAGCAAGATTGTCAATGTGAAACAAAACCTTTTTTGCACTTAAGGTCATGACCCCATAAACTAATTGCTAATACTAGGGGAACTAGCTCTAGAAATGTCATATCTCTAAGAATATCAGTCCTTTGTCATGCTAATGGCCACTGAAAAAACATCCTGAAAATATGCACCGCATCCAAGCTCTGCACTTCCTGCACTATCTGTATATAATTTTAGTACATCTGAACTTATCCACTCTTTATCTGGGAAATAGAAAATCCCATTGAACTCCTCTAAAAACTTACACCACATATATAAATCCTCCTTCAACTCAACTGATAACCTTACATGATGATGAGCTTCTGAAGCACCACTCATAGCATCGTAAAACCTACGATTGAATGCCCTACTGGACCTTATTGCTTTTCCAAAGAAATTTAACATTCCTACTAATGATTCTAGTTCTTTCAATAAAACTGATTTTCTTGCCAAAAAGTCATGTATAATTTGTTTTAGAATATCAACTTTTGCCTGAGGGATCCTAATCAACATATTAATGGCATCAAGCTCTAATCCTAGAAATGTAAGTACAGGTCTTATCCTCTGCTAATGGAATACCGAGCTCAGTACACATATTTATAAACTCTGACATTAGTTTTTGACAATTGTTTGTTCCTAACCTTCCAGCAAAAATAAAATCATCCAGATAGTGATCCAATGAATCTAACCCTGACCGAACTCTTGTTAACCAACGCAGAAATGTGGCAAAAGTTTCCCAAATTTTGCAATTTATTGGGCACCCCATAGGAAAACACTTATCTATGTAAAATAAAGAATCAATTGAAAAGCCTAACAAATCAAAATCACTTGGGTTTACAGGAATAAGTCTAAAAGCACTTTTGATGTCTATTTTACCAAGCAAGGCCCCTTTGTATCAACTTTGACAGATGGTTTATTAGTTTCCCTTTGACGATTTCCCCCTTTTCATTAATGTAGATAGATTTTTCTGAGAATACAGCATTAGTATTGTGAAGTAGCAAAGCAAGATCTACATAAGCTGAACTTATTATTTTTTATTTAAAATTTTTGTGACACATTAACTGCCAGCTGATGTGTAATACTTTGTAGCATTTGAGGTGTACCTTGTGATTCACCCATGGTTTTCTGAATAACTGACTCTGAGGTACAGGGGGAAGATGTCGCAGAAGATTGCACGCCTGCAACTGTCGTTGTAGGGCTTTGAAAACCAACAGTCTCGCTTTTTTTGTTGAGTTGTTCAAGGACTGGAACCATCTCAGACTCTTTTTCAACCTCTGCTGGCGCGACTTTGGGTTGTTTAGGTCTTGGCTTGGTTGCTTGCCTTCGCAATGTCGTATCCTTGGTCCTCTTGGATTTGACCCGTGGCATTGTGATATCACAAACAAAATAACAATAGCAAAAATTACTATTTAAATTTACACTAATTTTTTCTACAAAATATATTAAAGTATACAAGCCGCGTTTATTCGAATTTTTTTTAACGATTTCAATCCCACAAAAATCACCCCTTAAATACAGCTAAACTAAGCCATCGATGTAAACAAACATCACCAATGTGTCTAAAATTATTCATTTAAACAAGTTTTTAGAAAAATGAAGCAGGATTGAGATTATATTTTAGAAATTTTCAAGAGCTTGAAATCATGCTACTTTCAGTTTGAAGCGCATGGAAAAAGGATGCGTATACCGAACCCGATTTTGTACGCCGAACTCGAGCAAAAAATTTCCCCATAAGATAAAGGCATCTATATTATATTCATATAGATGCTGTTATAAAATAGTTTTCTTCTGAAGGTTATGTCTCAGGATCAGCGTTTATGCATTCTTATAATAAACGCTGACCAGATGACACGGGCACAGTGATAGCAAGTCAAATTATAACGGATATCAGTTTTATATTGTAGTCAATAGAGATTACAAGGTAAAATGTTGGCATGAAAATATTCTGAAATATATGTAAAAGAGCATCAACATACAGAAAGCCTTATCCCAAGCACCAGCATCAGCATTCAAGTATCTCAGATTTGGTCCATGTGGTCTTAGAAGTATGATAAATATGTTCAAATTCGAAGTATATTGGTTACTTTTGTTACAAAAAGCAAACCAATTGTTTATATTAGAAAATTTCAGACACAGAAAATTCAGAATAGCGAATCCTTTAAAGGGTCATTGACACAGTTACATTGTTTACAATTTAAATTCCTATTTTTATTTAAAAATAACTTCAGTTAATGGATTTATTATTACCTTAATATTCTAAGAAATTCAATGACAACGATATTTTTCATAACATTATGTGTCAAAAACATGTATTTGAATACAGGGCACGAGCTCTGTTATTGATAATGTTTACGTTTTACCGGGTTTGTTCAATTTGTTTAGTCTGAATATCCAGATAAAAGAAGTTTCTAAACACTCTTTTATTATTTTTCCGTGTGAAATAATCTAGCAACATACAATTCATGATATAATAATGAAAATTTTAAAAATGTGAGCTTCAAATCTGTGTCCAAGACTCTTTAATAAAACTAACATCAAATATAAATCAAACCGGATGCATGCAAAGATGGTTTATATTATGATTCTTGAACTTTAAACTATTCATTCATTGTATGTCCTTCAATATATATATATATATATATATATATATATATATTAGGGATGGCAATTTGTAACCGGTTAACCGATTAATCGGTCGGAACGATGGTAATCGGTTAGAAAATCCGTAATCGGTTAGTCCCAAAAAAAAAAAAAAATTAAATTTGTGCACCTTTGAGCGAATTTATTTTTAATTCATTTTATAAAAAGAAACCATGCATAAAAAGTTCATAATTTAGCGTTTTACAAATCTTATTATCAAACTAAATTGGAGGTAATTATGGCTCTCCGGATTGAGAGGGTAATTGGTCAGTTTGGGAAGTGTTAATTAATACTGAATTTAAAATCATTATGTCGTTACCCCACTATCCGTAATTTCTTTGATGATAATAAATAAATCACCGTTGAGCACTGTGAATTAGTATGTCTATCGTGTGTAGTTATCTATTAAATCGTATCATTAATTTAAACAACATTTTATTATGATTAAACATAACTGGATTGGACAGCAGGCACTGCCTATATAAGTCCTCTCCACAATACAGGTCAAGTCATACATGTTACAAGTAAATATTAATTACATAACATTGAAAAAATATATACATATGTATATTCTAAAAAAGACAAAATAAGTAGGAAAAAAATATAAATGAGCTGATGATACTATATAAGTTTGTATTTGACATATATGACTGATAATTATAATAATACCAGTATAAATAATATATATATATATATATATATATATATATATATATATATATATATATATATATATATATATATATATATATATATATATATATATATATATATATATATATATATATATATATATATATATATATATATATATATATATATATATATATATATATATATATATATATATATATATATATATATATATATATATATATATATATATATATACATATATATACATATATATATATATATATATATAAAATTAATATTACTACTTTTCAAAAATGAATTGAATAAATGTACAGCACTCAAGTAGGATAATTGTAATGAAAAGGTTAACAATATGTTAAGTTCTTTTTTTGAGTGCAATATTCAATGTGATAAAGTTCTAAGTTGTGCATATTTATAAATATCACCATTAAGTGTAGAATAGCAGATAGGGAGCCTCAAGTATACATGAATGTTATTATTCATATGTACGGAAAATTTAATTACGATCCTTGAGACCTCTTTCAGATAAAATCCATTCCAAAATTAATAAACACCTGGCTGTCTAAGACTACAGCTATTTAAAAGATTGAAACATATAAAGATATTCTTTACATATAATTAAATCATATAATGCAAACATAGTCATAGACACATGAGCAATAGTATCATTAACAAGAGAGAGAGAGAGAGAGAGAGAGAGAGAGAGAGAGAGAGAGAGAGTTTGAGAGAGTTTTTAGGATAGATGAGATATAGTTAGATATTTATTTAAAGTCGGGTGTTGGCAGCAAAAAAATTAGCTCTGAAGAGCTATTGTCTGACAACAGAATATTATTACACATAAACACAACAACACAAATAAACAAGAAATGGTACTTTATAAATATCACACTATGAAAATACCACTTTACCACATAGATGCATATTAGCCTAACTCTAACCCTGACACAGTATTTAGCACAACAATACCGACATACCGAAAAAAAAGTCCTGCTAATCTAAAAATTAGTATTTTGCGACAAGTGCAACAATTACAGCAATTTTCTTACCAACTATTCATGTTCGATTTGAACTGTTAAAAATGGTAAAAAATTTAAAAGATTCTCCTAGAGAATTCCAAAATTTTGCAAATTCATATCTAAAGATTTCAAACCATATGTTGTTGATCTTGCCTTTGGTAAAACAGCAGTATTCGTTTATCTAAAAGAATATGGTGTTTCTTTAAGGTTTTGCCAAAGGTCAACAGGTCCAAAAATTTACTTTTGCAATAGCTCCAAAACTTTGTGGTTTATAAAGTTAAAACTTTTACAGTTTATAAATATATCATTGATTAACAGAAAGAAAGAATCACTTGAAAACAAATATTTTAAAAAATATATTTTTTGAGAAAAAAATTTCAAATCTTGAAAATTCTATAGCCTTTTTCTGGTGCGCCTGAGTTTGAAGCATTGTAGTTTTAATTTTTGAAGAAGATAACTATAAGAATTTTGATAATTGTCATAGACGAAGCTCAATGGCCTTTCCTGTATTTTATTTCCATTTTTCTCTCTCCCTCCCCCCCCCCCCCCAAAAAAAAGAATAATACAATAAAAAAATTAAAAAAGCTAAACTTATGGACACTTGCTGAAGTTTAATTGACATGATGAATGTATGATATATTATAAATGTCGTTAATTTGATCATGTGTACTCCTATTCTTTTAAGGACATTTAATTGTTTAGAAGCTTTCCTCAAATATTTGAGCTATGAGAATGGAACTCAACCTAAAATGTTTCTGTTAAAAACACTTATCAGTAACAAGTATTGAACAATTTACAATTTGATTTTTAATGTATTTTTCATTAAGTTGATATCATAGCTTGAGTTTGAAAGAGTGTTATCATCGGTGTAGTTATAAAGGTCATAATCGGATACAAAATGAAAAATATTATTAATAAAAATATTGAAAATGACAGGACTAAGTATTGAATCTTGTGGAACACCTTTGCACAATTTTAAATAATCACTACACACATTTCCCAGTTTCACACACTAGTACTGCTTTCAGTTGCTTAAATAGCTTGCTATTAGACTTGTAACTGCACTTGTAAAACTATATGCATTTAGCTTTTCTAAAATAAGATCATACGCAATACAGTCAAAGGCTTTTAATAAATCCATTATAATAGCTAGAGTATATTTCTTATGATCAAGAGCGAACTTCCAATCTTTAACAATTTTTAGCACCACAGTCATAGACCCATACCCTGGTCTAAACGCTAACATATCATTAAAATAGCAATTTAAAAAAATAAACCGTGAATGACCCTTTCGAAAATCTTTGACGATGTAGGTACATGTAAGATACTAACTGTTCTAAAGTTTATATAATATGTTCATGACTACCGTTCACGCTCAGTCGGTAGAGCGCTCGCTTCCTGATCGGGAGGTCCTGAGTTCGAATCTCGGCCGCGACTGACCTAAGTCGATAAAAAATGGGTAGCAACTGTTCCTTCGCCATGTGCTTGTCACTTTGAAGTGAAAGTTGCGGGTCCTTCGGATGAGACCTTAAAAACCGGGGCCCCGTGTCACGGCAGGCGTTGGCACGATAAAGATCCCTCACTGCTCAATGGCCCTGAGTGCCGAGTAAAGGTCAAAATTTGAAGCCCTTCAGCGGTATATGGTGACGTATCTATATGAGTGAAAAATTCTCGATTGGGACGTAAAACAACATACAATCAATCATATGTTCATGACTAAGTGTGACAATTTTGGCCGAAATGACATAAATACCAGTAGCTTTTTTCATTGAAATCATTCTTGTCTTTTTTCTCTCAAAGATTTTAACAATGCTAGGATGTTTTCTATGAACACCAGTACCATCTATTCTAATATTCTTTGCAACATTAACAAAAAAATTGTTAAAAGTATTACATTATTGAATTTGATCAGACACAAGACACTCGTTGTCACACAGTATAATATTTTTTTTTTACATATGTACTTTTATTGGTCAAAATTGGTTTTGTAAGCGGTCAAAAATCTTTTCTTTTTGGTCCACCTGCACACCGCTCAAAAAATATTGGTTGACAGCTTGGCGTTTAATTTTTGTGACATAATTTCTTTGTTCTCTAATTTCCTCTCAGTTTTGCTTGGATTTGTTTGAAATATGTTACCTATACAGCTGCCTTTTCTTAAAAATTGCATCTTTATTCATGAAGGGGGCTGGTTTTCCTAGGTCTTTTTGTTTTCTTTTCTGTTGAATATGCTTGTTGATTACTCGAGTGAGATTATAACGAAAATTATTCTTTTTAAAAATGTATTTGGATCAGCTTATAAAACACTAATGTAAGCTTCTTCAACAGATCTTAAATCTTCCACATATGCATCTATAATTTACCTCTTGAAGCTTCTGTAATTTCTGTATTCGGGAGTTGTTAACATCATTTCCATTTTTCACTGTATTGCGATAATGCTGTGAATATCACTTATTCCAGAAATGAAATTAAAATGATTTGATATAATTTGGGATATTATTCGTTAAACATCAATCTGGGATGCATATTTTACCTTTAATAACATTTCAATAACAACACAGAGATCCAGCAAAAGTTTACATTTATTGCTATCTGCTAAATCAAAATTCAAATCTCCGAACAAAGAAAAAAGCATCAAATTTGACGGAGATTTTGTCAAGTGTTCATATAGAATAATTTACAAAATTGTGATCTTTTAATAATCTAGAAGAAATACTCTAGGAGAATTATTAAAGTGAAACACCCATAGAGAATCTATTTCTTCCGGCTCGAAGCTTCAGTATTATATTTTATTCAGTTGAAATACATCAGTGTTTGTATGAGGAAATTACAATATAGTACTAGTATATTGTTGATGCAAAATAAAATGTATTTTATTGGATTGTTCGTATCGCTGACCCTTTTGCTGATTGAAAATATGTCTACAGATTTAAAAGCAGTGAAACCACTTTGTTCAAAAACTAAGTAAGTACTTAACTTTACTTTCCAATGAATAATTGAATCCAAACATCCTGCTAATAAGATGTGTCGTTATTGATATGAATGAACCCCCTTTTTTTATATTGTTTATAATATTTAAATATATACATGTAATATATTAACATTTATACTTATATATATTAATATTTTAATACAATAGAATGTCTTTTTTTCTTTTTCAGAGGACACCATCGATGTTGTGCTGGCTATAGAACAATTAATGATAAATGTTACCGTAAGTAATTTTTTCTCTTCTTTGCGTTAAACATTATTATTAAAGGATTCATTGTGTAAGGTTTCTTGCAATCCCATCAATTCATCATGATTTTGTCTCGAACTTTCTTAAATTGCGGGGAAAAAAACTTTAATGCTATAAATGTTACATGATTAAATATTTAAACTGTCTCATTGTCGATTTAGCTTGCAATGGATCATTTGGAATTGAATGCAGCAATTCATGTCCAGAAGGATATTTTGGAAATAAATGTGAAGAAAAATGTATTTGTGACAGATGTGACGCCAGAACAGGGGAATGTTACAACGGAACTACAACAATCAGTATGTAAATATATAATATGCGAAATATTAGAAGAGAATTTAAATACTTACCTTAGTTGAAGACACCTAGAAATATAACATTGATTTTCAAAAAACACCAGTATTTTAAAGATTTTTTATTTATACAAAAATGAAAATAGCGTAGAATTCACACAGGAAAAAAGGTTAAACATCATTTATAAAGATAAATAGCTAAAATTGAGCTAAAGATTGAGAAAAAAAATTAAACCCAGATCGCCTGCGTGAAAATTTAATATAGAAAGCATTTCACCAGCACAACGTACCAGTCATCATTAATGTTTACTTTGCTCTCATTGCCTGACGAAACGAGCGACAGGCATATTAATTTTTGTTTTGTTTTTTGTTTTCATAGTGCGGAATAATAGGATAAAGCTAGCCAGCCAACTTTGTTTGCCTGCATACATGTATTTCACATTGGAATTTGTCACTTGAGTTTTAACAACAACTGTTAGCAGGAAAAAACAACCTGTTAATGTTGAAAACAAATGTATCTTTATGCATTCAATTTTTTTTTATTCCATTCAATTTCAAATGTCCGTTTTATCTTTTTTCTGCACTTCTATACTACTGCATTAGTCCATTTGTCTACTATGAAAGGCTGGACACGATTATTTCGCGCCAAATGTCACGAATAAATCTCTGTAATGTATGTTCTATTGAAAAGGTGTTAGCTTCAATGAAATTTAAAAAAAAAAAAGTATGTTCTTAAGCCTGGTTTTAGAGCTTTGGAATGTATATTTATCACTTTGTACATATAACATGTCGTATATGGGCAAGTACCACTAATGCAGTGAATTTGCAAAGCTTTCCTACCTATTTTATTTTCCTGCTTACCCTAAAAGTTGGCGATTCCCATTAGTTGCACATTCATGAGAATACTTAAATGTTTCTCAACAACACGTCTTGTCCCAGGACGGCCAAGGAATTTAATACCATTTAATTTTAAGTTCAGTAACTTGCATCTATAAAAGATTTCTATCAACTTCATTAAATGATCTCATTAAATGATTTCTACTAATTTAATAGGAGACGAGCCCGGCATGGACAGAAGAATTTTCCACGCAATACTTACTATAAATATTGATTGCTTTAAACTGCGAAGCTCCTCGAATAGCTATAACATATATGACAATATATATTACCGTTGTGCAATCCCTCCTACTTCTCGTTCCTGATATAAATAAAATCTATAAGAAAAAACAGTTATTAGTTTTGAGTGTTTAACAGATAAACTGTAAATATGGAACCAACGTTTTATGCAATCTGAAGAGGTAATTGCAATTTTCAATGAAAACCATGAAAATAGCGCAAACTTCCATTGGTAAAAGTTAGCAGACATCATTTTAAAGAAAAAAAAAAAATCTAAAACAAATGAAAAAAAAATCAAGAAAATGGTTTGGGAAGTTTTGAAGCAAATCATATATTTCGCATTCTAATAAGACCCTCTTTAAACCCTATTAATATCATAGAAAAATATTAAGTTTGAAAAAAAATCGATTTTTGAAAATAACTTCCTTGAGCGAGCGGAAGTGCCAATGACAAACGTAAAGTAGAACGAAACGAAAACAATGCTAGTACCTGTCACGATCTACAATCCCTGAAAGTTTCACATCGATATCTCTTGCCCTCCTTGAGATTTTTAACGGACAAAATGTCCTTTTGAATTCAGAAAATGGTCCGTAATTTGACACCGGAAGAGAATTTCCAAATTTTCTCTAAGACAGATCAAGTTCATCTTGCAACGCGTTATTCCTGAAAGTTTCGTGGAAATCCAACCAATAGTGCACAAAATAAGAAAGTCAAAAGAAAAAAAAGAAGAAGAAAGAGTAGAATCACTATAAGATCTTCCGTGAAGACGAGAGACCTTAGTTAAAATATTGTAAGGACCTGTCAGATGTCTAAAATTTCACTATGGTTTACTGTGTAATAATAGTAGGGCGGGTGGACTTAACTTGTAATATTATTTCATGTGTGTCAAAACGTTGTGCCAGAATTGGTCAGGAATGTTAAAGTTTGCATTTATTTTTACATACCATGAATTAGGTACCCTTCATCTTAAATCTGCATGTATTTCTTGAGTTAACTGTCATTATCTTAGCAATTCTACATGTGTAGATTGGCTGCAACACTTTAAATCATCTGCTGCCATGCAACTTGTTTACATCCTGTCTACCATCTTTATCGGTGCATGTTAAGTAGATTAGTTTCGTATTTAACCTCATGTTATCCATGTTACATTACAGGCATAATAACTTGCTATTAATTATGTAAATTATTATTGTGATTTCTAATATTCATTTTAGTAATAGTTATTTCTGATTACATGTGTCTAACACTTGTACTATGTTTTTATCCATCCGCGATATCGTCTGCATACTCAGCAAGTTTACTTCTGTGAAATTTACAAGTTTCAGATATAAATTGTTTACTTACTTATTATAGACACACCTTTTGTAATCCATATTTATTGATTATTTTGTCTTTTCACATCTTAATTCCTTGGTTTGTTTATAATCCATATTGTACGACAACTTTGTTTGACAGTACGACACGATTTTTATTTTGTACGATGTCGTACATTGTCGTGATTGGTGGAACGTCGCCGTACAGTATTTGTATTGGTTGAATCTTGTCATGTGACCCTTTTCCGAAGGTTATATATAGGGGGCGATCGCATTATGTCATCAGATAATTTGCCGAGTTGTCAGGTGCGTAAATTCAAAGAAGAGATCCAAGATCCGCCCATATTTTCACCATAACCATACTATTGTGATTCCAGGTGAGAAAATGTTCGACAATTATCTCCCAACACACTGGACACCTATTTAATTATAATTAACTCTGGAGATCAACCTACTATAACCATTGTACACCCCCTTTTCTTTATTATAATAGTAGCCTGTACGGTAGACGCCACCAATATGAATTGTACCTGTTCAGATGAAAACTATATTATGATTAATAAATATTATTGAGACCAAGTTGAATCTTATGCTTTCCATATTACCAAGGGACCAAGGATTTTAGTACAGGAGTACTGCCAGTTATTATTTTGTAGCGTCCCCAACTTAAGCTTGGCCATTCCCGGGGAGCTTACAATATTTATCGTTTACAAAGGATTTTGACTCGGTCGAAAGTAAAGTTTAAGGTACTACTTTGATCAAAATTTATCCCAAGGTAATACACAGACACTACAAATAATTAAAGAACCGTTTGGATATAGAACTAACATGTATGATCTGAACGTTTAAGCATGTGTTAGGGGAAAAAAGTTGAAAAGTCATTTCAGATTTACAATTTGTTTCCTTCATAGAAGGAGAGTGATTAATAGAAAGTACTATTAGTTGGATTTGTTTAAGGTGTCATAAGATATCTTGTCTTAAGATGTCATAAGAATTATTTCTGCTGCTTGAATTATTTTGTTGTAATTTTTGTTCTTGTACATTTAGTCAGAAATTTTGATTTTTTCAATGAAATATTTGCAAAAGAAAAATGAACAAAAAGGATATGAGACAGTCAAATTTACAGGGGCAAGTGGAGTTATTTAAGATTGAGCTTTTTTGGAGCCAAAAGAGGTAAACTGATTTTTACCAGGCATAATATAGTTAAAGATGAATTTTGATGAAAAGAAGTTATCTTTTGATTGATTGATTGATTGATTGTATATAGTTTAACGTCTCATTCGAGAATGTTTCACTCATATAGAAACGTCACTGTATGCCGGTGAAGGGCTTCAAATTTAGACCTATACTCGGCACTCAGGACCACTGAACAGTGAGGGTTCTTTATTGCCAGTGCCTACCGTCACACGGGACCTTGGTTTTTAAGGTCTCATCCGAAAGACTCGTGACTTTTACTACTACTGCCGGTCACTTGGCGAAGGAACAGTCACTACCTACATGCATGTTTACGTCTTAGGTTTGACGCGGCGCGGCAAACGAGACTCGAACCCAGACCTCCCGATCACGAAGCGAGCGCCCTACCACTAGGTTACAGTGACCGGTGATAACTTTTGAATAATGGTTTAGAAAATTAATATATGTACTCTATGTAAATTAGATCTTGATATTTTTAATAAAATTTATCTTATTTGTAGATAACAGTCAGACAGGAAAAGAAGCCAGTATATCGATTACATGGATATCTATCTTAGTAGGGCTACTGATAAGTATAGGATTCTTCGCTGTTCTTTTTGCAGTTCTTTTTCAAAAGGAAAGGTAAATATGAATATTATACATATGAAAACACAATAAACACATAGCTGAACTGGAATATGCTGTTGTTTGATCTGCTAGTAAATGCCATATCATGCCATGTACAGAGAGAAATGAATTACAGGAAACAATGTCTGATGGGATTAAAAGATAATAAATAATTAGCCTTAAACTTATCACGTATTGAATAAACTCAAACAATTCATCTTTTGATAGAAGGCGATTTAAATCAGAAGGTTGATTTTTATTGCTTAAATTAATGTTATAATATTTGTCAGAGGGAAAATTCTACGAAGAAAGAGTACAAAAGAGGGTAAGTTACAATATATATGTAATGCAAATGATTAAACCATTATTGAAGAGATTTACACAATCCTATTATTTTACTACAGAACCCACCGGAAGGGAAGAAAATACAAACCATGAACTAGATCAAGACGTTTATGACAGCATTAGAGAATCTAGAATGGTTCTGGACGATGAGGGTGCCTGTGGTGGACTAAGAATGTCAAAAACACTCGATAGAGATAAGAAAGGAATGGGTCGGACGATGCCAAATCGTTATTGGAGATTAAGTTTCAACAGATGTGACTAAATGTTATAAAAATCATGAATTGTACAATATTTCTGACCAGTTTAACGTGTCAAGACATTTGAAAGTTGCATCTGATGAAGTTAACCCGGGTCCATTGAATTCATTGAGTCTTACGATGGAAGTGGCAGCGATGAGCTAAATGGAAATTTCTATCAAAATATTGCTAACACACGCTCAAATGAAGTAGAGAATTGTCATGTAAGGATGAAACAAACGTTTTCTTATCGGAAGAAGAGATAGATAATGTACACGGTGAGAACTCAATGCTAAAATCTAAACCGAAGCAACTGACAACATCATCAGAAACTTCGTTCAGCAAACTTAAGTTTAATCCTCACAGTTTTTCGAATCACACTAATAAGTATTAAAGCATTAACCTCATTGCTGAAAAAGTAAATTAATAAAAAGTTAAGTTTATCTGTAGAACACTTGATATCAGGAAATTCAATAACCAGTCATGGGATAAAAGTATGTAAAGGGTTAACATGAAAGGAAAAAGGATGTTGTTTCATTTTGGATTGTCGAAAATATGATTTTGTTCCTATTGCATCAAGTAGTTTAAATATTTTTAAAGTAAATTCTTGAATTAGCAAGTTTTTGAGCATTTCCATGACATGTCCAAACTCAACTTGCTTTTTTTCCCCGAGTATACATGTCGTTCGGTACTTATTCATTCATGAAAAGTATACAGCACGAAACTATCTTATGACTATGATGTGTCTTAAGAATGTCTTGGGAAGTATCTTAGTCTTAAGTCAGTTTCTCGAAGCTTTCCTAAATTTTGGACCTCGCCATAAGTTCTTTCTACCTTTAGGACAACATAAATCATCCCAAGTTGTTATGCTTATGTTTTTGAATATTGCAAGTATAAGCGACAATTTCTTGTTTCTCAGCAGTCCGTATGTGAGCTGATAATTTATCAAAATCATTTTTTTTCACAAATGTTACCTAAGGGACTCTTCTTTGCTTTACAATGTTCGATTATTTACAGAAGATGATATTTATTTTTTCCACCTCATCAAGGGGAACCTGAATTTCGCACTTGAAAAATTTTACTTTTCTTTTCTTATTCATAATGGAGGTACATAATATCCCTTTTCAAATTTGGGAGGGGGAGAAAAAATAATTATTTTTTATGGGTAAGGGGACAGAAAATGTAATTGACTAGCCAAAAAATAAAATTTTCGGAAAAAACTTTGGCATAAAGAATAGAAAAGTGTTCACTCACAAAAACCTGTAAAATTTGTGTGTGCGTGTTAGTGTTTGTTTAAGCCTCCCCCCTTCCCACGACCCCCAATCTCTAGCATACATCGTGTTATGATAAGGCAATGAAACTTTTCATGAGAAGGAAAAACAATCATACAAGTTTTATCTATAAAGAACAAAAAGTCAAAATTTGTTCTCTTATTTTATCCATGGCATTGACATAATTAAATTGGGGCATATTGATTTTAACGAGGCCCAATCTACTTGGTTTGCACATACGTTGTGATGCAGCGTTGTTTCAGACGAGTACAGTGCCCTTGATTGCCCTTACAATTGAATACAATAACGTCAGAGTTAAAATGACGTCAAACTGCGCTAAAATATTTCGCTACTCCTGCATTCCTGGTAGGTCTTGACCGTGCGAGTTGAAAGCTCACTCATTTTGGCATTTCGGTCAATTCTTATGGTTTAATAAACAAATTTTTCGATTAAAAACAACTTTGAAGCATAAATAATTTTGAGATTATGGGGAATTTCTTAGTAGATATTTATAAGTTTTATCTTATTTTATGTCAATTATTGAGTTAAAAAATATGCAGCCTAAAGTAAACACATGTAGTCTTTCACCTTGAAAATTTTTATTTACCAATCTTGTTGATAACTTACTGGAGATTGACTTTAAAAAATCAAACAAACCATTCTACGAGTCATTTATATGCAACCAAGAAAAACTTTAGTTTCCTACAAATTAACGAGGCCGAGTCTAATTATTTCTACCCTAGATATTTGGATAAATTTTCTTGAATGAATTTTTACTATTATATTCTAAGATAAAAATATCAAATGTTTACCATCCCGATTTCTAAGAGGGCAATCTTAAAAGTTGTCAAATTTAACTATTAGAACCTTTAGGAATTTGTTGGAAAAGTGGCAAATTATCACATTTTCCTCATACTTTTGTATTTCTGCCCTAGGGATTTCTTTTTCGGTCAAATACATGAAAGTTATTGTAAAAAGTCACCAAATTGTGAAATTTCAAAATAGTTGACCATCAGGTTTGGTCTAGGAATTATTACAAAGTTCATTTTTCCCAATGCCCAATACCTCTAAATTTGCCATATTGCGGCAGACATTTTGTATATATCGGCGTAGATGAATTATTTTGGTAAAAAATAACAATGTTTAGATTGCTGGTATGTTTCTTTGGATGTTCTGTCAACAGTGTTTAATAAAATGTCCATGGACGTCTTGAATACTCAAGCGAGTCAAGCGTCACTCTTCAGCGTCATGTGCATTGCTTGCAGAACCGGAAAACAGTGACGTCGTGAAAGCCATTTCAGCATTTATTCCTAAATATTGTCTTAAAAGCACATTTTAAGACCCATAAACGTTACAGATGATGTTAATTTTGTATTACAATTACAATAGCAGGATAGGTGTGATGTTGCAGATATGACTGCATGAAACCAAAAAGCTGCGCAAAGTAATGCGCACTGGAATTAGACACGGCCTCGTTAAAATACTTTGTAATTTTATTGCCTTTTTACCCCCACCTTTTTTCTTTTCCCATGTAAAATAACTTTTGGATTGGAGAGGGCATTCTTTCATAATGTAAGGAGCATTTCATTTTGAGAAACATATACAATACAACAATCATTCCTTGATATAAAAAAAAAACGTAATACGACTCATAAAGTATCATAATAGATATAATTTAAAGTCCTATTTTTGTGTTTTGATATGCCCCCTTTTAACTACAATAAAGGCTACCCCCACCTTTCTTTTCATTTTTTAAAATGAGGAATGGATATTGCATAATATATGTGAAAAGAAAAACATTTCACCTTTTAGTTCTTTTTTATTTATCAATTCTATTGTTTTTATGCAGTTTAAGCATAGTATTTTGTGCTAAGCCACGAAAAATTGTCGATATTTTGAAATTGCCCCAATTCTATTACAATCAAGGCAAGGTAACAAAATGTCAATCTAATTTTTCTTAGCATGGTACATACAAATGATCAAAAATTCAAATATATTTGCCGGTCCGTTTTCGTAATTTCCAACTAGATTGGGCCTCGTTAAATCGAATAAATATTTTAACCATACTGAGTTCCAATACTCTGGCATATAACATTACTTTTGAAATAGCCATTTCTCTGTTTGAATACATGGTTTCGAGTCCTGCAAAATTCATCTCATTTTATATCAGTATATTTTTCGAAACATGATACAGACTTTTATCTTACATCATATCATAATCATAATCAAGGTAGATCACTGAATTTAAGGTTAATTTTATTTATTTATTTTTTTTTAATATTTATCTTAATACATGTATCTTGCGAAAGGCTGAAAATGCCTGCAGATCTGTAGAAAAGTTCCATCACCATTAAAATCTGCATACCCTACATGAAGTAATCTTAACCCCGTAGAATAATGACTCCCTTTTAGAATCTATTATGGGCGTATTTTTCTTTGGATATGACTAATGGATATAACTATAAAATGAATGTTCTATCTTGCACAAATTGAGGCCCTTGTGTCAAAACTGAACTAATTGAAATAACAAATATGAACTTAATTTATCATATGGGCTAGTGCTGTTTCCCTTATCAAATTTTCCTATCGAGGCACCCTGATCTTCCAAATCGTAGTTTGAATAAATAGAATAACAAGTTCAATCTACACTATAAAGATGCTTCCGTGTTAAATTGACAAATTGTATCTGAATTTGTTTTTGAGAAAGTTGTATGGAGTTTTTCATGTCGACCTATGTAAAATTTTGGAACCCAAATACACTCTAAATGTAACTGAGAAGATTCTGACAGATATATCCTGATACATCACTATCACTAAATAATCAAACCCTATGGCCCCAAAGTGATCACAAGAGACACCGCTGAATGACATATAAGGAAACTTCCGTCTGAATTACACAAATAATAACCTTATTGTCATTCATTTAGAAGTAGACTTTGAATGTTATTTCTATTATTCACAGTTTTTAACATGAATTCAGTGTTAGTTTAAGAATTGTTGTATAATGTGTTAATGAATAAAATTTATTCATTACAATATGTATCGGTAACAATTCTCTAATAAAACTATTGTCCAAATAACTGTATCTCACTTCCACTCTCGATGACCGTGTAGTGTAGGACAGCACCGCGAGAATTCCAGCCCACTGTTCCTGTACTGCTAGCTTATATAGGAGGCAGATTTCATAGGTCGAGAGTTCAACTCCGGTATGGGGCGGAAGTGGGTATCCTTGGGTATTAAAAGTGAATTTCTCTGTGCTCTCTCTCTCTCTCTCTCTCTCTCTCTCTATATATATATATATATATTTATATAATGAAATAAGAAAATTAATAATAATAATAGTAATAAATATAATAAAAGAAATTAAAAACCGAAATTTAGAATAAGTGAAAGCTTTATATCTTAATCTCATATGCTGCACATCCTTATTCATTTTCTAAAAGTTTTCTCTGTAGAATTTTTAAAGGTTTTTTTTAAGGTTTCTTGTTTTGAAAAATAACAAGCTGAAATGGTTTTAGTTTGAAAATCTACAGATTGAAATAGATAAAAAAGGATAATATTTGCTGCTGCAAACTTTCTTTTTGCCGATTACATTCTAGATACAAGGTTGGCGATTATCAATTTGTAACAACAACAGGTTAGTGTAGTTAAAATTTTTTCAAAAAGATGTTGTCCAAAAACTTTATTTGATTTATCTTCCTGTTTTTTTTATATCTGTATTATTTATTTATCCCTTCGATGGCAACGGATTAGGAAAACTATTATAACAACTTGATATGCATTCCATGAAAATAAAATTCAGTCTCTCTCTCTCTCTCTCTCTCTTTACAGAAGGTGAGAAAAAACATATGTTATCCAATTGCCCATGGTTTGACGTCATAAAATCCAATTGAAAGTTCTAGAATCTATCATGTATATATGTAACAGTGTCCAAAAGAGTGTCCATTTTAGCATAAAGCAAACACGTTTTGGTGTAACATTTTTTTCATTTAAAGTAAGCAGAAAGGTGCAATATATTAAAAGAAACGTTTACTCAAAAGTTTTTTTATTGACAGAAACAGACTGCTATAAAGTACAATACCTATGTTCAAAAACTGCTCTAAATGAACAAAATTACCATAAAAAAATTTATGTTTTACTATTTGAAGAAAATATGCAAGAACAAAGGTACATTTATGGTGATGCAGAGGGAATTCGGACTGAAGTTAATTTTTTTTTCCATTTTGTAAATTTTTTTTTGCGATATTATTCTAAAAGTGAAAATTCTATTCGTTTTTTAACATCATTCTGAATCCTTCTGTAATATTATGTGTGTTAAATCTCATACATTATTAATAGAATTTGACTGGCAGCAATGAAAAATATCAAAAATATAAAGTAAAACATATACAAACAACACATCTCAAGAATGCACCTCACATAATATCAGCAGAATAAGGTCAATAAAAGTAAACGGAGCCTATAAATAGTTTAGAGTTCCTATCATTCAGATTTTATTGATATTACATTAAAAATGGGTATAATTTGGAACATTAAAGAGAAAATTCGGAATGGAATGATAAACAAGTTTTTTGATCGAACTTAAATCGTTTATATATAGTTTGCAACACTATTTTATTTTCATTATATTTAATCATCAAAAAAGTCTTCTTACTTACATTTTGTTAATAAAGAAAATAATGGTCATAGTCTATAAAGAATTCTGAAAAATACACATGGGCCACTATCATAAAATATGAAGACAACGAACAGTAATCGAGCTCAAAAGTCCATTGAAACAATACAGATTTGGAGCAAACATGGATCTTTTAAAATATCAGAGGTGGGATCCGGTACCGTGGAGAAGTAAGCACCCCCTATCGAAGAAAGCATCCTGTGTGCTCCTTGTACTGATCGGGGAAAAGGAAAAATCCGTAGGCAATTCTGTGTGAAATAATCATAATAATGGTTCTACAATCTGTATAAAAACTTCAGTCAACATTCGACTTAAGATAGATTGTATTTTATGATTTTATTTGCTAAAAAGGTCATTGTATCGACCTTAGAATTTGCGAAATGTTCACTATAACTACTCCATTGACCTAGTTATTTGAAAGTGATAATAACACTACATTCATAATCTACAAAGTGCTATAGATAGCTTTTCATTCCTCTCAGGGGAATTTTTTTTTTCATATGAGTAAACGTCATCCTGAAAATAAATACAGAGATATTTTAAAAGAAGTATATTTTTAATTATGAGCAGGATTGAGCAATGTGAAGTGTATATAACAAGACATATTTGATGCACATAAAGTACAGAAAAATACATATAATACAAAACCACGAGAGAAAAATCCCCAAAATTTCCTTAATCAGGATTTTAAATTATGGATCACAATTTAATGAATTATGGGAAACATTGGTTATAGAATCAAACACTTCAATATGTTTGGTCGGCGAAATTATATCGAAATGTCCAAAATGGATCTGGATGTCATATGAAATAGTGTCATTTGCTGTGGTTGAAACCTCCATTTTCACGGTCTTGGATCCTCAACAGCTATGGCCCATCGAATTCCTTTATTATTACAGTAAATACAAATAAAATGTCATTTCGCTAAAAGTAAATACTGTATGTGTACTTTAAAAAGAGGGCATCATAATTCAGCGGCTTTGGCGCAGACAACGATGCGCTAATTCATGAATACTACTAAGAAATCGTGCATAAATACGGCACGGACATGTGAAGTGCTAATTCATGATTTCGCCAACAACTCCATACCCAGTGACTGCGCTAAATTTTGAATACGCCAATTTATGTACACGTACAGTAAGTAAACTGTTGCTTCATCCCTTTTGAGGTTAGGATGACACATATAGATGCAAAGAGAATCCATCATATCTTCTCATTTGATCCTAACACATTTCATTTGAAGGTGTCCTTTAAGTGTGTATTTGAACGATATACAATTTAAAAAAAATGGCCCCCCTCACAGTCACACACACACCAAACAAAGGGGAGAGAAGAAAGGAAGAAAAAACAATAAAAAACAAAACAAATTTTGAAAGGAATAGAAGGAAACTTTATTAATGTTAAATGGTGCATTCCTACGTTTTGGTGTGTTGCATCTATGATGCGTCCCTTTGGTTTTTTATTGCCATTAAGTGATATCACCTATTCGAATAGATGATATCACCTATTCGAATAAGTGATATCACTCGTTCAAATTGGATAAGTGATATCACCTATTCGAATAGGCGATATCACTTATTCAAAAAGAATGTATCACCTTTTCGAATTGGTGATATCACCTCTTGAAAATGAATAGGTCAATTCGAGGTGAATAGGTGATATCACCTATTCGAATTGGTAACATCTCTAATTCGAATTGGTGATATCACCTTAGCATTGATTCAAAATTGATGAAATTGATTTCATTACTCTTTAACAAACTTTTCAAATTTTTTTTTTTTTTTACATGTTTTTAAGTTTTTATAGACGTTTTGTACGAAAAGGTCTGTCTCTTCAAGTGACTTGCGAGATTTATCGATAATAATAACTTTCTGGTACATCACACATGAAGTTGTGACTTATGTGTGTAGGGTTAAGCATGTTTATGCTTATACAACTTACGAGGAAAGTTTAGGCATGGCGGTTGTACAAAGCGGAAATGTTATCCGACTTACGATGGACGAATTGTATGTCCTGAAAGCTTTTGTGCAAGCAAAGAAATTACAGGTAAAATAGTCGTGGAGTGGCATCTGTTTCTCGTGTATTTTTCTGGAAAATTGAAGTGTCTTATATTATACCTGAGTGAAATTGTTGTGTAATTATCATTTCCATTAGTTTGTGTACAGATTTTTCTCGAATCCAAGGACACTTATGTTGTTACCAGATGATTAATGAGAAGTTTTTGTCAATGTCCGATGAGCAGCTGATGGGTACAAACGTCATTTTGTGGCTGCATCACTGTTGTTTGGGTAAATTATTTATTCAGAATAAGTTTAAATTTTCAGTGGAATTTTAGTTGTAGTATGTCAGTGGACTTGTGGATCTATTATTTTAAGCATTAAATGTTTGAAGCATTTATTTCCCAAGGGTAAGATTTCTTTAGTATATTTTGCTATCTCTCTGCATTCAGCATTGAACAAAATTCACATGACTGCATATTCCTCAGTTTAGAGGGCATGCTGTTTCTTTATAGATCATGATATCATGGAGATTTTGGTTAAAGTTTCAGTCTGTTTAATGTATTCTTTCATCTTATACATTTTTTTTACATTAAGACTTATTTATATATACCAGTATTTATTTTTTTAAATATATATGTAAATGCTGTGGTATAATTAGAAATTTATTCAAAAATAAATGATATCTCCCTCATGCATAGCTCTGATCCTTCGACGTATTTGGCTCCAGTGTTTGGTACCCCCTTTTTTTGCAGCTCTTCAATTTTTTAAATTAAATATTTCGGATTTCCAACGTTTCGGCATGAGCATCACGGAAGAGACATAATATGTCGAAATGCGTATCTGGTGCATCAAAATTGGTACCGTACATTATTTACAATATAGCTAAAGTACAAGAGGACCAGGAAGACAGAAAGATGCAGTTGGTTTAAACACCCCAAGTCAGCTGCACCTTGGACTACATTGATTATAAATGATTTTATTCTTCAAAGGGAATTGAAATACAGGTATGAAATTGTTGTGACAAAATAAGTTCATGGGCTTACGTTTACTCTCAAAATAACTAGCATATCAAAGTAAAAAAAGTTATAGTTACATCAGATGACGGCTCAGTCATGTATGAAATGCAATATCTATGTGGTTTTTGGAGACCAGGTCTTCCAACAATCTATTGGAATTTCCATGGGTACCAATTGCGCCCCGTTATTAGCAGACCTTTTTTTGTATTCATATGAAGCAGAATTTGTCCAAAATCTTGTACGTAAAAAGAAGAAAACAGTTGCTGTGGCCTTCAACTCGACATTTAGATATATCGACGACGTATTGTCAATTAACAATGGCTATTTCCATTCTCATGTCGATACGATATATCCTTGTGAACTTGAGATAAAAGATACCACAGAGTCTGACACATCTGTTTCATATTTGGATATTTTACTTGAAAAAGACGTTAATGGTAATCTAACAACCAAGCTTTATGATAAACGTGATGACTTTAACTTTTCAATCGTCAACTTCCCTTACTTCTGCAGCAATATACCTTCATCACCTGCATACGGGGTATATATCTCTCAGTTGATTCGATACGCAAGAGCATGCTCTACGTATGTACAATTTCTAAAACGAGGTAAATTATTGACAAATAAGTTGATGAAACAAGAATATCAGCTGTCTCGTTTAAAGTCATCATTTCGTAAGTTCTATGGTGGATACAATGACCTTGTCAGCAAATACAATTTATCATTGAATCAAATGCTGACTGACGTTTTTTACACTAATTGTTAGGCCATTATTTACACACTGAATTGTCGACGGATTTTTCCGTTATTTCCCGATCATGACAAGGAGCACACGGCGGATGTGACCGGTCGGCAGGGGATGCTCACTCCTCCATGGCACCTGATCCCACCTCTGATGTTTGGAGGTCCGTGTTTGCTCTGCTCCTATTTTGTATTGATTAATGGACATTTGAGCTTGGATACTGTTCGTTATCTCCATATATTTCATTGCATACACTTCTGTCACAACGTGCAACGTGGCTTAGCTACCAAGTATCAAAAGGTTTTACGATATATTCCATGCATGGTCAAACTGTCAATCATTGAAGTGATTTGTCCAATGGTGTCTTAACTTTCCCCCAAGGTTTTACACATTTACCCGTAATTCATCCATACTATATTCAGATATTTCTGAATATTCAGATGTTTCTGGACGTATTTTTTAGAAAGGATTACACAACATTGTCAAATTCTATCCAGTGTTTTCCCTTTATTTCAAAGTAGAGGGTTTGAGATCAATTGTAAAAGGGTAGGGGTTGAGTTTATGAATAAAATCTCTGTGGCACTTATAACAGTTATGTTTCAAATTTTTATTTCTAAGCGGCAATGGCCATTAGCAATTTGGATCACTTGATAATTGGGAGATTTAAGATTTTTGGAGTCCTTTTTGATTTAGACTCTTTTTCATGATTCAGTAGATGCTATTTTTTATCGGAATTAACACGACGCTGATAAGTATTGGACCTCCGTTATCTGAATGAACGGTCATTTTTGTGAGAGTGTAGTAGTTTAATATATGCTGAGAACAAAGAGAAGTGTGTGAAACCAGGCAGTTTTGTGTTCTTGGTTTTCTTGACTTTTACTAATGTTAGTTTTTTTTTACACGAGAAATCACAATTGCATAGTGGTTTTCAATTGAGAGACCAGGGTTTGTTTCATAATTTCAGTTCTGTGAATATGTTTTAACCTGAGGTGTTTGGCTTGGGGAAAAAGGTACTTGTGCTCTAAGGGGCTGATCAATGATGTACAATATGCAGACCTCATTAATGATGCAAAAATTCACAAATGTCACACATGCCATAACCAACATATCACCGCTGTACATGATATATCTCTCATGAAACACCAAAACACAAAAGAAGAAAACACCCTAACACTGGACGAATAGATTAGGTCAAATCTTGTTTGCGTTGGAATCGTTTAGAACACTAAGTGTTATATAAAACGTAGGCTAACAGTATCAATTTCAAAGAACAATACAGTCTTTAACACATATGTACAATTTTGCATTCAGACCTCTATTGCATTAATTGAAGTTTACCTACCTGTAAATGTTGTTAATATTAATTTACTGTCTAGTAACTTGTAATACTAATGTATATACATTGACTGCTTCATTCTTCTTAGTGCTTGCAATTTGGAAATGAGACCACCAATCCAGTGGGGAGTTTTTCATGAAAGCAATGGTATTACAGAGTACTGTACAGCTGCAGGAGTTACAGTTTGTTCTACGGACAGGCAATTTCTGGTACTGTATACAGTTTTTTCTTAATAAAAACATCATTTTTGGTAAAAAAATAAATTTTAATCTAAGAAAGAATATTGATACTATTGAATAAAAGGTTCAAATTTGTATCAAATAAGTAAATATTTGCCAGATTTATATTAAACTTGTAATTTGGCGATCACCTAAGTTGTTATCAGTTAACGTTGTACGTGCAGCTGTGCAAAAATTCAATGTCATGTTACAGAATCGTGCTTAAATACAGGTGTATGTTTGCACGTCTGGCATTCGTGGGGCATCACAGTATGGTTTCAAATAAGATTACAGAGGTTACATACACTTCCAGCATAAAAACCAACAAATTGCCCCTCCTAGCATTATTAAAAGGTATCTCTTTCATCGAAGGACAATGCAAAGGCTTACTCGTGATTTAAAGATTTCTATTTAATAAAATAAAATGTAATTTATTTGATTTTCTGTAGAATGTAATGGTATGTATTACAAAACAAAAACAAACAAAAAAGATTTATATTTAAATGAAAACAATTTTATATCAGTACTTGACGACACGGAAAAGATATCACAAAACACGCGAGCCTCAAGATCACGAAGCGAAAGGCCTACCACTAGGTTATCGTGACCGGTTGCGGACAACCGGTCACGGTTGATTGATTAATTGTATGTTGTTTAAAGTCCCTCTCCAGAGTTTTTCACTCATATGGAGACGCCACCACTTGCCGGTGGAGGGCTACAAATTTTGACCTATACTCGGCACTCAGGGCCATTGAGCAGTGAGGGATATTTTTCGTGCCAGCACCTACTGCGACACGGGATCTCGGTTTATACGGTTTCATCCGAAGGACCGGTCTCCACGTCCAGAGTGGGGCCGGTCACGGTTGAAGAATCGGAGTTAAGTTATAAGACAGAAGGATCTAGCCCATTCAAACATACCTCCTCTGGACGTTCAACTTCAAACCGCAAGCAATTTCGCGACCAGGCCAGCATGGTTAGCAGACTCCACTGCCAATGCAACATCAGCAAGCTTTGATGCACCTATGCATTCTCAGTAGAATAAGAACCAATAAGACCAGCCTGCACATCCACTGTAGAATCTTATCTAACAACTGGCCCAACTGAGCAGTCTGACATGACACAACAGTAACAAGTCAGCCAAGTGCATGATCAAGCCTTCTCATTGCTCATTACACTGCCCTACAGAGTATGTTATGAATAATTTACGTATGAGAAATCAAATTTGATAGGAAAACTGAAGTTTGAATTCCTGCTCAAAAGATCGGTCTATTTCAAACCTCTTTATTTCTATTTTAACTAAATATATGGCTTTAGAAAGATTGTAAGACAGAACAACTACATAATACTACAAATAAACAGAAATGTTTCAAACAAAATCCACAGTTTTCCATAATTGTTGAGGAAATTTATCTCCTTTTCATTGTAATTTTATATACAACGAATACTAATTAAGTATTCTTTAAAATCATAGATCCTGAAGAATTTTACAGTATTTGAAGTATCATGGCAAAAATGTTTATTATCATCCTTCAGAATAATACAGTCAATCGAACTAGCATGGAGTATGTGACGTGCAGGAAAATAATTCGTGATGTTTCCCTCACGCGCAGGGCTACAATTATGTTGTTTCCCTTCAGATGACCAAAAAAGAAAAAAAGAAAAAAAAATAACGGGAGGGAGCTGGATGACAACTGTGTTTTCCCTCTTTAGATGAAAAAAAGGTGACAACTTTACCCTACCCAGGTTATATATATATATATATATATATATATATATATATATATATATATATATATATATATATATATATATATATATATATATATATATATATATATATATATATATATATATATATATATATATATATATAAGGGTTGATAAAAAAAGCGAACTTATTTGAATATTTCAAAAACTTTTCAACCAAAATAAATATTTTTTTGCATCTTGTTGGGAAATGAATATTTTGCTATTTTGACAAAATATTATAATATTGTAATGTCATACGCATTAAAAGTAGGTTTTAAAGGGTGTAATATCAACTTCAGAATCCTTGTGTGTACAATCAGAATGTTTATCAACAAAATAATTTTGCAAATGACCAATGACAAGGTAAGTATATTTACGAATTCCATTTGTATTGAAAAAAGCAACCGTCTATGATGTCAAAAAGACTTCAATTTATCGTGGGGGATGGTTGTATAAAGTGGTGAGTGTTGAAAAGTTGTGCATTTTGATGTTATTGGCTTTAGTAACATTTTGTGATTTTAAATTTTCTAAAAGTTCCTTGGAGTTTTTAAGTATCCACCTCAGATTTACCCCACTTCTCGCCTATACTATTTTACAGTACTCCTGAAGTTTCTTCTTTACTGCTGTAAATATTTTAGTGAGGAGTAAAGAAAAAAGGCTTGGTAGAACATTTCTTGGAATCCGCTATGTAAGTTTGTTTGTAAGGATTTTAAGGGAGTTTGGAAATCCAGTATAGGTATGGTAATTCAAATTCATTTTGATTGTTGGGAATATTAAAAATATTTAAAACTTAAAACATATGGTGTTAAAGATTTTCCTCTTTAAGAGAAAGCTATGAGTTGAAGTTGAATTATCACTTGCAGAATTAAATCCTAGTTCCTCTAAAATAGAATTCAAATAATGAGCCTTACAAACAAAGACAACGTTGTTACCTGTTTTGTCAGCTGGGATTAGTACATATAAATCGTGTAAACTTCTGCATTGTGGATAGATGGTTTTCATATTACCCCTTACTCGCTTAATGCGAGATTTCAACATCCATATCTGATACTTTCAATCCATTCTGACAAAGTGTCAATGTCTTCATTTTTATATTAGGCCCATCTTTTTGGGTAATCTTCTACAGAATTCATAATATTCATGAAATTATGAGTCAGTTGAAAGATCAGGGTTCCTTAAATATATATAATGTATTATCAAGTACAATGTATAACAGAATATATTTACATTTGCTGTGTATTTCTACTAAGCCAACTGAGAAATCAATTTGAAAGTCATTTTTGTGTATACTCACGCGTAGAAATATACACGGTGAAACTCGCGCTAAAGTGACGTCACAATGAGGCTACAGAGACGTAAATAAAAATGTAACGATATAGGGCAGCAAGAAATTCAAATATTAGGTATATTATTGGTGCTTTTAAACTTGTAAAAAGTAAATATATGGAATGTTTTTAAGTTTAGTGTGAATTATTGGTGTGTAAATCACACAGACTTGCACGTAGGCATATTTTATGCCTACGTGACAAGTCTGTGTGATTTACACCCCAATAACTCACACAAAACTTAAAAAACATTCCTTAAATGAACATCAATTGCAGACATAACAGAAAGCATTAGTTTTCATACTTCTCTTTGTCGCTGCACATACTGAGTATTAGGATATATTTTTGAGAATTTCCACTTATATGTATACAATAGGGTTTCAAGAACCCATTCATGCTAGAAAATGAGGAATAATTAAAACACTAACAATTATAGATTTGTTATTAGAATTTAGTATAACAATAAATTTATAGATAGGAATACCACTTAATTTCTAGTACATAGTGCCAGCTTTCCAATAGATATGTCAACTGCAATAAAAAAATGATAAAAACTGAATAGATACAAATTTCCTAATTAATTGTATACTGTACATTAACCCAAGTAAAATTATTAAATCTCGAAGATAGCATTTTCCATAACCGCTATTAAAAGTGCTGATACTTTTTTTTTTAAAGAAATAAATTATGGAAACGTCTAATGTCTTATTCATACTTCATTTTTGCAAGGGGTACAGAAAGTGTTCAGCACTTCAAAGCACTGTTTTTTTTTAATCAAAGGCCTGGAGGCCTGAGAGGCGCATCGCATTGAAGATAGAAAACTAAAAAAAAAAATTTCTCAGAAAAATTCAACTTACACGTTGAGGGAAAATCAGGAATAAAAATATAAAAAATAAAATATCGTTTTTTGAGGTTAAAAAAAGTTTTGAGTCTTGGCATTTTGAGCCAGTCGGTCGGGAGAGGTGAAACAAACATTTTTTTTTAAAGATAGTCTGATATATAAATTATAATCCATTGATATTTAAATTAATTGCATGCATGATTTTGATTATGTTTTTTTTTATTCTTTCATTATTATCATAGTAGGAAGATGAAATAATGAATGAGAACTTAGAAAGGAATGATTATTGAATAATTCTACATATCTGATTTTTTTTTTAGTTTCTTTTATTATGTGCACTTTTTTTTAATATCAATACTTTTTCTTAGACTTGTTTTCTCAATCAAAATGGCATAAAATGTAAACCAAAGTGGGATACATGAAATGTTCATATAAATTATACGGGACTAAATAAATAAATAAATAAATTAAAAAAAAAAAAAAAAAAAAAAAAAAAAAAAAAAAAAAAAAAACAATCGGGCGTTGTATACCGCATACTATGAGACCCGATTTCCTCCGATATTTTCGATAAAATTGGCTCTATAAAACCTTGGCAGCCCGCTGCAAGGATTGAACTCAAAACGTCTTTGTTTATAAGGTATTAGTAATCCTATCAATTGAAATCCACAGTCACTGCAGTTTTTTTTATTAGTCATTTAATTATATTCAACGGACATTTCACCAAAAACCGCGTTTTACTGGAATAAGATAGGCAGGTGTTCACGTGATCAAATCTCTCATGGGAAGAAATTCTGTGGATTTTCTCCGGTGTTGCTTTAGACTGAATTCAATCAAAGCGCAATTAACGCTAATCTTTATATTACCCATGAGAGTGATGCGAGACAAATGATGGCAGCACTGTTGAGGGAAGGATCCAACATTTTTTTCAGATTTAAAATTAAAGCTTTAAAAGAACAATATAATATAAGGCCTTTCATTGGAGGGGGGGGGCGGCGTGATTTCAATTTCCTACGTGCTCAATAATAATAACGAGTTTAAAATGAAACATATAATTATAGAAAATAAACGAGTAAACGATAAACAAATTAAAATAAAAAGGAAATTAAACTCCATGTTTGAGTTTGTAACCCTTATTTTTTTTTCTAGAAAGTATAAGCGTATCACAGGTTACTAATATTACCCCTTTTCATTGACCACGCAAGTAGTGCCATATAAAAACACAGGTTTTTTCATAAATATGTCTTCGGATGTATACGGGGTGGAATGGGCTGATTTTAGGGCATAGATGGGAAGGAGAGTGTCTGGGGGAAAAGAATTAAAATTTCAAATATTGAGAAATATTGACTTTGAATGCGTAGTAGGAAGGGTGTAAATAGGCCATGTTTACCTTCTTCTCAAGGGGTAAGTTAAATATGTAGGGTATGGGGTAACTCACGGTGTCTTAAAGGGACATGTACACTATAGATTCTCCTTAGATTTAAAAATATTTTAAGGCTATAATAAAAAAGAAATCGCTAAATTTCAAGTGAATTTAATTAATTCTAAATAAAATTTAAAAAAATTCCACATGCAAAAAGGTAGAAGAACGCGTGGTAGCAAAATCATATTGAGCATATTAAAGGAAATAAATGCTATAATTATCAATGACATCCGAGGAAAATATTTGTAAAAGTATTTTTTTTAGATCCACCTCTACAAGATTCTGCCATAAATTGTCTCGAATCACTCTTAGGGGAATATCGGTGATTAGCGTTAATAGCACTTGTATTGAGTTCAGCTCATAGCTAAACCGGACGGGATTTCTTGGGATGCAATTAACTACGGAAGCGTAAAGGTCTCTACACTTGTTGTGTTATAACTTGTTACACAATTTAAGGTACCCTCTTTTATTTTATTGATTTTATTGCTATAAGTTTTATCGACTTAAAAAAATATTGATTTTAAGATATTGTCAAAGCAAGATATTTAATCATATCAATATAGTAATGTCGATATGTAAAAATAAATATATAGTTATATCGATATAAATTAATGAATATTTCCGAGAAAAAGTGAGAAAATATTGTTATTGAATTAATTTGGCGTGGGCGGGAATTCTAATGAATCTTCACTTCACTCGTGATTCAGTGAAAGCTCCTGTACCATGTATTTGCTATCGTATACAATTATAGGCTAATACAGACTCAAAAATATTTTTTTTAAAAGGAGTCGGAGAGAAATCAACAGTTAGATCATAGGTATAGTCATGGGGGGTATACATTGTCACTATAAGCACTTCTGAAGAGACGGAGAGGCAAGAATATGTTTGTGCCCCTCCCCCAGCTTTTTTTTTAACCTGAGTATAGTAGAGATCCGCTAATATATCCCAATAATAAAGAATTAAGAACACTCGCAGTTGGATAATTAAATCTCTGTTTTTTCTAGTCATATATTTTATTTGGCTGACCCCACCCTTTTCCTCTTTTAACTCTGTGACTAAGCTTATGCAGATTGGCTGCAATGAAGCATAGATTATTTTACATTATTTTAAATAATTAGAAGTTACATGTAGATCTGATTTGGTGATAGTCAATTCTTATCTAATATATATAGTCTATCATGACTCACTGCTTAATTTGTTTGAGTTCGTGGGGGGGGGGGGATTCACGTCTATGTGGCACATCCTATGTTTACCACAGAGTGGTAAAACATCAAGTATTTACAGAGTACATAGCTAGTGTCACTTTTATAATATTTTGTTTTTTACTTTCGCTTCATCCACAAATAGGACAAGTACTAAATGTATTTATGAATGAAACATTAAAACGAAGGGAAAGGAGGAGCTGTCCTTAATTATCAAAGACCTAAATATATTAAAACAAATGCCTTCTTTATTTTTAATGTTTTATTGGAGTTGGCAGGTATTGTCCACAGTGGTCTACACAACAGTGGGGCAGCCGGCAATATGACATACCCCCAAAATCAACAATTAATTTGTGCTGGGTTGACCTCAATCGTGCTACGGACACATTTCAATACAAATTATCTTTAATTATACTAATCATACTTAATTATATTTAATTATGTTAATTATATTACATAGTTTTGCTTTAGATTTACTCTATATAAGATATAATTTTCAAAGTCAACATCACATATTCACCCCAAACACTATGAATACCACTTTCTCATTGTCTCCACTACCCACTGTATCTGAAGTACAAGATTAAATCAGTTCTTTATCAGCTATCCCTACTGTATTAAGATAATTGATCTGGTTTCTCTACAAATTAAGTGTGCTTAATAACACCACCACCCCTCCGGAATCTAGTACAAGTTTTTGTGGAAAGGGGGAGTTGTCCTTAATTATTTTAGTCACAGCATATTTGTTATGCATACTTTGCTAGCACATAATTTTTATTTCAAAGAGAGTTTGATGATTTTTATTTATAAATAAGAAAAAATATTAAATTATTACTAGACATGCATATACTAGCAGATTTTATTTCTTATTAATCAGAATGATTTGATTATAATTGATATTTGCTTCAATGGGGACAATCTAACTGATCATCTCCATCTCACCCCCTCTTATTTGATATGTTTTTCTCTATAACCATACAACAAATATTTTACACTTTACACATGACACCGTGACATTGTGCATGTGCCTTCAATAAATCTGAGAGATGTGACGTTTCATTAAAATTCCTGCGCCCGCGAAGTTAGTTGGAGTACAATATTTTCAAACTTTCCCCCTAGAAATACTAGCATATTTATATCAATTTAACTCTTATGCATATATTTTTATTGTGTGTGTCGAGCTAACTACATCGATGTCTTTAATTTTCATGCTTAAATCAATATTTTTCATATCGATATTTTTTTAAGTCGATATAACTTTTAGCAATAAAATCCATCACACAGGAAAGATGCTTTAATTATGTGAAAATACCCAGATACAAAACAACGTATCAATGAAAATAAGAAGTCATAAGATAGTATATGTTGATATGACAATAAAAAGTAAGACAATGTACAAAAATATAACACAACATGCAGTAATTAACTGTATGTCGTATCCCAATAAAACTCTAAAGTGAAATACAGGTATAAAAATTAACGAACAGAAATAAGCTAAAAGTTATGGAAGCCCAATAGTGCAAACCAAAAATAAATAAAGAAAAACGAAATTATTAAATAAAGAAAACGATATTATTAAATAAAGAAAACGAAATTATTAAAATAAGAAAACGAAATTATTAAATAAAGAAAACGATATTATTAAATAAAAAACATACGAAATTATTAAATAAAGAAAACGATATTATTAAATAAAAAACATACGAAATTATTAAATAAAAAAACTGAAACTAAAATACGGAATTTATAGATGTGCATGGTAAAAGCCTAGCTTAACCCATGAATCATTCCATAAAGTGCACGTGTTCTATGACCTCATTTTGTTTCGACATCATTTGCATTTACATTCAGCTATTCCCGTATCGATAACATAACCAGTTGAAGTAGACACTCACAATGGATGAATAGGGGAGAATTTTACCTTTGGTTATCCAGTATGCTTAGGTCTATGTTTTTATCTTACATTAACATGATTAATGTGAACTTTGACCAGTCTGATGAAATTGGCCAGTGATGACAAGTTTACGTTAACATTAGCTTTCTTAAACCCTCAGCTCAGAAGGTCTAATTATCAGCAAACAATGAATCTGGACATGAAACATCAAAGAGATTATGCTAATAAATTGCACAAATATTTTAGATATACATGTCTGTTAAGATTCCGTTGTTTACAACTGCTGAACTTTATAACATTTAGGAAATTCCCATGGCTATACATCATTTTTCAATTATCGCACAGTACAAAATGCTGTAAAATGATACGTTACCGATCGGGGGTTTGTTTCACATTATAAAAATTGTTTAAAGAGAGCAAGTGCAAAAATTTAAGAAGTCAAAGTTTTTACAATGAGTAGATTTAATGATTGCTTACTTTATGAAAAATTAAGCAGAACACTTCTAATTTCTTGGTCATTTTATCAAAGCATAATTAGAAGTAATGCACTAACTATTTGTTCTCACATATTCTGAATGACAAATTCTCAATCTGTATTTATAAGTCAGTGATAGTTGTGAACAAACAATGCACACACTTCCACACTTGCATAACAAATCCCACAAAGTATTCATATCATTCTCTTTGTTGTTTCAACAACCTAAGATTTATGGGTACACAGATAGGGCGCTAGGTTTAGTTCGGGGGGAATTCATCAATATACGATACGCAAGGTCTTGACCTTTTAGCGATTCATGAGCTCTTTTTGAATGTCATTAATTTTATGTAATCAGAAACAAGTCATGCTCGCTACGTCCAGGCTACCAGGCTCAAACTTTGACGTTGTGGGGATGCGACACAGCATCAAATTCCCGTAAACAAAATTGAACAGTTATGATTCATTTACTTCAAAAATGCGAATTATAGGCTGTGGGCACATAATGTATTTCTACTTTTGTTAATTTGACATTTATCTAAATTTTTTAATTTTTTCATTTCACCCACACTTGATTTAATGTCGAAACAAAAACAGGTCTATAGAATTACTAAATGATGCTTTATAACACCTGCGCTTTATGGAATGATTCATGGATTCAGGCCCTTACCATGCACATCTATAAATTCCGTATTTAGTTTTAGTTTTTTATTTAATAATTTCGTTTTCTTTATTTAATAATTTCGTTTTCTTTATTTAATAATTTCGTTTTCTTTATTTAATAATTTTGTTTGTTTTTATTTAATAACTTCGTTTGTTTTTATTTAATAATTTCGTTTTCTTTATTTAATAATTTCGTTTTTTATTTAATAATTTCGTTTTCTTTATATAATAATTTCGGTTTTTTTATTTTTATTTTTTTGGTTTGCACTATTGGGCTTCCGTACAAAGTCCATTGGAACAATACAATTTGGAGCAGAGCAATTAACACGGATCAGAGATGGGAACAGGTGCCATTGACGAAAAAGCATCCCCTGTCGACCGGTCACATTCACCATGTACTCCTTGTCATGATCGGGCAAGCAGAAAAGTCCGTAGTCAATTAAGTGTGGAAATAATGGCCTAACAATTTGTGCGAAAAACGTCAGTCAATATTCGACCTAGTGATAGACTGTATTTACTGACAAGGTCATTCTACCGGGCATTGAATTTGCGAAATGTTGACTTTAAACGGGACTGTTGATATACTTGTATCATCAACTTATTTGTCAGTATCTTGCCTCGTTTTAGAACTTGTATGAATAAAAATGAATATTGTTGGTTGATAAAACGTCGTCAAAATTTTGGAATAAATTGTACCTGATTTGAATACAAAAATAGGTCTGCTAAAATAACGGGATCCAACTAGTACCCTTCGGACAACTGTCGGAAATTGGTTTCTGAATGTCGTTTTTGATGAAGTATTCAATATGACAGATTATTAATAGTTTCTTTACGCAATTATAGTAATCATTCATAGAAAGTAAGATAATATTGCTTTTTATTCCACAAAACATCTATATAACCAACATTTTATATTTAGCGAAATTTTAAGACATGTAAAACTGATTACCATTATGTCATTATGTAAACAAGTGAAGTTTGGAGCGTAAACTATCGTAAAACCATAGTACAGACGCCATAAATTTGTTTCCAAATGAGGTATGAAAAAGGGTCTGCAGGGCAATTGATCTGATGATATAGGGGAGCTATTCTCATTACCATAATTACTAGTGCAACTTCTGTCAACGTTGATCACTATCACGGTTAATACATCTATATGCATCAATACTTAAACTTCAAACAATAATTTGATCTTACCACATGTAAACAAACAACAAGGCTGCTAGGCCTATGTATCAGTTTTTACCTCCCCTCGCTTCCCATCACTTCCGTTACTTCCGTTACTACGGTTGTATTATTGAGCGGCAAATTTGAACTAATAAAAAGCAACGAAATTTTACACCCATAATTATTTAATGATTTTAAAATTAAATCATAAGGAATGACACGAATTCTTGGCCAAATTAATCGAGTATATAACCTGGTTTGGGTCAGTTTACGCTGCTTTATAATCCGCGAGGCGGATTATAAAGCGTAAACTGACCCAAATTAGGTTATACTCGAATAATTTGGCCAAGAATTAGTCATTCCTAAAGTACAAAATCAACGTTCTTACTGTGACGTCAAAATGTGCTAATATTGATATACGCATTACCAAAGTTAATTATGACGTCATGACATAACGTAAGAAATTTAGTACGTGAAATTAAAATTTTCCATACAAATTATACAGATATATCGTGCAGGAAAAAAGTATATCTTTGATGTAAAATATAATTTCGTAGCATTTAAACAAGGTTTATATCTGTTAATAAAAAAGTTTTTCTTTGGTTTCACGTTCTTTTTCTGTGGGATCCCTTTGAAATTTGTAAAAGGGAAACACGGTAAAATTGGGACTTTTATTCTTGGCACAGTTTCTAATATGGTCACTGACGGGGGTACACTGGTATTTTGGTTCCCTAATTTGCTGTCGGTGTACGGTCATTCTGTGTCTTAAGGTGTCTCCTTTCTGACATATATAATATAATTTTCACCGCAACCGACGCAGGTTATCACATAAATAAGATTGGAACTAGTGCACGCCATGGAGGTTTTAAAATTAAATTTACTTCCGGTTTTAAAATGAAATGTAGATCCTTCTGTCAGGTATGGACATGTACTGCATCTGGATTTGTTGCATTTATTGATAATGGGTGGTTCCTGGTTGTTACTGGAAAAAGATGCTCTGGTAAGGATAGATTAAAGAGAAGGGCTTTGTCGCTTGCTTCTGATAATCTGTGAAGTATTAGATACTATATATATATATATATATATATATATATATATATATATATATATATATATATATATATATATATATATATATATATATATATATATAAGCATAGCGTAGGACTTTCCAATAAAAAGGGACAATATTTACAGTTGATTAAAATTTGATTATAGTGCAAAATGACAAACTCTGGGGAAAGAGTTTGAAAAAAATTTTTGCTTCGGTCAATATTTTGAAATTTATCTAGTCTGTTATGCCAGAGACACAAGGTACAATGTATCTGCTTTCAAGTGAGGTATGGACTGATTTAAGACTTCTTATTCATTTAGTTTCATAGAGAAATTACAAATGGGCAACAACATAAATATCCAAAAATCATATGGGTAACAAACATTGGCCTTGCCATACATTATCTTACCAATTATGTAACTTCTCTTACAGTTTGCTTTGGAAGTTTTGGGAAGGATTGCTCTATACCTTGTCCACACGGGTATTATGGTAGGGGATGTGAAGAAAAATGCATTTGTAGAGAATGTGATAGTATTAATGGCTCGTGTAAGAAGCAAACAGAAACAGGTATCTTGATGTTTTTCTTAACCTTCCTCTGCTTTTTACGCCTTTCAATTGGTATCCATTATATATAATTAGTGAAAATAAATTTAGGCATTTTTGTATGTGATAAAGTAACATGGATCTGGTCACCTGAATTTCGCTTTTATAGTTATATCTCTGAAAATCTACCGCACAAGGAACATATGCATCTAAAACTGTTACAGTTCTTAATGGAAAAGTGTTTTAACATAGTTCAGTAAACTATAGTTTAATGTAGTTAATTAAAGTTTAAAGTTAACTTAATTAGTGTAGTAGAATATAGTTATGATGAGTTGTGAATTAATTTACATCTGTTTTCTATTCCAAACTTGATTAAGGCTTCCATGCTTTGCCAGCATTTTAAACTGTGTTTTAATATGTGCGATATTAAGATATAAAGGAGAGCCTCAGAAATCTACAACAATGTAAATTCATAATGTTGCTTCTTTATCAGTTTGTATCGGAGGTTTCGGGGTTAATTGTTCGATCCCCTGTCCACATGGATATTATGGTCGAGGATGTGAAGAAAAGTGCTTATGTGAGGAGTGTGACAGTAAAACCGGCTCTTGTATTGAACAAATGCAAACAGGTATTCCAAAAATAATAGCAATGCCAATATACATTGTATATAACTAAAACGGATCATGTTTTTGAAGGATGCACAATTGAATAACCTGAGAGTAATGCAAATCTTGAAATTACAATTTTTTTTCTATGAAGTAGCAAAATTCTTGCCTTTCAACTTCAATGTAAGTTCCCTTAAAGTACAGAAGTTTGGATTAGAATGCTGCATTGCCCTTATCATGCAGGCTTTATTTTAGTGGGGTTGGAAATTTTGACTACAAATTTTTCAAAGCCAAGTCCTTCCGAAAATTATCGACGAGCATACTAAGAAAAATGCAATTGTGAGGCCTGTGATAGAGTAGAACTAGGTTTTTGTACGAAAAAACTTACAAAAGGTAATAGCATATTCCTATGATTTAGACTTAAAATTTTAGGCTAATTTGTACGAATATTTCGCATGAATTTAAGAAGCATTCCTAAATTAATGACAACAAGAGTTCTGTTAGTTTCATGCATATTTTAATGTCCCTGATTACCTTATTCTACTAGAACGAAATGATATATGTTTTCTGTACAAATTAAACACAGAAGAAACTAGATAAATTCACTGAAAAACTACACACACACACACACCCTCCCCCTCTCTCTCTCTCTCACACACACACACACACACCCTCACACACACACCCTCACACACACATTGTTCGTGAATACACGTGCGCTGCCTTCCTTTGAGTAAACTATTCCGCTTCCATTGGAAATTGTTCACCAGTTTTCTTTGATCTCTTTGATGATGATGAAGAAATGGCTGCAAGAAGAGATTGAATTGAGTTGGTAAAATATTTATAATTATTAATGCACTGTTTAATATTTTGCAAACTTTTGTTTTATTGATGGTTAAGAAATATATAACTATGACATTTAGAATTTCCCATGGTTTCCCATGCTTTGTTGTTGGATATGATTTTTATTCAGCAAGTTGTGTTTTTCTAGCTTTGGCGAGGGGATAGAAAACACACGAGTTGGATAAAAGCATATACAACCACAAACCAATGGGATATTCTTTTTATCACATGTTTTACACACATCTATCACATATTTTACAAAATAAACTGTTTGCTTTTACTTCACTTATGTTTTTACTACTTTGAATTTACTTCACTTGACTTCATCACTTTTACGTAAAAACCAATGTGGCGTCACAGGTGTTGATATAAAATCGATATGATATGAGCTAAATACCCTGTATAAAATAAGTTAACATGTGATAAATGAATATTGTGAGATCACATATTTTCGTGGGGTCATATTTTCGAGGTTTGAAGAAAAAACATTGGTTGGGGGGATTTAATTTCGTTGTTGAGGAAGTATTGAGTAGTTATGTTTATGAAATTTTACATTTCGTGGTGGATTTGAATTCATGGGGTTCTTCATACCTCTAAAACAAAGAGAGTTACCACGAAAATTAGTGATTTCACAGTATATATCATATTTTCGAACGTAAACGCTTTTAGCAATTTTCGAATCCCCAGGTAGAGAAATGTTTGCATTGACAAATGTATAGAGAAAAAAGTTAATATTTTGTTTTCTTTACAGAAATGCACAGAAGTTACCTTTACGTCTTTTTTACACATTTTTTTTCTCAATTTTTAGAAGTATTTGCCATTTCTGGAACAGCAGCATTTTTCTGAAGTGCAAATTAAGATTTCCAGTTCAACTTGTTATGTAGCATTAGAGGGCTTGGTGATCGTGACCATTTTTAGACTAATTAAATTTCCTCGAAAAGGTGATCATTGCATAAAAATGTAGGAAATTACAATGAATATTAAAGGTAGAACATGATTTTTCTTTACTGAATAAATGTTTATGACTAGAAAATTAATTTTATAATTTTAGATGGATCTGTTGAGTAATTTGTTGACCACCCAACCTGGCTCTTTAAAGTGTTCTTTTATTTTTCTCAAGATTCATGATTTTATCCTTTTACAAATAAAATACATCAATGTTTTTTTTATAAGTTCGTAATTTAATTTCCCAAAGACATTTGTTGCGCAGCATTTTTGAAGTTGCTTTCCTTAGTTTATTTAAAAATTGTACAGAAAATCAATATAAAAACATCTAATTCTAATTCTGATAAGCTAGATTTCAATTTTGGCGAGGTATTCACCTAAACATAGAATTATAGGAAAAACTCTTACAATATTTGAGAAAATAATTCTTCCGTCGCAACACAATTGATTATTATTTTTCTTTGCTTTGAGTTGATGTCGCAGGGATTGTCTACCTTTTTCATTTTTGTTTACACCCTGCATTTGACAAAAATAATATAAGCGATAATTAAGTACAGAAGCATCTTTATTCTCTTACAGCAAATTCAAGAGGTTTATCCTATTGCTCTTATTGCTCTTCATCTTTGAACTTTGTGTTCCTTTAGAAAAGGGAGATGTGTAAAGTCTCGCCTTCTTTTATTGTCCATTTCTTTCTTCACATTTTTTCATTGTAATTAATTATATTCAACTACAAGTAATTGAAAAAATGGTCATTACAAATTACTTCCAATTACAAAAAAAATGTAATTAATTACACTCAATTACAATTACTTTTATCAATTACCCCATCCCTGATATATTTCAACTAAATTTAAAGTACTTAGGTATAGTAACTCTAGATATTTAATGTGTAAGAACATATATGACTGACAGTTTTTGAAACAAATCGTTTGTGCATATTTTAATGCTCATAATTTTTATGGCAATCTGTGACTGAATGACATATATCAACCAACTGAATTATTTAATTGTATCATGTACACTTATAATAACAAAATCATGTTAGTTAAGCACATATTCAATTTTTTAAAGCATTTTCATCACTGAAAATATTGAATTGGTCGTAAAACGACACTCTGCTAACAACAAACTTTAAAAACTTTTAAAAAAAGCTTTAAACGCACTTTGGCCATTTCTGTCATAAAATTTAACCTTTCTTGGAATCATCAAGTTAATATTACTTAATATTTGGCAAAACTATGGATACAATAAAATAGAAAAATTATTATATATACAAATATAAATCATATCTCAGCTGTTTCGTTTAAAGTCATCATTTCGTAAGTTCTAAGGTCGATACAATGACCTTGTCAGCAAATACAATTTATCATTGAGTCAAATGCTGACTGACGTTTTTCATACTAATTGTTAGGCCATTATTTACACACTGAATTGTCGACGGATTTTTCCGTTATTTTCCGGCCCCAAGACCATAAACTGAGAACAGACTTGAGTCAAAATTTCAAATCAATATAACTTTTGAAAAAAAAAAATTGATAATTGAACAAAATTTTCATCACATGTTTACATAGGAATATTATAAAAACCTGCAGTTTTTTAAGTATGTATGTTAAATAAAACTCAAAATATTAAAAATCAAAATTTTGACTTAAATCTGTTCTCAGTTTATGGTCTCGAGGCCTGATCATGACAAGGAGCACACGGCGGGTATGCCCGGTCGGCAGGGGTTGCTCACTCCTCCATGGCACCTGATCCCACCTCTGATGTTCGGAGGTCTGTGTTTGCTCTGCTCCTATTCTGTATTGTTTAATGGACTTTTGAGTCCATATGTCATATGTCATATGTCAGTTTTGAATATTTTTAATATTCCCAACAACCAAAATGAATTTGAATTATCATATCTATAATGGATTCCAAAACTTCATAAGAATCCTTACAAACAAAGATACATAGCGGCTTCCAGTAAATGCTTTACCAAGCCTCTTTCTCTACTCCTCACCAAGATATTAACAGTAGTGAAGGAGAAACTTCAAGAGTACTGTGCAACAATATATTCAAGAAGTGATGTAAATTGGATGTGGATACTAAAAAATTCCAAGGAACTTTTGGAACATTTGAAATCACAAAATTTTACTTAAATCAACAACATAAAAACTTACGACTTTTCAACTTTATATACAACTATTCCCCACGATAAATTAAAGTCAAGACTTTCTGACATCGTTGACAGCTGCTTTTTCAATAAAAATGGAACTCGTAAATATACTTATCTTGTGGTCGTTTGAAAAGTTACTTTATTAAAAAACAATCTGATTGTACACACAAGTACTCTAAAGTAGACATTAAAAAGATGTTCGAGTTTCTGATTGACAATATCTATGTGATAGGACTTCCAACAATCTATCGGAATTTCGATGGGAACCAATTGCGCCCCATTATTAGCAGACCTTTTTTTTTATATTCATATGAAACAGAATTTGTTCAGAATCTTTTACGTGAAAAGAAGAAAACACTTGCTGTGGCCTTCAACTCGACATTTAGATATATCGACGACGTATTGTCAATTAACAATGGTCATTTCCATTCGATATATCCCGGTGAGCTTGAGATAAACGATACCACAGAGTCTGACACATCTGTTTTATATTTGGATATTTTATTAGAAAAAGACGTTAATGGTAATCTAACAACAAAGCTTTATGATAAACGTGATGACTTTAACTTTTCAATCGTCAACTTCCCTTACTTATGCAACACTATACCCTTATCACCTGCATACGGGTTTTGTTTCTCTCAGTTGATTCGATACTCCAGAGCATGCTTTACATATGAACAATTTCTAAAACGAGGTAAGCTGTTTACAAACAAGTTAATGAAACAAGAATATCAGCAGTCTCGTTTAAAGTCATCATTTCGTAAGTTCTATGGTCAATACAATGACCTTGTCAGCAAATACAACATATCATTAAGTCAAATGCTGACGTCGACTGACGTTTTTCATACAAATTTGTTAGGCCATTATTTACATACTGAATTTCCGATTTTCCCGATCATGACAAGGAGCACAATGGGGTAGGGCGGTGAATGGGCAGTAGGGGATGCTCATTCCTCCGTGGTACCTGATCCCACCGCTGATGTTTTTAGAGGTCCTTGTTTGCTCTGCTCTCGATTTGTATTGTCTAAATGGACCTTGAGCTTGAATACGGGTCGTTATCTCCATATTTCCTTGACCTTTTTGAAAAAAGTCTTCTTTATTATGAATCATTCGAGAATCAGTTTTCTTTTCCCAGATATTACATGTTCATGTAGCGTTTCTTTCGTTCTTCAAATTAACTCCTATTCATATTTCTAGATGAAAAACCCTGTTTTTCCAGTACCCTGATCAAGCTGTAAAAACTTTTAGAGTATCTTTACGATTGTTTCTTAAATGTAACAAAGGATCAGTGCACTTAGGCTATGAGAGTTGGGTCTCGGTGCTTTGCCAAAAATAAATTTCCGAAATTTATAAACTTTTTGAATCAGAATTATTAAACAATATCTTAAGAGCAGGATTTGATACATGTATATTATATCACATGGAAATATTAAATAATGCCAAGCGACACTGGTTTTTGCGACGGGGTCTAGCAGTTTTGTCACATTTCTATTGTAATTCATATGCATAACAGTTTTCAACGACATTGTTTACATCGAGCCGCAACTTGTCCATGCGTCTCATTTGCACAGAATGTGTATTTTGATCTAATCTTATACATATAGATCCAAAGGGCAATGTTGGACAATTTGCGGCTCATATAAATTTTTTTGAAAAATTCTCCAAACTTCGGTCGAGTTAGCTACTAAATTAACAGGTCACCGAGTGTCAACCTATTTTGACCCATTTGATATTATAATCACTTTACTCACGTGACATTCCACAGTTCGATATGCTTTAATTGTATCTGTCAATCCAGGGATGTACACACGGATATGTATTATAAGGTTTTACCAAAGGTCAACATGCTCAAGAATTTATTTTTACAACAGCTCCAAAACTATGTGAGGTATAAAGTTAAAACTTTTACAGTTTATAAATATATCATTGATTAACAGATAGAGAGTATCACTTAAAAACAAATATTTTAAAAAAATATATTTTTTGAGAAAAAACAATTTCAAAAAATTTGCATATTTTAAAAAAATGCACCTGCTTAATTCTGTACTTTTAGTGAAAACGATCATTGAAGAAATAATATATGTTTATCAATGAAGGGCAAGTTGGACGTGAATGGTCTCTGAAAGACTATTATTGAAAGCATGACATATATAAAGACAAGTACCCTATAAAATCCGCCATTTGCAATCTATTTTCGGTTTCAAATCTTAATATTTGGACAAAATAAACAGGGAAAACAACTTTTCAGAGTCTATCGAAGTCCAACTTGCCTTTCATTGATAAACATATATTGTTTCTGCAATGATGGCTTTCACTAAAAGTACGGAATTAATTAGGTGTATTTTTTAAAAAATATATGCATTTTTTAAAAAGAATTTTTCTCGTTAAATACTTTCTTTAAGTATTTGTTATCAAGTGATACTTTCTATCTGTTAATCAATGATATATTTATAAACTGTAAAAGTTTTAACTTTATACCTCACATAGTTTTGGAGCTGTTGTAAGAATAAAATTTTGGGCATGTTGACCTTTGGTAAAACCTTATATACCTTATATTGTGAGTGATACACGTAGAAATACATAAAGTCTATTAATAATCTAATAAGCGTGTGTACAGGAAAGTATAATAATAATACAAATATAATAGCTGCATTATATTACAAATCTCGCCCTGTGTACCGGCTTCAAAATATTGAAGAATTTTGCGAAAATTTTGTTAGGGTCTTAAAGTTTACATTATCTTCTTTCACTAAGTTATGTTTTTCGTTTTGAATTTTGAAGGGAATTCTGGTATTGCCAGTGCAAATCGGGTGCACGATTAGTAGGTAGCTGTGCTTGCTCATGTCACCTCCGTATTATGATTTGCAGGCATCTACAGACACATCCCTAAACACTAGTATCATACCTGACAATATTTGGATTGCCGAAATGAAACAGATATTGAAGACATAAGTGAGTGATTATTGACATAGTAACATTGTAGAATTTTCTTTGACCATGGTTTTAATATCAAATATACTTTTCTTCCGTCAATAAAATGTTAATTCAAATTACATTTATAGTTTCTTTATTGCATAATACACCCATATGGGTCAAGCATTACAATATAAAAAACCCCCAGAGAACAATGAATGTTTATAAACAATAGGCGCAATTTAAGTTATTTACTCAAAATATTTTACACCGATGTGGACCTTTTATTTCTGAATTCTGTTGATTGTTTTATAAAAGTGCAAACAGCCGGTATAACTTCAATTGTTGGACTAAGTATATATTCAATTTTCTGTATGGGTGATTTGAGATAGAATGAGGAACAATAATTATCTAGCATGGTTTTTATAAGTATATTCCTTCCTTGTATATAATATTTACATTATAAAAAGAAATGATTCAGAAATTCATCATCAATAGCATTACATGAAGTGCATAATCTTTACAGATAGTTTGTATTTCTTGGGATTTTCATGTAATTCTAGCAACTCAAATTTTTAGTTAAAATTTTATATTTCATTTCCGAAAGTTGTTTATCCATAATGCATATGATAAAATATGTATCACCGTGAGTACTACATACATGTATACTTTAATTGTTTCATTACACATGTTTGTATTACTACAGTACCGACCGAACACAACCTAACACCACAGCGAACCCAAAGCGCACCCCGGGTTCGCTTCCTGGGTTCACTCGGGGTCCGCTGCGGGTCTGCTTTCAGATAACTTGGGACCACTCTGGGTGCGCTTCGGGTTCACTCTGCGTTCGCTCGGGGTCAGCTAGAGCGAACCCTGCGTTCGCTTTCCGGGTTCGCTTTACGCACTCATGCGTGAAGCGGACCCCGCTTTAATCTTGCCGCCAGTAAGCCCCGCCCCTTGTATATTCCAAATACAGTAGTGAAATCGATCATTACTGTTTTTATGGCGATCGAAACATGTACATGTAAGTGACAATATGGAGAACGTTGATAAATTTTCAAGAATTTCACCGTACATTCGACGTAAAATTATCACTTTTATTTTTCTTAACTTACAAGCTAGGTATATCTCGAAAGAAAAAGAAGAAAATTAAAGTTTTTTTTTTCGATGTATCGGATGGAGTGAAATTGATAAGAGTATCTTAATAAAAAAAAGCTTTCAAATTCATTTGTTTACATTATTCATGCATTTTAAAATCAGTTAGAACTTCCAATTTTAATTGCAATTGCTAAATCGTAATTTAAACGTTTGAAAGACAAACAACTGAATTATGATTTTATCTATGAAATAGCTGAGACATTCTGTACACGTAAAATGCTAAGTTTTCATATTTAGCAGTTTACATTTAAGCTAGGTTGTCGCCCATTACATGTACGTAGGTCGTGATAATCAATAAAAATTCTCATACAGTGTAACTTGAGTTTTGTTTTACAGATCATTTATAATTTAATTCCATCTTATAAATCATTGTTTTATAAGGCGAGTTTAACGGAAGACATAAAAAAAACCCAACAGCAATCAAAAAACCAAAACAAACAAACAAAAACTAATAACTGGTCCACTGATGAGAATATATTACTTTTCTAAGTTGATTTCAAATAAATGATCATTTGAATAGTTTGTGTTCCTTACTGGTTCATAACCCCCCCCCCCCCCCCCCCCACTACATACATGTACATACTGAAGCGACATGTTAACAAACAAAATTCTTAATGTTTAATAATAACTAAAAACAAGAAAGAAAACAAACAAAACAAGAATTCAATAACTATAAACTCGCATGATTAAGTAGATGAAATTAAGATAATAACGCCCGATGTTTTTTTTTTAAATTTAATTATTTCGATGACCCCTCCCCCCCCCCCCCCTTCTCTCCGTACTTGAATTGTTTTCTATGAGCCGGTTGTAGCGATTTTAATTTCAAATATAATATACAGTGTTCTCTCTCTCTCTCTCTCGTAAAGCTATTTTACTGATTTTCAGCATTCAGGTGGCAGCAAATTATATGAACATGTACTCTTCATCCAACGTACCAAAGAACTATGACGTTTCCAAATTCAAAGATAAAAAAAAAAAGAATAATAATTGGATTTCTCATTGATAACGTGCCCAGACGAGGTACATGTAACTTAAGGGGCATGAAGGGTTTATGAAAAGTTCGAATGTAGGGGGAGTATATACTCAGGTATACTGTGACCATGTACATCCAGCTAGCAAGTGTCAATTTAAAAAAAAACCCATCACAATTGCTCTTAGCACCCGCAATAATTTTTTTTCATGATCAATTATTAAGATAGATAATTTCGATGTTGATCTGGATAAATTAAAACGTGCATGTAAATTGAAAAAATAAATAAAAAATAATTAAATTAAAGCAGATACATGTTCTTACACTGTATATTGAGATAATAAAATTCTATAAATTATCGAAGACCAGTTTTTTAATATTCTTTTTTTAAGTAACAATTGTTATAACCATTATTATCTTCTTTTTTTCTTTTATGAATTAAAGTACTTATTGTCTGATAAATTTACGCAATGTATATTTATATATTAATGGATTTTAAAAATATAAAGAAAATAAATATGTAACTATACATGTAACATGCTACCTTGATAATAAAAATATATAATGTATTAATAGATTTTAAAAATAAAAAATAATGAAAATAGATGTGTAAATATTGCATGCTGTCTGGAGAATTAAAATATATAAATATAAAATCATTTTCAAAAATCATATAAATAATATTGTTACACCGTACATTCACACGCTTTGTACGTACAATATTTAGATTACAAACTGGCATGTTGACTGGTCGACGAGCTGATGGTTAACGCATTTTATCACTTATCCTGATTGAAAGACCTGTTTGGCATGTTGATTGGTCAACGCGCTGATGAGTTAATCGCTAATCCTGATTGACAGCTCTGTTACACAACACCGAACGCGCGTTCGCTTTCTGGGACCGCTGCTGAATTTGGGATTCGCTTTCAGCGTTCGCTCTGGGTCCGCTCTGGATCCGCATCGGGTTCGCTACGGGTGCGCTCCGGCATCGCTCGGGGTCTGTTGTGTGAAATTATAGAAATATGTTTAACAAAAAAGTAGAAGTATAAATATCAAAAGTATATGTATGCACAATAATCATAGATTAGTTTAGCAATATAGTCTAATTCAAAGCTTAAAATGGGTGTCCGAAAAGGTTCCAAATGACACTCTAAAGTGCACTCATTCTTTAAAAGAAAAAATGCCATCTCGTATTATCGCTGTCTCCTGTCTACACTAGAGATGTTTACGACAATATCCCTGCTTTTTGGTATGTTCGAAAATATGCTTTCTTCATAGTTTTTCTGCATCCAAACTAGATAAACTTTATAACTAGAGCATCTACCCCCCCCCCCCCCCCCCCCAAGAAGAAATACCGTCTAATCAGAAAAGCTTTTTTCCTCATCAGTCTTATAAATATCTCTTTGCACTTATATTATTTGGAGACTTTGTTTGTTGATTGACTGTGTTTGAGTGGACGATATCAGACTTAGAGGTAAGCATGTTTGGGTTTTTTTCCGCTTGCAACATTACTAAGAACAGAGCTGATGACATGTTTCTGTTCTGTGCTCGGGCGACGGCAGTACAACTTCAGTGATTCCTTCCTCTTGTGACCAGACATAAACATTATATGCCTGTCGGTTAGATCAGCATCGCTCATTGCTGTGATCGAAGTTGAAGGGAGAGAATGTGCAGTGAACCTGGTGGTCCCATCGTTCTTGCAGATATCTGGCATGAATGTGATGAATTTCTTTGGCTTAACTGGGGTGACTGTATACCAACTGAAAAGGATTCAGGTGATTCTCCACGTAAAGCATCTTGTGCATATTCATTAAAGAGTGACACAGCTGCTGGGTCAGTTTTTTGGATGATCTTTCTGAGGTATTCTACTGAACATGTTAATGTTCCTGTAGGGTACATTCTCTTGTCATGGTCCTCCTCGCACTTGTCATCTAGTCCATCTTGGTAGTTGTTCTGTTGCGTTTCATGGTTTATGGTTACATTCATCGTTCGCTAACTTCAGGGATTTCATACTTAGCTGGTGATGAAAATCTACCGCAACTCCTCCTTTACCAGAGAATAAAATTTAATGAGACTTTCCCATAATCTTTATTACAGAGTGTCTTTATTAAACGTTATGATCGGAGAGATATTTGGACTTTCCCATGGCAAAATACGGACTTTTCCATTATACTCATATAAGAGGCGGGGATATCATGTTGTGAGCTCAGTACTCACAATACCCCTACTTTGTAATTACAACAAATGTTAAAAATAGTGTGACGTTGATAAAGTTATCATAACGATTAAATAGAGGTATTTAAAAATTACAACTGTTCGACATAAATGCATCTTAGGATTGAAACTGAGTTGAATATTTAAATATAGGACAAAAATTACTTTCCCCTGATTTAATTTTTTATGTCTATTTTTTTTTTTAAAAAATCTAATCGCTTTAGTAAAAGTTCTGGAAAAGGAAGGATGTAAACATAGCTAAATATTGGACTGAGTATATTCGAAAATTCGGACATAAATTAATGATACACATAATTGGGAGGCACGTTTACTTATATAAAGCGCAGATCCTTGACAAGCTGAGGTGTGCAAATTAATATTGAACAAAGAAAGTATAACAAAAGAAATGTACTTAAGCAGTAAGTAGAAGTAAGTAAACAAAAGTAACTTATAGTTAAACAATAACAATTATGAATAAACTTGTGTGTGTGTGTGTGAGGGTGGGTGTGAGGGTGTGTGTGTGTGTGTGTGTGTGAGAGAGAGAGAGAGAGAGAGAGAGAGAGAGAGAGAGAGAGAGAGAGAGAAAGAGAGAGAGATTTTATCGATCATACCAGCTAATTTACATTACAGCACTTCTATTAATTTGAAAAACTTAACAACTTCCTTTCTAGAATTGAAATTCAAAACATGCAATTGGATAAGTGAATGGCTTTTAGCAGCAATCATAATAATTTTAGTGCGTGAATTAATTTGATATGAATTTCCTATAAACTTGATGATTACCACGGAAGTTGAATGTGATAGTTCGTTTTCTGATCGTTTTCAAAGAGATATGATTTAATGCTTCATATCGAATCTATATGAAATGCTAAGCCAACTTTTTATGAACTTCAATCATGGTTCTTTTTAAGATTAGCAATCAATCCTACTCAAACGCTGTAAACATTTTTCCTGTTGTGAGCTATCCAAAGTCCCTTCTCACTATTTTAAAATAGTGAAGAGGAATAATACTCTTTTTATCTCATTGAGGGTTACCTTTCTTATCTCTCTTATTAGAGTGTCAATGTACATTAATATAAGAGTATAGAACATTTTGTGGCTTTGGGATTGAAGTATTAAGAAACAAATAATACTGTATTTGACTATAGAGCAATTATTTGAAACTATGGGAAAGAGAGGAGCGATCCCATTGATACAGCATTAATCGGTGTTTTATTTAACTTAGGATGCTTTTCTGTTTTTTTTATACGTAAAAGAAATGTAAATGTACTTGACAAAGTTTATTCCAAGTATTATAAACTTTGATATAATTCTCTTTAACTACAACAGAATCATTTGGTATGTCTTAAAGTCAGGAATAAAATGCTGCATATTGAGATACTTGAAACAATAAGACATTATTTAGGTGTGGATTGGATGAATCAAAACTACATACCATGCTATGAAAGCCAACAATGTTATTAAATGTATTGTTTTCGTATGTGTATTATAAATTATGGACGGTTTTTCTTTCAAATGACTTATGTACACCAAAAACACAAGCTATTTTTCTTATAATGCAATACAAATGGCAGGGCATTCAAATCCTATGTGGATTTTTCTGATCTATCATCAAATTCTGTATTTTATTTTAAAAAATCTAGTATACGAGAGATGTACCAAAAATAATGACACTTGGCTGTTTCCACTCCCATTTATTAATCTTTGATCCTTTTGTTCGTCCCTGCCCTTCAAAGTACTCACCCTTGTCCTGGATACACTTTTTAGACGTTAAATCCACTTCTGGAAACATTTTCAGACTCCTCAACAGGGACATCCATCATATACTGATAAATTGCAAACCCAAGGGCATTTCATGATTAGTATCTTTTTCCAGATAGCTGGAGTTTAAATTTGAGGAACAGAAAGAAGTCGCACGGGGCTAAATCTGGAAAAAAAAACTGGGGTGTGGTAGGACAGTAACCTTTTCTGCCTCCATATACTCGGCCACAATGCGTGCCTTGTGTGCAGGTGCATTGTTATGCAAAAATCGGGGATACTTCATACCCGTTTTGGGGCGACGACATTCGTATTATTTTTTCAGCTTTTGATAACATTTTTATAGAAGTTACCTGTGCTTGTTTTGCCCTTTGGCACAGGAATCTGCATGACAGGGCCTTTATTGTCAAAGAAAATAACATATAAAACCTTCTTCACGGTTCGTAATCTTTTAGCAATATTTAAGCCATACTAGGACATTTTGCATTCTTTCATGCCCAGATTCTGTTAGAACCCTTACGTTTTGGCTCAGAATAGTATACCCAGGCCTCAAGACCATAAACTGAGAACAGACTTAAGTCAAAATTTTAAACCATATAACTTTTGAAATAATTTTGATAATGAAACAACATTTTTTTCATAATTATATTTGAATTTAAATTTTATGTAAAATTGCAAATTTTTAAGCAAATACTTTAAATAAAACTGAAGATATTAGAAATTAAAATTTTGACTTAAGTCTATTCTCAGTTTATGGTCTTGGGCCCAGGTCTCATACCAGTAACTAAATTATCAAAAATCCTTTTGGTATATTTTGGATACAATTGTCACAATTTCTTTGCATTTTCAACACAGACTCTCTTTTGTTCATCGCTAAGCAAATGAAGTATTCACTGAATTAGCGTTTATCTTTCTAATCTTTAGATTTTTTCAAAATATTATGAACACGTGCTAACGACAAATTTATCATCCGAGTCTATTGCCCCACGGTATATCTTGCGTCTTTCTGTAAGATTTGGTGGTTTTTTAATGATATTATTGGTTGTAACTGTTGTAGGGCGGCCTTGACGAGCAGCATCTTTGAGGTGTTCGTAACCTGTTTTAAATTTAGCAACGCACCTACAAAACCTATGAAACATTTTACCATTCACCTACAATTTTCAAATACAGCACATAAAAAGACTAATCTTCAATGTAACATTATGATGCCGGTAATTATTTCATAACAAAATATAAATGCACATAATATACCTGGTATATACGTGCTTTTAATAGATTTTGCATAGAAAATTTCCGGTGCATATATATGTCAATTTTCAAAAGACACATGGTTTCCTTGCTTCCGCTCATTAAATCTAGTGGAAGAACATGCATTATGAATTTGAACCAGAATAATTCGATGAAATATGGAGATTACGAACAGTAATCAAGTTCGAATGTCAATTAAAACAATACAAATCGGGAGCAGAGCAAACACGTGCAAGTAAAGAAATCAGAGATGGGATCAGGTATCTAAATAATCTCAGCTGGAAATCAACATACCATTTGTAAGAATACATTCTGATACGAATTTTCTCTGAAGGAGAACTCATTAGAATAAACTTTAATTAGATTTAGGGCTAGGATGTTTACGTAACAAGAAAAACATTTGAATTGCTCTGTTCTGGTGTGAACTTAGAAACGTTGTGTAGTACAAAACAGTAATTATGCCGCCAGTGCCATCTAATGCCAAATATAGATTAATATCATAGAAAAGTTTGTGCGATAAAATTTTAAAAATTATTTAATATCAGCCTCAAACAGAAAAACCTAACACATTAAAATTGTATGAACTTTTTCTCGACATAACCGATGATATATACGGTTCTCTTAGCTCTAAAAGAGTAAAATTCATATATACCCAGGTCTCATCACCAGTACTGTAACGAAATTATCAAAAGTGATTTTGGTATATTTTGGATAAAATTTTAATAATTTCTTTGCAGTTTCAACACGGAGACTCTCTTTTGTTTATCGCTAAGCAAATGAGGTATCCACTTAATTAGCGTTTATCTTTCTTAGCTTTACATTTTTTTTCCAAGATACCATGAACACGTGCTAACAACAATTTTGTTATCCAATTGCCAATTGCCTCAAGGTATATCTTGCGTCTTTCTATACGATTTGGTGGATTTTTACGATATTATTATTGGTTGTAACTGTTGTAGGGCGACCTTGGCGAGCAGCATCTTTAAGGTGTTCGTAACCTGTTTTAAATTTAGCATCCCACCTGCAAACAGACCTATAAGACATTTGACCATTCACGTACAATTTTCAAATACGGCACATAAAAAGAGTAGTTTTCAATATGACATACAATGTAACGGTAATTATTTCAATACAAAAAAGTGCATATACACCTGGTATATATGTGCTCCTAATAGGTTTTGAATAGAAAATTTTTGGTGCATTTAAGAATTACTTCTTAAAAGGTACATGATTCATGTGCTTCAACTCATTAAATCTAGTGGAAGAACATGCATTATGAATTTGAACCAGAATAATTCGTTGAAATGGAGATTACGAACAGTAATCAAGCTCGGATGTCCATTAATACAATACAAATCGGGAGCAGAGCAAACACGGTCAACTAAAGAAATCAGAGATGGGATCAGGTATCTAAATAATCTCAGCTGGAAATCAACATACCATTTGTAAGAATACATTCTGATACGAATTTTCTCTGTAGGGGAACTCATTAGAAAAAAACTTTAATTAGATTTAGGGCTAGGATGTTTACGTAACAAGAAATAAACATTTGAATTGCTCTGTTCTGGTGTGAACTTAGAGACGTTGTGTAGTACAAAACAATAACTATAACGCCATCTTATACCAAATATAAGATTAATATCATAGAAAAGTTTGTGCGATAAAATGTATTCAATATCAGCCTGAATCAACTTTTTTCTCAACATAACCGAGGTTATGTTAGGTTGTCTTAGCTCTAAAAGAGTTAAATTAATGTTATTTCCATTCACTAACTAAATAAAGCAGAAAAGACATCTTTAAGTATAAGAAAATGATACTCTAAATATGTCTATTGTGTTTGGAGATCAAGTCTTCCAACAATCTGTCGGAATTTCCTTGGGTTCTAATTGCATCCCGTTATAAGCAGACCTATTTTGTATTCATGTAAAGCAGACTTCATTTTAAAAAAAAACAAACTTTAACATTAAAAGAAGAAGTCTCTTGCTTGCTTCAATTCAACATTTAGATATATCGACGACGTTCTATCAATTAATAAAATTGATTTTCATTCCTACATTGATTCAATATATCACTTTGAACTGTAAATAAAAGACACCACACAGCCTACTACATCTGTTTCATATTTGGATATTTTTCAAGAAAAAGACGTTAATGGTAACCTAACAACAAAACTTTATGATTAACGTGATGACTTCAACTTTTCTATCGTCATCTTACGTCATTTATGTAGCATTATTATATTCATATGGAGTCTGTCTTCCAGTTGATCCGATACGCAAGAGCATGCTCTACGTAGAAACAGTTTCTAAAAAGAGGCAAACTATTGACAAAAAAGTAGATGAAATAAGAATATCAACAGTCTGGTTGAAGTCAACATTTTGCAAATTCTATGGTTAACACAATGACCTTGTCAGCAAATACAATCTATCTTCAAGTCAAACCTTGACTAACGATTTTCATACAAAATTTTAGGCAATTATTTTCACCCTGAATTTTCCCGATCACGACAAGGAACACACGGCGGATGTGACCAGTAGACAGGGAATGCTTCTCCTCCAGTGCACCTGATCCCACCTCTGATGTTTTTAGAGGTCCATGTTTGTTCTGCTCCAAATTTGTACTGTTTTAATAGGTTTTTGAGCTTTATTATTGTTCATTAACTTGATATTTCATTATAATTAGCGCGTACAATATTTATGGAATTGATTTTTCAGCAAGATTTGATTTAGAGCAATTTTGAATGTACATTAATTCAAATATACGCATGACATTTAGAGATGTACTTGACTTAGCGAAAACTGCTTTCCGCCAAAGGCGCTAAACAGAATACACAGCCAAACATAAATAAGTTTACAGCATTTGGATTATTTTGTGGATAAAGTTCCATTAACTGTTCAATAAATATTCAGTATCAAAATAATCTATAAATAAAGCAGTTTAGCAAATCAATTGGTCCAGCAATAGTATATCTAGACCCAATTAGAGAAATTCTTAAATAATTTGGTTTTTATCACTCCTTCAAATGTTAATAGACCGACAAAGTGAAGGAAATTTCATAAATTTGTTCATAACCTAGAAAATAAACCAATCATCGAGTTCATATTTTTAGAATAATGTAAAACATCCATTTTAATTTTTATTACAAGTATATGCCTTTTTCTATTTAAAAGGAAAATAGATTTCGCGTTACAAAACTGCATAATTTTTCCGCTAAATTGCATCATATAAGTGCATATTCAAAACTATAACTGTTGTTGTAGAGGGAAAAATCTTTAATACATTAAAGTGAGCACATGGATTGTATTAGACTGGTCGTCTTTCTCTCTCTTCTGTTGAGTGAAAACATTTTTGCAGAGATAACACCTGTAGAATCAAAGTGCTTCGATCCAGGTGTCCCTGTTAGGTAGGTTATTGTTCTGGGAAAAAAATGCTTAGATATATTTTTTCGAAAAAGTTCACTCCGTTGTAAAAATCTACTTCAAAATTTTTTCCATTTTAGAAAATGTTGTACTGCCTATAGAACCATTGGAGGGAAATGTTACCGTAGGTTTAAAAAAAATGATACATAACATAATGTCTCTAGGATACTATCTTATTGCACAAAATCTTTATACAGTGAAATTGATTTGAAAAATATATATATGGTCCAAATTATCTTGTAAATACCAAAAAAAAAATCTGTTTTAACACCCCTCCCCCAAAACAATCAATTACGAGAAAAGATCTCACAATAATAAAAAGGTCTAACTTTTTTTCCTAACTTAAAAGGTCATTACTAACAAAGATCTCGTTATTACTAATAAAGATCTCGTTATTACTAACAAAGATCTCGTTATTACGAGAGAAGATCTCTTAAGGTACATAAACCCTATGCTTACTCATATAAAATGTTACTTTAACTCGTATGATTTTCCAAAAGAATTGTGTTTTATAAGTAAAACACAAACAATGGTATCATAGCTTGCGGGGCAAAATTAAACAAAAAAGACATTTCAACTTGACAAATCTATGAAGTAATAATAGACATTTATCTCACTAAGAGGTATCTCTCTTATCAGAGTATTTATGAACCTTAATAAGGACATATTTTACTTGTGATATAGTTTGTGTCGATTTCAACAATTATTTTTTCAAACGTATACTTTTGTATTCGTAGATCTTAGTATCGCATTAGTAGGACATATTATCGTAATTAGGAATTATTATCTCGTGTGTAAGACAACTTGATATCTCGTACGTGTGACTTGTTATGTCGGAGCAACAACCTATAGTATATGTCGTTCATTCGATCTACTACATGTATCTCGTATTTACGCCTTACGATATATTATCTCGTAATTACGATTAAAAATTTCGAAAGTACGATATAATATCTTGTACGGACAACTTATTATGTCTGTTGTTTGAGTAACATATATTATCTCGTTATTACGAATAAGTTTCTCGTTATTATAGATATATCTGCTACGGTTTATCAATTAAGATTTTCTCTCAACTTCCATTATGTATATAGCAATATACCATCATCACCTGCATATCGCATTTATGTGTCCTAGTTAACTCGATACATGAGCATGCTCTTCGTACGAACAATTTTTAAAACGAGGCAATCTACTGAAAAACATGTTGATGAAACAAGGATATGAACAGTTTCGTTTTAAGTCAACATTTGGCAAGTTCTATGCTGGATACCCTGACTTTCTCAGCAAATTCATCTATTATTTAGTCGAATGCTGACTGACGTTTTTCATATTAATTAATACGTGTATGTTAGGCCATTATTTGCACACTGAATTGTCTACGGATTTTTCTGTTTGCCCGATCATGACAAGGATCACATGGCGGGTATGACCGGTTGACAGGGAATGCTTACTCCTCCGTGGCACCTGATCCTTTTGATGCTTTTTGAAGTACGTGTTTGCGCTGTTCCCGATTTGTTTTGTTTCAGTGGCTTTTGAGCTTGATTACGCTTCGTTATATCCATATTTCATTTCAGGTTTGTCTTCAAAGCGGCGGATTCAAGGGTGGTGGGGTGAGGTAAGCCAAATCTCTTAAATTCATGAAGTCTTGGTGCAACTTATTTTATTATATTAATACTACGCATTGTGTGTTTCTGATGTCATTTTACTTCATCTTTAAACCCAACCCCATCCAACCTGCACTACCTGATCTTTCCCTACATAAAATATATATCAAATATCATTATTAAAAAATGACATGCATGCTAATCCTTTATCTGAATTTTCATTACAAACACGCAAGCAATTAACTGTATTTCTATTTAAGATTTTCTGTCTCAAAAATTTACAAATTAAATCCAAAACAAAATTAGATACTTCTACAGTAATTTGCTTCTGTACAGGTGGATAGGCGTCTATAATTTCTATCAGTAAATATTCATATTTTAGTGGCTTACTGATGACTCTGGTATATTTGGACAAAAAAGAATTTCCTTTAGAAAAAAATCATTTTAAATATTTAATTATGAGAACTTTCCTCTGATAACAAGATCTTTTATCGTTATATTTTATCGTTATATAAAAATCTTTTCTATAACGAGGTCTATTAATATAATAACGAGAACCCATTTCATTATTGCGAGATCTTTTCTCGTTAAAAAGAGATGGCTTTTCTTTTGAATTTCAAACGACACTTCTCTTCCTTGAAGAATGATAATTATAATTTCGATTTAAAAAAATTATGAGGAAGTTATAAGGAAAGTAATAATAATATAATCAGTTCCAAAACTATTTTATCATTTTTTACACACATTTAAGGAAATTCGCATATTAAAACATGACGTCAGTTATGACTTCCTTATAAGGAATTTTAATATATAATTGGATTGAAGAAGGTATGTAATACCTAATATTCAGGAAATGTACAGTATATATATTAATGTTATAGGTTTACAAAAGTATACGGACAAAATATTCTTTTCGTTTTCTTGTGTAAAGCTTGTTTAGGAGCTTATGGAAAGGAATGTAACAAACCTTGCCAACAAGGCTATGATGGTCTTAAATGTGTAGAAAAATGTCATTGCGAGAGATGTAACGCAACAACGGGTGAATGTTTTTACAAATCAACTGCATCAGGTAAGTTTTCTCATTCCACTTCCCATCAAATTAAAGCATATATACTGAAACGATTACTAAAAGTTGCTATATACTTCATATGATGTAAACATTTTTTTGCCCAATCAGAAAACACCATTTTTACACAACCCAAAACAAATTTCAAAGGAACAAAAGAGAACGCATGCTTTTGATTTTTTTCCTCAAAAAGATTTTTTGACAAAGTATCTTTAGAAGTGAGATGAAAAGTTTGGAAGAATAAGGTATTCCCACATATTTACCGTGAAAAAACCTGACAATTTAATTACAAAAAAAAAAAAAAAAAAAAAAAAAAAAAAATAATTAATTAATTAATGCATGTGACTGTGTAACTAAATGTAATCTTTTACGGAGGAATAGATCACATCGTCAAATTAAATCAATTACAATTATAACGTTTAACAGAAAATGTTTTATGTTAGTAAATATAATTTTGCTTAGCCGTCCGATTTTCATCGATAACGTGAACTTTCCAAGCGTATAGATAGAGAGCAGGCAAGTATGTGGTCATTGTTCGGACTAGTTCTAAAATATCATGGAGTTTAACTTCATGAGTGCGGGCTGAATACCATTTTTTATATACACTTCTTACAAACTTGCATAAGGAAAAGTGTAAAATATGGGGGGGGGGGGATAAAGATGAATGCTCTTTATCATTATAACTTCCCACCCATACCAGAGACTGGATGATTTTGAAATACAATGGAAATAATAAAGACTGTTATATTCCCAATACCATAACATCTCCATGCCGGGGTCTAAAAACTGAAAATCAAGTTAACCATTTGGGATTGCTACCTCATAGTGACAAATATTAATCCCACTTAAAATTTATTCTAAGCTTTCAGGTCGTGTTTTTTCACAGTAGAAATGTTATATATACTGTATTATTCCTAAATATGCATATACTGTTTACAAAAGTTTTGTTCTAAAAATAATTTTGAGCCATAAAAGTTCAAATCCACGTGTTATATTTATTTTCTTACGGGTTTGTCTAAATGCTGTTATCTGATTGGCCAGAAGCATTAGCAGTTTGTTTATTCCGAGTATTTATAGTTCTTGACTTCTGTCTTTGGAAATCGTCCAGACCTGTTCAAAGTAATACAGGAAAGATAATATGTCTGTAAAAATTACAGGTTGCATGTTTATCACAAATTCAAAATTCATAAGGTGTAATAAAAAGGAAGTCATGAGGCTTGTGTTTACAAGACACATGTGTTTATTGATTTCGGTGTTTCCGGAACCAAAGTTTATTCAATTAGTTGAACATAAGAAGGTAGAATTATGTTCTAATGTAACAGCATGCACGCTTTTTCACCATTTTTGGCTGGGCTAGCTAAATAGGTTACCGGTCTTAAAACTCAATTCTTTTTTGACAATCAAAATGAAGGTCCCTCCCTGACCCTTCCCCTGTCCGAAGATGAAGGTCCATATATGGGATTCTTGATGTTTCCAGCCCCTTGAACTATATTCTCTTATAACAGTATTATAAGAGTTTTCATATTTTCTGAGTGGGCTAGCTAAACAGGTTGCCAGTCTTATAAACTCAATTCTTATTGACAGTCAAAAGGTCCCTTCCAGACCCATCCCATATAAAAAGATGAAGGCCAAAATATTGGATCCTGGATGATATGCAGCCTCTTATAGAAGTATTATACGAGTTTTCACTTTTTTTGTCCGGGTAAGCTAAACAAGTTTGGGTTCTTGTGCTTTTTTTGTAAGTGAAATCTTTGATTCGCTTCTCGTACGTGTGTTAAATTGAGTCATTACAGTTTCTTGAAAAAATCGTTTAGACACTTACGTTAATAGAATAGTGAGCCTACCATAGACTATACATGTAGCTCGTAATTCAAATAGTGAATAATGAATAGTGAATAAGTCTCTAACATCTGATTGCCCATTTGTGCACTATCATTTATTCTAGGTAGAAATGTCAATCTAAAGATCCTGCTAGCAAATAATATCAATAATATTAAAGATTTGCATTTGAAATTATTAAAGTAGACTACAATTTGAATTTTTGGTTAATTCAAGAAATGATATAAGATAATATGGTATTGCTTCCTTTGCCTTCAGCTTGTGTTGGGTACAACTGAACAATAGCCTGTCCAACAGAACGCTATGGCAGAGGATGTATGGAAAAATGTATGTGTCAGAGCTGTGATAGTATAACTGGTGTCTGTAATCAACGGCTGACATTAGGTACAAGATTTTATTAATATTTTCTGAATTTACTAGGTCCCAGCCTAGTGAATGTTCTGAAATAGAATTTTTCAATTAAAATAATGCAAACTATTTTCCTTGTGATACATCATATGTAAGTACACAATTGGTAACAATTAAGTCATCGTTTCATTATTAACATTTTCTTTTCAGGGATCTCACTTGCTTCAAAAGCTGTTTTTCTTGCGGCTGGTATTTTGTTTGTAGCTGCGTTAGTGATTTTTCTGTTTGTGAAGAGGTAAAAAAGGTTTTTGACATTTTTATTCAAATGTAATGGTTGAAGAAACTGTGAGTGGGCAATAAAGTTTTATTGTTTTGTTACCAAATAAAAAGAGAAAAGTTGGTACATGTATGAACAGTGAACGACTTGAAATATATACATCATATAGGTGATGATATCATCCACAATCATTCAATTTCTGTAATAATTTACTTCCATGGTGTAGATCTTCAAGGAAACTGTCCTCGAATTCAGATAATAATTACGTACCAAGCTGGAATCCTGGCGATTCGGCAACTCAAAACTATGCAAGAGTTGAGGAAAACGTGTACCACGAATGTGAGCCACTTTCCTTACATAACAATGATTCAACTAATTCGTATTCTGAAAGTCATTACGATAAATGTAATATCCCAGAATCTTTACTCCGAAAGAAGGCAAAACCATCAATACTTTCTATCCTTATGAGCACAAATGAATGTTCAGAAATGAATTTGACGAATAGAGCTTACATACATGTTATTGACATGCAAAAACACGGAACGGAGTCATCTGGGAGTGGACAAGAACCACAACTCCAACCACCACAACAACTAGTGACAACAGAAGCACCATTACCACTGCCACCAACACCACAACAACCACCGCCACAACTAGCAGTAGCAGAGGCAGCAGAAGAACCATCAACACCACCACAATGTAAGCAGCAAAGACAACCACAACCAACAGCAAAAAAACCCACCATCACCACTACAATATAAACATTCAAGACAACCAAAGCCATCAGCAGAAACGCCATCACTGCCAAGCAAAACATCAAGAGAACCATCTCCTACTATTAAACAAATGATTTATTTGTTTGAAACTAAACGCAAATTTTAAGAAAAAAATGCTCTAAGTTTCTTTTTAGTTTCGTGTTTTTTTTTTAATGCTGTTTTTTTTCCTTATACATCTTTGGACAATATATAAAAAACCGCAAATTTCATTTTACTGCCTTAAAGTGTATATTTTGTTTGATGCGATTTTTTTTTTCACATTCACATGTATACATATATTTTTCCTTTGTCAAAATAATTTTAACAGATAACAAATCAAAGAAATTAGAACTTATTCATGAAAAATATTAATGTATGAGTCTGAGTCGATCTTGAACAGTCTTACAGTAAATAAAATTGTAGTTTAACATATACAATAAACAACTGAAGAAGAATCTTAAATACTTGGTTTGCTTTATTATTGGAGTTTGTCATTAAGGTATTCAAAGAATTTTCTTTTTTTCAGATTTTGCATATTCAGTCTCTCCTACATATTTGAAAGGTTTTCCATAACTTTGTGTCCCATGGAAAATTGAATTATGCATTAATAATGCAATTCGGCTACATCCACTATTCTTGCTATATTAGAATCATAACATGGGTGAATATGAGCAGAATACCATTAACAGAAATATCAATACTACAATTAAACAATACAAATACAAATCACACAACTATGTCATGTTCTAATTCCGTAAGACTGATTTCTGATTGTGAGTGTTTGATATACATGTAGGCCACTACTGGGTGGCAAGTTGCATAGTGGATAATAAAATTTCCCTTAAAAAAATCTATTTTCTAAAAAAAAAAATTATCGACTGACCTTTTATAATTTTGTAAGTCTTAAATCTTTTTGAAAAATTGTTGATGTAACTAAAGTTATTTCACTTTAACTGAATATTCAGATTCCAAAGCAATCAAAACCCGCACAAGCCAAAGAGCTAGGTTCACTTTATGCATAAAATGGCCCTGTCCTTATATCAAGTAATTGACTATCACCCTCTGTCCCATATCACATATCAAAATAAAGTAGAGACTTAGTGCTTTCATTTCCTATAATAAAATTTCTTTTTGAGAATCCAGGTATTGGAAAACAGGCTTTGAGAAAATGCAATGTTCTTGAATTTTGCAGAAAACATGCGTATTTGACTACCTTCAGCAAAGAATTAAAATATGAGCACAGCCCACGATCCAAAAATTAAAACATGTTTTGTGATCTTCAGAAACAGATCTTTCATTATGTAACTGCATATTTTGGATCAGAGGTTGTGCTCTATTTGAAATATTAAAAAAATACCTCAACTTTTGGCCATTTTTAAGGGAATTTATATAATTTTTTTTAACACAGTTACATACATAAATGCCCCCCCCCCCCCCCGTGATTAAAATGTCAAGTTTATTCACGGTAAATATGTGGAGAATACCTTATTATTCCAGTCTTTCCATCTTAACTTCAAAGATATTTTGTAAAAAATCTTTTTTGAGAAAAATGAAACAAAAGCACCAGTGTTCTCTTTTGTTCCTTTGAAAGCTTTTTTGGGGTGTGTAAGAAAACTATTTTCTGATTGGGCAAAAAATATTTACCTTTATATGAAGTATATTTATAGCAACTTTCACTGAAATATCGTTCTCGACCTCCATATTTGATAATCGTCCAGAGCTGGTTAACATATACGTGAAACTGTACATGTATGGAAATACAATGGGGACTAATATAACATTTATTTACTGACTAATCAGGTATGATAGAATTGGATTTTATCAAATAATACTTTTTAAAATATTATTGATATTTGCATAAGTAATCGATGTCAAAGTTTTAGTATTGAATTTTAACAATATTTACCATGATCTATTTTCCCCCGATTCTGTATCACACACATTGTATTATGTAAAATTTGATCTTGATTTTCACCAACTCGTAACTAGGGGTCCATAATCTGGGAATGTTTTCAAATTTATAGTTCTTTTGTGTTTCTTTAGAATATTTTCAATTAGTTTTTTTCAAATCTATATGTAGTTCTATGCGGAACTTTGATCCCATATTGTGGCCCTACCCTGCCCCTAGAAGACATGGGTTGAACAGTTTAAAATCTACACTACCTCAGGAAGCTTTCCTATAGGTCTCATCTTTTCTGGTTCAGTGATTCTCGAGAAGAAAATTTTTAAAGATTTTTCCCATATAACTCATTGTAAGACTTTGTTCCCCTATTGTGGCCCTATCCTAACCCCAGGGGCCGAAACTTGAACAATTTAGAATCTTCATTATGTCTAGAAGCCTTCAAATAAGTGTCATGTTTTCTTGCCCCTTGGGTCTTGAGAGGATTTTTGAAGATTTTTCCTAAATATTTCAATGTAAAACTTTTATTTTATATTCCTATTGTAGTCCCACCTTACCCGCGGGGTTTATGATTTGAACAAGTTAGTACTTACACTACATGTATTTAAGGAAGCTTTCACATAAGTTTCATCTTTTCTGGTCCAGTGTTCTTAAAAAGAAGATTTTAATAAAATTACAGATATCAGTGTATTAATATTATTTCTAGACTGAAATCAAAATATAAAATTACATATCGTAAATTAATAAATAAATAAATTTATTATGTTGAAAAAACGTAATAAAGAATTTATTCTTTTATTTTTTCAGTAGTGGGGTTATTTCAATGAGGCTTTCAGTGTGGTTTTGGCATTAAAATCATTGTCAGCAACTATAACAACGCTTATTTTGATCACTATTGAAATCTTTATTTCAATAGTGAACATTATTTCAATAGTGGTTGCAACCTTGATAATGCATTCAAATGCATTCAAAACCTCAATTAAAATCATTGTTTCAATATTGAACGTTACTATACCCCCCCCCCCCGCATGAAAAGTGAGTATACAGTGATCGGGGTGTCCGTCTGTCTGTACGTCTGTCCGTCCGTCTGTTATGCTTTGGGGTACCCATATCTTATCCTCAACTCCTCTTATACCACTAAATTAAATTTAATGAGACTTTAACAGAATCTTTATTACATAGTGCCATTGTGCACCTTTTATTTTACTTTTTGATCTGAAACATATTTCGGGTCTCCCATATCAAAACATGGACTTTGCCATTATAATCATATAGGAGGCGGGCCGGGGGGGAGGGGTATCATTTTGTGAGCTGAGTGCTCACAGTACCTCTAATTTCAATAGCGGTAGCAACCTGTGTTTGGTTTTGAATTGCACTGTTAACCACTACTATTGAAATAATTAATTTAATAGTGAACGTAATTTCAATAGTGGTTGCAATCTGTGTTGGGTTTTGAAATGCGATCTCAACCACTATTGAATGAAATTTGGGAGACAGCCTACCATCTGGTTGAACGACTACAGGTCTTGTGCAAGTATTTAATGAAATAGAGTATATGCAATTACTTTTTTTTAAAGCTCTCTGCAAAGAAAGAAAAGTATCTCTTGGTAAGGACCAGATACCTGGTCTTTTGAAAGTTTTGTAAAAATATCGCATAGAACCCTGGTAGCGAAAGAATTCTGGGAATGTTGCACAAGAAAATTTGCCTGACGAATGTATGAATATGGAATTAACATTTAGAAAAAAGGAATCGTGTATAAATATGTATTAAATCAGATATCCTTTCTTATTCATTTTGAGATTCTACATTAAATGATGGAAAAACAAAATAATCGATCATTTCCTTCAATTTTTTATAATGCCTTCGTTCATCTTGACCTGCAACTGGAATGAAAAAGGTGAAGAAAACGAACAGTGATCGATCTACAAACAACACAAATCTGTGAACAGAGCATAAAACACGGATCCCCGGAAATTCCAGAGGTGGGATCAGGTGCCTAAGAGGAGTAAAGATCCCCTGTCCACCGATCACATCCAGCGTGAGCTCTATGTTTTGATCATGTAGACAAGAGAAAGCTTTAATTCCAATTAAAAGTGAAATGACTATAACGCGTTATAGTTCAATTTTGAAATTACATGCTTTCCCTTTCGAGATGGTATTAGATATCAATTTCCTGGTCTATATTAATTTTTTCCTGTTTTATACCAGTGCAAGTCCCGTATTATCTAAATTGAATTTAGAAAAATAAAAAAAAATATATATCCAAAAAGGGCAAAATATATAGCAGGAAATTAAAAATATTTTTCTTCTTTCTGCATATAAGATCTAGAGTTGTAGAAATGGATTGTTTCAAAGTTATGACTGTTTCCCTTTTGGTGCATAACACTATACAATTAGAGATAATGCCTGTAGAACCAAAGTGTAGCGATTCTTATGTTTCTTCTAAGTAAGTACAAGTAAAGGTTTTAATTGCAAGGCATATTTGAAGGGTTATAATGTTCATTTCTGTTGCTATATTTTAAAAACATGATAAAATAATTATTTGTATTTTAGAAGGAATTTGCGATGCTGTTATTCGTATAGATCCATTGGAGAAAAATGTTACCGTAAGTTGTAACTTAACAGGAAAAATACAACTTCATTACAGATATGTTAAAAAAACTTGCATGTAAAAAATTCTGCTATGAAAATGACATCTTGAGCTTAAGGAAGTTGAAAGTCATAAACGTCTAATATTATTAAGTATTTTAACTTTGTTATACATTATATATCAAAAAGAATTTTCGAAACTTGCATATCCATGCTTTTACACTTCAAATAAATGAATTGCATTTTCTTATTCTATAAATACATAAAGAGTATACGAATGATTTTCTTCCTTTAAGCATGCAATGGATCATTTGGATTAGAATGCAGCAAACCGTGTCCCGAAGGATATTACGGCGTTAAATGCCAACAAAAGTGCGATTGTGACAGATGTAATCCTACGACAGGGGAATGTTTTTATGAAAGAAATTCATCAAGTACCTTTCTAAGTATGAAATGTTTATTTCTTTGAATGTTGTTTAACGTCCCTCTCGAGAATTTTTCACTCATATGGAGACGCCACCACTTGCCGGTGGAGAGCTGCAAATGTTGTCCTATGCTCGGCACTTACGGCCATTGAGCAGCGAGGGATCTTTATCGTGCCAGGACCTACTTCGTGACTCTAGAGCAGACGCTCTAACCACTGCGCCACGCGGGCGACCTAAGTATGAAATAAGAATCAAATAAGAATCTCTCTTAGTTTTCTAAGCTTTTTTTAAGCACCACGGTAACTTTTTTTCTTTATTTATTTGAATGTAAGTTCGTTCAACCCTGTAACATTCATAAAAAAGAACATTTAAATATACACTTGACACAACATCATTTATGTATAAAGCAGAATTATTAATTCACACATTTTAAGGCGAGAACAAGATAAAACCATTTCCTTAATTAACCAATCGTCCGGGTGGAGCAGTGACTTTACTCTAGATTCGTGGAGTGAGGAGTTAATCGGTTCAAATCCACTGTGTTACGCGGAGACCGGTCTGTCCCGTGTCGCAGTAGGTGCTGGCACGAAAAAGATCCCTCACTGCTCAAAGGACGTAAGTGCTGAGTACAGGTCTAAATTTGTTGCCCTCCACCGGCAAGTGGTGGAGTCTAAATATGACTGAACATTTCTTATAGAGACGTTAAACAAACAAACAAAACTTAATTTACCATTTCCAAATAAATTTTAATTGATCCTGCATGCAGCTGTCTTTCATAGTGATACATACTTTGAGAATTTAGTTAGTTAGAACTCCAAAAACGGTTTCATTTAAGTATATTTTAATGAAAATGTCTTTTCTAGTTTGTTTGGAGGGACTGGGCATATATGATTACTCAGTACCACATCAAACTAGACATTACGATGAAAGATGATAGGAAAAAAGGTACATTAAAGTATATGCTAGATGATTTCTATTTTATTAAGGAATTCCAGGGGCTTCTTTGGCTTTCTTTATGACGGGTGCTGTTTTCTTTTTGGCATCATTTATTACGTGTCTCTTTGTAAGAAGGTACGTATAACATATATTTATTTTTTGGTGACATCTTTGAGCTATACTTTCTAAATTTCTAAAATGTCATGGTGTACCAATTATTTACAGGGAATTATCTAAATACAAACATGGTAAATATGTACTAGAAAGTTTCTCTCTTGGTGAAACAGCTTCTCAAAACTATACAAGAATGGAAGAGAACGTGTATCATGAAAGTGAGCAGCTTTCCATTAACTTTAATGATTCTGAATCAACTCATTCGAGCTACATTAGTCAATATGACAGATGTCGTCTAATCGAAAGATCAAAAGAAAGCAAAGGGAAACCATCAATACTGTCTCTCCTGAGGAGAAAAGATAAATGTTCTGATGTAAATATGGGAAGGACGGGATACATATATGTTATTGAAACGCAAGAACAAATTACAGAAACGGCTTCTGGAGGTGGACAAGCAGCACTCCCATTACATTTTACACCAGCACCACCGGCTCCACCGTTACTTCCTCCTCCATTACCAAATACACAAACTACAACAGCAACACTCCATGCATAATAATACTACCACCACTATCACCATCAGCAGACAAGCAAAATAAAGAGGAAAATGTCTGTAACATTTATGAAGCACTATAGGGATATTTTGAAGAAAAAAGAAAAGTGAAATTTTTTCACTTTTTTTAAATCATCAATTTGATTTCATATCGAATTCCATCAGTATTCTTGTCTATTTTATTTTCTTTAAGGTTCCATGAGAACAAAACTATCAATAATTTAACCTTCATAAATTTAAATGTAATACCGTATATTAAACTCAAAATTCAATGTTATCTATTAGTTTAATCTATCGTTTCTTTTCTTTGTTGAATTACCACATAGCATCTAAATATCAACACATTTCTGGACTTTTCTTGTATGCGTTCATTTTTTTTTTTGTTTTTCCTTATTTATAAAAATATTTCAAACAGATTATTAATTTTACTTAATTCAGATATCCAAAATTAGAACGAGGAATAAATTTATGTTCCCGTCAAGTGACTGAGTTTTTTTTTTTTTTTTGGTTTAAAATTTCACTTTCTAGTAACACCATTTTGTAGTGAAAAATTTCATTTATTGAAGTTAATGACGAAAACTAGCAAAACATATTTAACAATGCAAAAATAGAGATCAGAAAAAGGAATATACATGTATTTGAAAACATAAAATGATAGAAAAGAGTGAAAAGACAAACTAGAATAGTAATAATAATATCCCAGTGGATGTAACACAAAATATATGTCTCTCTTTCTGGTGGTTTAAAGCGGTATATACACACCTGCATTGCCGGTTCGTTTAGATTTCTCTATTCATTGAAAAGATAACTTCAAGGTAATCAAGGAGTCTAGTTAAAATAAAAATAAGGTCTAAGAGTACATGTCATGTTTCGTTATTTTCTTATCTTTAATTTAACATTGCAGTGAATTTCACTTTTACTTATTACTGTTATAATTTTTAATGTCGATTTTCAGTTTATGGATTTCAAATTACCTGAATATTCTAAGAAATTTAATGACAACGACATTCTTCATAACATTATGTCAAATATCTGTATTTGAACACAGAGCACGAGCTCTGTTATTGTTAATGTTTACGTTTAACCGGGTGTGTTCAATTTGTTTAGTCTACACACTGAGCTTGGACTAACAAAATTAATGTCCAATTTCTTTAGTCTAACAATACTAGTGAGTTAATTTTGCGTTCTCACATTTCTACTCTGAATTTCCCGAAATTCGTAGTTTTAAAAATAGCCAGAAAAAAGAAATTTCTAAACACACTTTTATTATTTTTCCGTGTGAAATTCTCTAGCAACATACAGGCCATTATATTATATAGAAAATTTTAAAAATATGAGCTTCAAATCTGTGTCCAAGCCCCTTTAAGATAACTAACATAAAATATAAATCAAACTTGATGCATGCAAAGATGGTTTATATTATGAATCTTGAACTTCAAACTATTCATTCAATGTGTGCCCTTCAGTATAATATATATATACATATACTTGATTTAACCACTTTTTAATGAATGAATGCATGTACAGCACTCAAGAAGGATAATTGTAATGAAAAGATAAACAATATGTTGAGTTCTTTTTTGTGGCAATATTAAATGTATGAAAGTTCGAAATTGTGCATATTTATAAATATCATCATTAAAGTCTAAAGTGTAGAATGTCAGATAGGGAGCCTCAAGGATACATGAATGTTATCATTCATATGTAGGGAAAATTTAATTACGATCCTTGAGACCCCTCTCACATAAAATTCATTCCAAAATTAATAAACACCTGCCTGTCTAAGACTACAGCTATTTCAAAAGATTGAAACATATAAAGATATTCTTTACATATGAATATTTACATCTGCTGTGTTTTTCTACTAAGCCAACTGTAAAATTGATTTGAAAACCATTTTTGTGTATACTCACGCGTAGAAATATACGCGTAGAAACTCGCGCTAAAGTGACGTCACAATGAGGCTACAGAGACGTTAATAAAAATATGGCGATATAGGGCAGCGAGAAATTCAAATATTAAGTATATTTTTGGTGCATTTAAACATGCAAAATGTAAATATAAGGAATGTTTTAAGTTTAGTGTGAATTATTAGTGTGTAAATCACACAGACTTGCACGTAGGCATATTTTTCATGAAGTGCTAGCGCGCTTCATGAAATATGCATACGTGACAAGTCTGTGTGATTTACTTAAAAAATGAATTTAATTTTTGAAGATTCATGAGGGCATGAACTACGACGCTTCACGCCGGCATATTTCATGAAGCGCATTAGCGCTTCATGATAAATATGCCGGTGTGAAGCGTTGTAGTTCATGTACCTCATGAATTTTCAAAAGTTAAATTCATTTCTTATATTTACATTATTTTTCTGATGATTTGCCACTAATAACGCCATTCAACTGTCATTTTTAAAGCAAAACAGTTTGCACTATAGTTTTGACGTCAAGTAAGGTATTTTGACGTAACAGTGGAGATATTCATGCCCATTCATGGTAGTTCATGAGAAAATGAACTATATTCTGTTTTGTAAAGAATCATAGGGGAAATTTATTGGAAATGTAAATATACATCAATAACTCACACAAAACTTAAAAATATTCCTTATAATTAAATCATATAATGCAAACATAGTCATAGAAACATGAGCAATAGTATCATTAACGAGAGAGAGAGAGAGAGAGAGAGAGAGAGAGAGAGAGAGAGAGAGTTCTTAAGATAGATGATATATATTTAGATATTTATTTAAAGTCGGGAGTTGGCAACAAAAAAAAAAAAAAAACAAAAAAAGCTCTGAAGAACTATTTTCTGACAACAGAATACTATTACACATAAACATGACAACACAAATAAACAAGAAATAGTACTTTTTAGATATTACACTACGAAAATATCAATAAACCACAAAGATGCATATTAAACGACATGACACAATATTTATCACAATTATACCGACATACCGAAAAAATCCTGCTAATATAAAAAAAAATTAGCATTTTGCGACAATTACGTACTAACTATTCATGTTCTATTTTAATTTGCTAAAAGTGGTAAAAATTTTGAAATATTCTCCTAGAGAATTCCAGAGTTTTGCAGATTCATATCTGAAAGATTTCAAACGATATGTTGTTGATCTTGCCTTTGGTGAAACAGTAGTATTAAATATTCGTTTATCTAAAAGAATATGGTGTTTCTTTAATTTGGATAAAATCACGGAAGTAAGATGGACTTTGTTTAAAATCTTGAAAATTTTATAGGCATTCTTATGATGTGCCTGAGATTGAAACATGGTAGTTTTAATTTTTGAGAAGATAAGTATGTGAATTTTAATAATCGTCATAGACGAAGCGCAATGGCCTTTCTGTATTTTATTTCCATTTTTCTCATTCACCCCCCCCCCCCCCCCCCAAATAAAAATAATTAAATAAAAAATAAAATAAAATTTAAAGAAAAGCTAAACTTATGGACACTAGTTTAAGTTTAATTGACAAAATGAATGTATGATATACTATAAATTTCCTTTATTTGGTCAGGTGTACCCCTATTCTTTAATTCTTTAAAAATGCTAGGATGATTTCTGTAAACATCAGAACAATCTATTCTAATATTCTTTGCAACATTAAAAAATGTTGAAAGTATTACATACTTGAATTTGATCAGACACAAGACACTAGTTTTCACACAGTATGATATTTTTTTTCTGACATATGTACCTTTGTTGGTCGAAATTTGTTTTATAAGCGGTCAAAAAAACTTTTTTGCCCACCTGCACACCGTTCATTAAAGTATTGGTTGACATCTTGGCGCTTAATTTTGTGACATAATTTCTTTGTTTCCTATCCCCCACCCCCGGTTTTGCTGATATTTGTTTGAAATATGTGAACTTTACAGCTGCCTTTTCTTAAAAATTGCATCTTTTAAACTTTATTCATGAAGGAAGCTAGTTTTCCTAGTTTTTTTTCTTTTTCCCCTTTGAATATACTTGTTGATTACTCTAGTGAGATAAGTATGAAAATTATTTTAAAAACAGTATCCGGGTCAGCTTGTAAAACACCAGAGTAAGCTTCTTCAACAGATCTTGAATCTTCCACATATGCATTTATAATTAAGATCTTGAAGCTTTTGTGAATTCTATATTAGGGAGTTGTTAATATCGTTTCCATTTGTATCTATATTGCGATAATGCTGTGAATATTACTTATTCCACAATTGAAATTAAAATGATTTGATATAATTTGGGTATTATTCGTTAAACATCAATCTGGGATGCATATTTTAACTTTTATAACATTTCCAAATCAAAAAACACACAGAGTTCCAGGAAAGGTTTGCATTTGTTATCTGCTAAATCAAAATTCAAATCTCCCAGCATATTTGACAGAGATTTTGTCGAGTCTTAATATAGAATCATTTACAAAATTGTCATCTTTTATGCATGCTGATTTATAATAATCCAGAAAGAATACTCTGTGGGACTTTAGAAAAGTAAATTTCCCATGGAGACTATTTCTTCCGGCTCCAAGCTTCAGTATTATATATTTTATTCAGTTAAAATACACCAGTGTTTGTATGAGGAAATAACAATATAGTACTAGTATATTGATGCACATTAAAATGTATTTTATTGGATTGTTCTTATCGCTCACTCTTTTGCTGATTGAAAATACGTCTACAGATTTAAAGGCAGTGAAACCACTTTGTTTAAAAACTGAGTAAGTACTTAACTTTACTTTTCAATGAAAAATTGAATCCAAACATCTTGTTTGTAACACACCTTGCTAATAAGCTGTATCGTTATTGATATGAATGAACCCCCTTTTTTATATTGCATATCATTATATTTAAATATATATATGTAAAATATTAACATTTATATTTATATATATATTAATAGTTTAATAAAATAGAATGTCTTTTTTTCTTTTTTAGTGGGCAACCTCGATGTTGTGCTGGCTATAGAACAATTAATGATAAATGTTACCGTAAGTTAATTTTTCTCTTCTTTTGCGCTAAACATTTCTATTAAAGGAATTATTGTGTAAGGTTTCTTGCAATATCATCAATTTATCATTATTTTGTCACAAACTTTCTTAAATTGCGGGAAAAACTTTTATGCTATAAATGTTACATGAATAAATATTTAAACTGTCTCATTGTCGATTTAGCTTGCAATGGATCATTTGGAATTGAATGCAGCAATTCATGTCCAGAAGGATATTTTGGAAATAAATGTGATGAAAAATGTATTTGTGCCAGATGTGACGCCAGAACAGGAGAATGTTACAACGGAACTACAACAATCAGTATGTAAATATATAAAATGCGAAATATTAGAAGAGAATTTAAATACTTACCTTAGGTGAAGACACCTAGAAATATAACATTGATTTTCAAAAATCACCAGTATTTTAAAGATTTTTTTATTTATACAAAAATGAAAATAGTGTAGAATTAACACAGAAAAAAAAGCCAAACATCATTTATAAAGATAAAAAGCTAAAATTGAGCTAAAGATTGAGAAAAAAATTCGGACATTCGTCGGAATTAAACCCAGGTCGCCAGCCTGAAAATTTAATATAGAAACCATTTCACCAGCACAACGTACATGCCTGACGTAACGAGCGACAGGCAGATTAATTTTCTTTTTTTTTTTCATAGTGCAGAATAATAGGATGAAAGCTAGCCAGCCGTCTTTTTTTGCTTGCATACATGTATTTCACATCGGAATTTGTCACTCGAGTTTTTAACAACAACTGTTAGCAGGAAAAAACAACCTGTTAATGTTGAAAACAATTGATGTGTCTTTATGCATTCAATTTTTTATTCCATTCAATTTCAAATACAGACGTGTCCGTGTTATTTTTTTTCTGCACTTTTATACTACTGCATTAGTCCATTTGTCTACTATAAAAGGCGTGAGACGATTATTTCGCGCCAAATGTCACGAATAAATCTTTGGAATATATGTTCTATTGAATAGGTGTTAGCTTCAATGAAATTTAAAAAAGTATGTTCTTAAGCTTAATTTTAGAGCGTTGGAATTTATATTTATCACTTTGTATATATAACATGTCGTATATGGGCAAGCACCATTAAAGCAGTGAATTTGCAAAGTTTTCCTTCATATTTTATTTTCCTGCTTACTCAAAAAGTGGGCACATCCCAAAAGAGGGCTTACCCCATTAGTTGCACATTCATAAAATACTTAAATGTTTTCCAACAAAACATGTCTTATCCCAGGGCGGTCAAGGAATTTAATACCATTTTATGTTCAGTAACTTGCATCTATAAAAAAATTCTATCAACTTCATCAAATGATCTTTAATGAAAATGGTTTTCTACGTTGTCGTTTTTGACTAATTCAATAGGAGACGGGCCCGGCATGGACAGAAGAATTTTCCACGTAATACTTACTATAAATACTGATTGCTTTAGTCTGCAAAGCTTCTTGAAAAGCTATAACATATATAACAATATATATTACCGTTGTGCAATCCCTCTTACTTCTCGTTCCTGACATAAAAAAATATATAAGAAATAACAGTTGTTAGTTTTGAGTGATTAATAGAAAAACTGTAAAATATGGATATATTTCGCATTTTAATAAGACCCTCTTTAAACCTTATTAATATCTTAGAAAAATATTAAGCTTAAAAAAATCTATTTTTGAAAATCACTTCCTTGAGCGACCGGAAGTGCCAATGATAAACGTAAAGTAGCGACATGGCTAGTACCTGTCACGATCTACAATCCCTGAAAGTTTCACATCGATATCTCTTGCCATTCTTGAGATATTGAACGGACAAAATGTCCTTTCGAATTCAGAAAATGGTCCGTAATTTGACACCGGAAGAGAATTTCCAAATTTTCTCTTAGACAGATCAAGTTCATCTTGCAACACATTTTTCTTAAAATTTCGTGGAAATCCAACCAAAAGTATTCGAGAAATCGTGTGCACAAAATAAGAATATGAAAACAGATCTTAATTAAAATATTTATTGTTGACAAAGGTCTTTTGACTCGATCGAAAGTAAAGTTTAAGGTACTAAACGTTTGTGCATGTGTTAGGGAAAAATGTTGAAAAGTAATTTCAGATTTACAATTTGTTTTCCTTCATAGAAGGATAGTGATAAATAGAAAGTACTATTAGTTGGATTTGTTGTAAGGATGTCATAAGATATCTTGTCATAAGAATTATTTCTGCTGCTTGAATTATTTTGTTGTAATTTTTGTTCTTGCATAATTAGTCAGAAATTTTGATTTTCAAATGAAATATTTGCAAAAGAAACATGAACAACAAGGATCTGAGACAGACAAATTTACAGGGGCAAGTGGGGTTAACTAATTTTTAACTAATTTCATTAATTTTTACCAGGCATAATATAGTTTAAGATGAATTTTGATGAAATGAAGTGATTACTTTTGATTGATTGATTGTATGTTGTTTAACGTCCCATTCGAGAATTTTTCACTCATATAGAGACGTCACCGTATGCTGGTGAAGGACTTCAAATTTAGACTTATACTCGGCACTTAGGACCATTTAGCAGTGAGGGTTCTTTATTGTGCCAGTGCCTACTGTCACCAGGGACCTCGGTTTTATAGGTCTCATTTGAAAGACCCGTGGTCGCCCGCGTGGCGCAGTGGTTAGAGCGTCTGCTCTAGAGTCGCGAAGTAAGGAGTTGATCCTTACGTCGCGGGTCGAATCCCATGGGACGTGGAGACCGGTCCTTCGGATGAGACCGTATAAACCGAGGTCCCGTGTAGCAGTAGGTGCTGGCACGATAAAGATCCCTCACTGCTCAATGGCTCTGAGTGCCGAGCATAGGACAAAATTTGCAGCTCTCCACCGGCAAGTGGTGGCGTCTCCATATGAGTGAAAAATTCTCGAGAGGGACGTTAAAACAACATACAAACAATGAAAGACCCGTGACTTTCATTACTACTGCCGGGCACTTGACTAAGGAACAGTCACTACCTACATGTATGTTTACGTCTTAGGTTGGACGCGGCTTGGCGAACAAGAATCGAACCCAGGCCCCCCGATCCCTCCCGAGCGCCCTACCACTAGGCTACAGTGACCGCTGATAAATTTTGAAGTATGGTTTAGAAAATTAAAATATGTACTCTTTGTAAATTAGATCTTGATATTTTTAATCAAATTTATCATATTTGTAGATAACAGTCAGACAGGGAAAATAGCCAGTATATCGATTACATGGGTAACTATCTTAGTAGGGCTACTGATAAGTATAGGATCCATCGCTGTTCTTTTTGCAGTTCTTTTTCAAAAGGAAAGGTAAATATGAATATTATACATATGAAAACACAATAAACACATAGTTCAACTGGAATATTCTGTTGTTTGATCTACTATTAAATGCCATTTCATGCCATGTACAGAGAAAAGTGAATTACAGGAAACAATGTCTGATGGGATTAAAAGATAATAAATAATTCACCATAAACTTATCATGTATTGAATAAACTCAAACGATTCATCTTTTGATAGAAGTTGGTTTATATCGGAAGCTTGATTTTTTTTGCTTAAATCAATAATTATAAGTTATTACATTTAATATTTGTCAGAGAGAAGATTCTACGAAGAATGAGTATAAAAGAAGGTAAGTTACAATATATATGTAATGCAAAGGATTAAACCATTATTGAAGAGTTTTACACAATCCTATTATTTTACGACAAAACTCACAGGAAGGGAAGAAAATACAAACCATGAATTAGATCAAGACGTTTATGACAGAATTAGAGAATCTAGAATGGTTCTGGACGATGAGAGTGTCTGTGGTGGACTAAGAATGTCAAAAACACTGGATACAGATAAGAAAGGAATGAGTCGGACAATGCTATACCCTTATGGTGGATTAAGTTTCAACTGATAATAAAATGGGACTAAGTGCTTTAGAAATCATGAAATTTACAATATTTCTGACGAGTTTAGCTTGTCAAGACATTTGAAAGTTGCATCTGATGAAGTTAACTCGGGTCCATTTAGTATTACGATGGAAGTGGCGGCGATGAGCTAAACAGAAATTTTCATCAAAATATTGCTAACATACGTTCAAATGAAGTAGAGAATTGTCATGTTAGGATGAAACAAACGTTTTCTTATCCAAAGAAGAGAGAGAATGTACACGGTGAGAAACCAATGCTAAAATCTAAACCGAGGCAACTGACAACATCATCAGAAACTTCTATCAGCAAACATAAGTGTAGACTTTACAGTTTTTCGAATTACACTTATTAGTGATAAAGCATTAACTTAAAAAGAGTCATTGCTAAAAAGTATATTAATAAAAAGTTAAGTTTATTTGAAGAACACTTGATATCAGGAAATTCAATTAACAGTCATGGGAAAAAATATATAAAGGGTAAACAGGAAGGAAATAGGATGTTGTTTGATTTCGGATTATCGAAAATGTGATTTTGTTCCTATTACATCAAGTAGTTTAGATATTTTTAAAGTAAATTCTTGAATTAGCAAATTTTTCGTGCATTTCAACGAAATGTCCAAACTCAACTTGCTTTTTTTAAAGGTTCTGGAAAGCAATTAGATCATTACTATGCCAATCATTTCTGTCATTTTTTTTTTTAGCTCAAGTGAGCTTTTCTGATCACCTGTTGTCCGTCGTCCTTCCGTCCGTCTGTCCGTCTGTCCGTCCGTCCGTCTGTAAACTTTTCACATTTTCAACTTCTTCTCAAGAACCACTGGGCCAATTTTAACCAAACTTGGTACAACGTATTCTTGGGTAAAGGGAAGTTTAAATTGTGAAAATAAAGGCGCAAGTCTCCTTACAAGGGGAGATAATTAAGAAAAGACAAAAATAGGGTGGGGTCATTAAAAAATCTTCTTCTCAAGAACCATTGGTCCAAAAGGCTGAAACTTATGTGGAAGCATCCTGGGGTAGTGTAGATGCTAAATTGTAAAAATCATGACCCCCGTGGGTAGGGCGGGGCCACAATAGGGAATCCAAGTTTTACATTGAAATATATAAGAAAAATCTTTAAAAATCTTCTTCTCAAGAACCACTCAGCAAGAAAAGCTGAAACTTATGTGGAAGCATCCCGGGGTAGTGTAGATTCTAAATTATTCAAATCATGACCCCCGGGGGTAGGGCGGGGCCACAATAGAAAATCCAAATTTTACATTGAAATATATAGGAAAATCTTTAAAAATCTTCTTCTCAAGAACCACTGGGCCAGAAAAGATGAAATTTATGTGGAAGCATCCTAGGATAGTGTAGATTCTAAATTGTTCAAATCATGACCCCCGGGGGTAGGGCGGGGCCACAATAGGGAATCCAAGTTTTACATTGAAATATGTAAGAAAATTTTTTAAAAATCTTCTTCTCAAGAACCACTAGGCCAGAAAAACTGAAACTTATGTGGAAGCATCCTGGGATAGTGTAGATTTTAGATTGTAAAAATCATGACCCCCGGGGGTAGGGCGGGGCTACAATAAGTATTTCAAGGGGAAATCTGACTGACGTTTTTCATACTAATTGTTAGGCCATTATTTACACACTGAATTGTCGACGGATTTTTCCGTTATTTCCCGATTATGACAATGAGCACACGGCGGGTGTGACCGGTCGGCAGGGGATGCTCACTCCTCCATGGCACCTGATCCCACCTCTGATGTTTAGAGGTCCGTGTTTGCTCTGCTCCTATTTTGTATTGTTTAATGGACTTTTGAGCTTGAATACTGTTCGTTATCTCCATATATTTCTGGTAAAGAACAGCATGGCCAAAGTAACTCAGGTGAGCGATGTGGCCCATGGGCCTCTTGTTAGAGTGTGTACTAGTGATTTATTGTTTTACTGTATCTAATCCAATAATTTTTAACCTAAACATAAATAATCGATACATTAATTTTTACACCCGAATTATATTTGTTTTGAATACAGTTATGACCTTTTTAGAGAACAAAAGTAAAAATTATATTTTTATAGTTCTTTATTTAGGAATAAATTTTTAGATAAAAAAGAAATTATTATTTAAAAAGTTTTCTTTTATGACGCATTGAAGGGTTATGTTTACACGGGACAGTCTCCTTTCTCGCTTCCGTTTTAATTTTCACAACAACTAAAAAGAAATGAAAATTAACAACTGAATGAACTCATTATTTATGGAATCTTTCTTTAGCATGGTCAGCTGGCATAGCTTGGGACTTAGCACAGAATCTAAAAGCAAACATCGGTTTACAGTAAAATACATGTATACCTGTAGGTGGATATCCTTTATGCCGAATGAAAACCAGAAGTGAATTTGGGTTTCTTGAGTAAAACCTATGAAAGGAATTTTATACTGGCAGACACGTCTCCCAGTATAAAAAGGCCTCACTCTTTTGAGTCTATAAGGGACACAGACTCTAAGAGTTAAATCGGTGTCCTTCGGATTATTCTCAGGGAGTCATATGTGCAATTTTCAGATTCCTAGTTTTGGTATACATGTAGAATGTAGAACCAAAAGTTCATACAAAAAATTGAAGGAATATTAAGTTTCTGTTATAGATACATTTGACTATTCCTTTTTCGATCCCATGTGTTCTAGGCTATTTCAAAATGTTCAGTCAAAAACTGTAAAAAGTGATATTTTGATTACTAGCTCTCTGTTTACAGTAATCTTACTGGGCAGAGCTTCTATACCAAAACTTAGAAAAATCTGAATTGTAAATCTTCTAATGTTGTCTACGGAATAGATTGTACCCTTTGTTGGATTATGTTGGTGAAACCAAGGGTTCACCTAATAAAAGAAAGTCGGGGCATATATTTCAAACGGGGCCAGCAGCTTCCATACAAGCATTTTAATTTACTTGATCATGCTATTTTGTCAATGAAAGTTAGAATTCTAGAAAAGATCTACCGTCATACTCATAGCCCATCACTAAGTACACCTTTCCGTAGAAAAAAAGAATACTAGATTAGAAAACTACCGATCGAAATTTTCTTTCATCTTATTGCCATGCACTTTTTGTGCCAAAATTTTGTATATGCAATCTTAATCTTAATATTTTTTTTATCATATGTGCCGATGTTAAGAGAATAATGATATTCATAGAATAATGCCCGGGAGTAATTTTTCGACGTCGGAAAATGAATATCGGTAGGAGTCATTATTTTATGTAGGAAAATGGGCCTCAGCAGGCATGTTCACGAAACTATCTTAAGACTATGATGTGTCATAAGAACGTCTTGGGAAGTGTCTTAGTCTTAATTCAGTTTCTCGAAGCTTTCCTAAATTTTGGACCTCGCCATAAGTTCTTTCTAACTTTAGGACAACATAAATCTTGTACTTAGATCATCCCAAGTTGTGATGCATATGTTTTTGAATATTGCAAGCATAAGCGACAATTTCTTGTTTCTCAGCAGTCCGTATATAAACTGATAATTTACCCAAATAATTTTTTTTACACAAATGTTACCTAAGGACCTCTTCTTTGCTTTACAATGTTCGACTATTCAGAGAAGGTGATATTTATTTTTTTCCACCTCATCAAGAAGAACCTGAATTTCGCACTTGAAAAATTTATAGTTTCTTTTCTTATTCATAATGGAGGTACATAATACCCCTTTAAATTTGGGAAGGGGAGAAAAAATAATTGGTTTTTAGTGGTAAGGGGACAGAAAATGTAATTGACTAGCCAAAAAAAAAAAATTTTTCGGAAAAACTTTGGCATAAAAAATAGAAAAGTGTTCATTCACAATTTAAACCTATAAAATATGCGTGCGTGTTTGTGTGTGTGTTTGTTTTAGCCTCCCCCTTCCAACGCCCTCTGATCTCTAGCATTATTCGTGGTATGATGAGACAATGAAACTTTTCAAAAGAAGGAAAACAATCATACAAGTTTTATCTACAAAGGACAAAAAGTGAAAAATTGTTCTCTTATTTTATCCATTGCATTGACATAAGTAGATCGTGGCATATTGATTCTACTTGGTTTGCACATACGTTTTCACGCAGCGTTGTTTCAGACGCGTTCAGTACCTTTGATTGCCGTAATAATTGAATGCAATAACGTTAGAGTTAAAATGACGTAAAACTGCGCTAAAATGTTTCACTACTCTTGCATTTCTGGTAGGTCTTGACCGTGCGTGTTGAAAGCTCACTCATTTTGGCATTTCGGTCAATTCTTATATTTTAATAAATAAATTTTTCGATTAAAAACAACTTTGAAACATAATGGAAATTATGGTGAATTTCTTAGTAGACATTTATAAGTTTTATCTTATTTTATTTTAATTATTGAGTTAAAAAATGCAACCTAAAGTAAACACAATCATGTAGTCTTTCTCCTTGAAAATGTTTATTTAACAATCTTGTTGATAACTTACTATGCGTGCAGGAGATTGACTTTTAAAAAAATCATTCTACGAGTCATTTACATGCAACCAAGAAAAACTTAAGTTTCCTACATATTAAAATACTTTGTAATTTTCTTGCCTTTTTACTCCCCTCCCCCTCTTCTTTTCCCATGTAAAACAACGTTTTGGATTGGAGAGAACATTCTTTCATAATGTAAGGAGCATTTCATTTTGAGAAACATATACAATACAACAATCATATCTTGATATTAAACAAACATAATACGACTTATAAAGTATCATAATAGATATAATTTAAAGTCCTATTTTTGTGTTTTGATATGCCCCCTTTTAACTACAATAAAGGCTACCCCCATCTTTCTTTTCATTTTTTTAAAATGAGGAATGGATATTGCATAATATATGTGAAAAGCAAACAATTTCACTATTTAGTTTTTTTTTAAATTTATCAATTCCATTGTTTTTATGCAGTTTTAGCATATAATTGTGTCTTAAACCACGAAAAATTGTCGATATTTTGAAATTGCCCCAATTCTATTACAATCAAGGCAAGGTAACAAAATGTCAATCTAATTTTTCTTAGCATGGTACATACAAATGATCAAAAATTCAAATATATTTGCCGGTCCGTTTTCGTAATTTCCAACTAGATTGGGCCTCGTTAAATCAAATATTTTAACCATAGAGAGTTCTAATACTCTGGCATATAACAATACTTTTGAAACAGCGATTTCTCTGTTTGAATATATGGTTTCGAGTCCTGCAAACTTCATTTCATTTTATATTAGCATATTTTTCAAAAAAATGATACAAACTTTTATACTACATCATATCATAATCATAATCAAGGTAGATCACTGAATTAAAGGTTTATTATTTTTAATTTTTCTTCTAATATTAATCTATCACTTTGGTAGAAAAAAAATAGCTTGTTTCAATACATTTACATGCGGTATTAATATTTTATTAATCCCAGATGCAATGAATAGTAACAAATATTAATTTTACACATTTATTGTGAAACAATGACTACATTTTGTGGCGACTATTTGTCACAATCTATTTATACATAGATGTAAATACCCCGGCGGAACCCAGGGAATCACTACCTGCCTACCGGGATGACCTCCCTAGATCCTTGGCGCGATAGCGCCCCCACAGGTGACTGTGGTGGGAACAGACCTCTTGGTACCAACAAGAGTGAGTGCCACATCAATGAATGAATTCAAGTTCTGACTCGGGCCCTAACTCTATACCCGCCTCCCCTGGAATACAACAACAACCTGGGGATAATACCCCCAGGGGTAGGCCCCAAAACTTGCCTTTGGTACCCACAAAGATCAAGCTGGTCCCTCAGGTACCGCTGAGGTAACCCCAAATTAATCCTCCCCAGTACTGAGGATAGATTACCTAGAGTTTTGAGCCAGACATGAGAGAATTCCTCATTCGTGGTAATCCCCGAATTCCGCCGCCCCCATCCCAGATTGTGACTTAAGAAACTTTACCATAATCCCAAAGCTAGAAAATTCTCAATATATATTTATAAGCTATACTTGCTTACAATACTTATTAAAAGTAACACTGTACAGTAAAACTGTCCGTAAACACATAATCATCAATGATCACCAATTTCACTGAAATACTGATTATGTATCACACCATAGTAATGTCCAATAAAACTCAGGATTAAATCATTTACATTGATTTCAACAGAAAATGCCCAATTGACACCAAATGGTCCCACCATATACATAATGACCACATCCTTTCTTTGCTAATGATTCCAACCGCGAGGGTGTTCCACATACACATCCCTTTCCATGTAAGAATAGGCTTCTGTCACTGAAATTACAGAAGAGAAAGCAGCAAAAATCTGTACACATATTTTAGGGAAGGGTGAGTGGGTGAAATTTTCCAACATGTCTGCCCTTCTAGCTTTTTCGGTAGACTATGAAAATCGGGGTCATAAGGTGCTTGATTAAATTGCATCCTCTATTTATACCTCATGGTCTCAATAATGTTTAACCACTACCAAGGACGCACGAATTATCGCTCTTGCACTGGTATTAAAAGCATTTATCACAATATGGTGATAAATGCAATAAATTTAAAAGAATTTAAAAGATGCAAACATTAAAATATACATGTAAATGGATTCTTTCATGTCATGTAAAAGATTTTTTGGCTTCGAATGTCTCTAAAATTTTACATTTTTAGATAAATGTGAAGAAACAAGTGTTTATTGTATGTTAAGATATCCTAACTTAAGATGTTCCTACGTTACCGTCGAGCTATATCTTATGATATATCCTAATCTAAACCTAGGATGTTCCTAAGTTTCTTCGTAAGTCATATCTTAGGAATAATCTTAGGACAAACATGTATCTTGCGAAAGGCTGAACATGCCTGCAGATTTGTAAAAAAAAGTTCCATCACCATTAAAATCTGCATACCCTACAGGAAGTAAACTTAACCCCGTAGAATAATGACATCCTTTTAGAATCTATTATGGGCGTATTTTTTCTTTGGATATGACTAATTGGAATAACTATAAAATGAATGTTCTATCTTGCAAAAATTGAGGCCTTCGTGAAAAAACTGAACTAATTGAAATAACAAATTTGAACTTAATTTACCAAACAGACTAGTGCTATTTGCCTTATCAAATTTTCCTATCGAGTCACCCTGATCTTCCGAGTCGTAGTTTGAGTAAATTGAATAACAAGTTCAATCTACACTATAAAGATGCTTCCGTATTAAATTAAATTAACAAATTGTATCTGAATTTGTTCTGGAGAAAGTTGTATGGAGTTTTTCATGTCGACCTATGTAAAACTTTGGAACCCAAATGCACTCAACTGAAAAGAGAAATGATTCTGACAGATATATCCTTATATATCACTATCACTAATAATCAACTCCAATGGCCCCGAAGTGATCACAAGAGGCACCGCTGAATGACATATAAGGAAACTTCCGTCAGAATTACACAAATGATATCCTTATTGCAATTGTCATTCATTTAGAAGTAGACTTTGATTGTTATTTTTATTATTCACAGTTTAGTTACCATAGTTTAAGTATTGTTGTATAATGTACTTAATAAATACAATTTATTCATTACAATATGTTTTGGTAACAATTCTCTAATAAAACTAATGTCCAATTAACTGTATCTCACTACCAGAATGACCGTGTAGTGTATATCTCACTTCCATTCTCGATGACCGTGTAGTGTAGGACAGCACCATTCCCTCGGCATCGAAAGCAAGTTTTGACTTGACTAGATGGCCGAGCGGTCTAGCGCGCTGTTCGGTTACTGCTAGCCAAGGGGAAGATTTCGTAGGTGGAGAGTTCAACCCCAGGTTGGGGCGGAAGTGGATACCCTTATTAAAAGCGAATTTCTTTGTGCTTTCTATATTAATATTTCTTCACTTAGGGCAGTTAGGTTATAAGAGTTGTTGTAAAATGCGCTTTATAAATGAAATTAATTCATTACAATGTGTATCGGTAACGATCCTCTAATAAAACTAATGTCCATATAATTGTATCTCACTTCCATTTTCAATGACCGTGTAGTGTAGGACAGCACCGCGAGAATTCCAGCGCACTGATCCTGTACTGCTAGGAGACAGATTCCATAGGTCGAGAGTTCAACTCCGGTATGGGGCGGAAGTGGGTATCCTTGGGTAATAAAAGCTCCCTGAGCCCTCTCTCTCTCTCTCTCTCTCTCTCTCTATATATATATATATATATATATAATGTAATGAGAAAATAAAACAAAATAATAAATATAATAAAAGAAATTAAAAACCGTAATTTAGAATAAGTGAGAACTTTATATCTTAATCTCATATGCTGCACATTCTTATACATTTTCTAGAAGTTTTCTCTGTAGAATTTTTTTAAGGTTCGGGAGTATTTTTCATGTTTTGAAAAATAACAAGCTGAAATAGTTTAGTTTGAAAATCTACAGATTGAAATAGATAAAAAAAGGATAATATTTGCTTCTGCAAACTCTCTTTTTGTCGGTTACATTCTAGATAAAAGCTTGGCGATTATCAATTTATAACAATAACAGGTTTGTGTAGTTAAAATGCTTTTAAAAAGATGTCAAAAAAACTTATTTGATTTATCTTCCTGTTGTTTTTTTTTTTTAAATCTGTATTATTTATTTATTCCTTCGATGGCAACGGATTAAGAATACTGTTATAACTCCTTGATATGCATTCCATGAAAATAAAATTCAGTCTCTCTCTCTCTTTACAGAAGGTGAGAAAAAACATATGTTATCCAATTGCCCATAGTTTGACGTCATAAAATCTAATTGAAAGTTCTTGAATATATCATGTATATATGTAACAGTGACCAAAAGAGAGTCAATTTTAGTATAAAACAAAAATGTTTGGTGTAACATTTTTTTCATTTAAAGTAAGCAGAAAGGTGCAATATATTAAAAGAAAAGTTTATTCAAAAGTTTTTTTTTTATTGACAGAAACAGACTGCTATAAAGTACAATACCTATATTCAAAAACTGCTCTAAATGAACAAAATTACTATCAAAAATTTAATGTTTTACTATTTGAAGAAAATATGCAAGAACTAAGGTACATTTATGATGATGCAGAGGGTATTCGGATTTAAGTTAATTTTTTTTTTATCATTTTGTAAAATATTTTTTTCTTGCGATATTATTCTAAAAGTGAAAATTCTATGTGTTTTTTAATACAATTCTGCATCCTTCTGCAATATTATGTGTGTTAAATCTCATATATTATTAATAAAAACTGATTGGCAGCAATGAAAAATATAAAAAATATTAACTAAAACGATTCCAAACAACACATCTCAAGAATACAACTCACATAATTTTAATATCAACAGAATAAGGGCAATAAAAGTAAACGGAGCCTATAACTAGTTTAGAGTTCCTATCATTAAGATTTTATTGATATTATATTAAAAATGGGTATAATTTGGAAAATTAAAGAGGGGAAATTCGGAATGGAATAATAAGCAAGTTTTTTTAATCGAACTTTAATCATTTATATATAGTTTACAACACTATTTTATTTTCATTATATTTAATCATCAAAAAAGTTTTCTTACTTACATTTTGTTAATAATTTTAATATCAGGAGAATAAGGGCAATAAAAGTAAACGGAGCCTATAAATAGTTTAGAGTTCCTATCATTAAGATTTTATTGATATTTTATTAAAAATGGGTATAATTTGGAAAATTAAAGAGGGTAAATTCGGAATGGAATAATAAGCAAGTTTTTTAATCGAACTTTAATCGTTTATATATAGTTTGCAACACTATTTTATTTTCATTATATTTAATCATTAAAAAAGTTTTCTTACTTACATTTTGTTAATAAAGAAAATAATGGTCATAGTCTATAAAGAATTCTGAAAAATACTCATATGTCACTATCATAAAATATGAAGATGACGAACAGTAATCGAGCTCAAAAGTCCATTGGAACAATGCAGATTTGGAGCAAACAATGATCTATTAAAGATCATTGTCGGGATCCGATACCGTGGAGAAGTAAGCACCCCTTGTCGAAGTAAGCATCCTGTGTGCTCCTTGTCCTGATCGGGGAAACAATTCTTTGTGAAAATAATCATGATAATGGCCCAACAATCTGTATAAAAACGTCAGTCAACAATCGATTTAAGATAGATTGTATTTGTATTTGATTGAATTTGCTAACAAAGTCATTGTATCGACCTTAGAATTTGCGAAATGTTGACTATAACTACGTCATTGACCTAGTTATTTAATAGTGATAATAACACTATATCTGAGTAAATGTCATCCTGAAAATAAATACAGAGATTTTTTTAAAAGAAGTATGTTTTTAATAATAAGCAAGATTAAGCAATGTGAAGGTATATTAAAATATATTTGATGCACACAAAGTACAGAAAAATACATATAATACAAAATCATCGGAGAAAAATCCCTAAAAAATTTCCTTAATAAGGAAAATTAACAACATCATATAAATAATTAACCATCTCATATAAAGATGTTACCACTGCAAAGTATGATTTTAGGAATATATATAATAATTTTACTATATAATATAATGATGTTAGTACTGCACATAATAGATTTTTCACTTCATGTAAAGGTGTCGCACTGAATGAAATTAACTTGGCACTCCACATGCAGCGGGTTTCATACAATGTAATGATTGCTTTATCACACAAATTATGTTTGTACTGTATATATTGAATTCATCACATCACAGAAAGATTTCGGTAATGTATAAAATGGAAAAACCACTGCATATAATGATTTTACAACATAATATATCGATATTATCACTTCATTACGTTATTTAACCACTACATATAATGACATTGCCACTGAATATAATGATAAAACCACTGCATATAATAAAGTTATCAATGAATATAATGATTTTATCACTGTATATAATGATTTTATCACTGTATATAAAGATAAAACCACTGCATATAATAAAGTTTTCATTGAATATAATGATTTTACCACTATATATAATGACTTAACCATTTCACATAAAGGTTTTACCACTTGATATAAAATGAAAATGACCTTCAGGCAGCTATGGCGTTCCATACATATGTACAATTTTGCATTCAGACCTCTATTGCATTAATTGAAGTTTACCTACCTGTAAATGTTGTTAACATTAATTTACTGTCTAGTAACTTGTAATACTTATGTTTATACATTGACTGCTTCATTCTTCTTAGTGCTTACAATTTAGAAATGAGACCATCAATCCAGTGGGGAGTTTCTCATGAAAGCAATGGTTTTATAGAGTACTGTACAGCTGCAGGAGTTACAGTTCGTTCTACAGACAGGCAATTTCTGGTACTGTATACAGGGAATTTTTCGCTCCAGTTAAGTTTTTTTTCCAATTTTGCCCTCGTAGCAAGTGGGTGAATTCAAAGAAGGCAGCATTATCTCTTTAACACAACTGTGTCTGGGCAAATTTGTTTGCAAGGATGCAAGAGTGCATATAAATTGGGGTGAAGTTTTATATGTAAAGTTATGCATTTTTCTTTTCTTAATAAAAACATTATTTTTTGAAGAAAAAAAATAAATTTTAGTCTAAGAAAGAATATTGACACAATTGAATGAAGGTTCAAATTTGTATCAAATAAATAAATATTTGCCAGATTTAAATTAAATTTGTAATTTGGCGAGCACCTCAGTTGTGCGTACAGCTGTGCAAAAATTCAAGGTCATGTCACAGAACATCGTGCTTAAATACAGGTGTATGTTTGCACGTCTGGCATTCGTGAGGCATCACTGTATGGTTTTGTATAAGATTACATAGGTAACCTACACTTTCAGCATAAAACCCAGCAAATTACCTCACCTGACATTAGTAAAAACTAAGTGTCCCTTTCATCGAAGGACAGTGCAAAGGCTTGCTCATGAATTAAATAAAAATTTCTTTTTACTAATAGGTAATTTATTTGATTTTCTGTAGAATGTAAGGGTATGTATTACAAAAACAAAAGCAAACAAAAAGATTTATATTTAAATCAAAACCAATTTTATATCAGTACTTGAAGACGGTGAAAAGATATCACAAAACATGTGACAGTGCTCTAAATCACTGCATCAAAGATGAATCCACGTTATAAATCGGGGAAATATAATAAAGCATCATTTGGAACTATATATGTAACTGCTTTATAACAATATATCTGCCTTTGTTTCTGAGGACAGTGACCAGTTGTAACTATGATACTAGACACGACATCGTTGCATTCATCGGTACATGTTCCTGCGTAAGTATTAAAAATTTTTATGACTTTTGCATCAATCCCTCTGCACTTCATTTGGCTTGGAATTTCAGTAGCCTTTAGCATCCTTCAAAAGCAATTTCATGGAGTCCCAATTTGCAGGTGTAAAATGTTTGAAAAAGTTGTTCCAAATGAAACAACGAAGTTAATTCCCTGCCAGCTAGCAGTGTCATGAGCAGATGATTGACTTCACAGCTCTATCAGCAGAATATCTGTTGTTGAATGGTGTCATTAAAAAACATATTCACAAGAATCTGGAAAACATGAGATGGAATGTATCATCTACAAGAAAAACAGTGAACACTTTCTTGAATATTAACAATAATATAACATGCCAATTTACATCCTTTATATAAACTAATTATCTACTAAATCATAGAGAATTATATACAAATGTGTCCTTATCTTTATTTGTAGTATATTAAAATGATTTTACTTAATTATAAACATGTATGGGTTTTTTTCACAGCCTTTAGGCTTTCCAAATAGTAGTACATATAACATATTAAACTAGCATTATGGTGCTGTGGGTAGCCATGGTATATGAGCTTGTGTGAACTTAATACTGAACTAAAGTTTGGAATATTTTACTTAAGAAATAAGCAACCAAAACTTCAGCCTATCTGATTTATATCTCATTGGCAGGTACATAGATAAAACATTCAGATAAAGCACTGTCCTTTTTTTAGTACCGTGTGTAGCCCTGTAATATATAATGACAAATGGAGAAAAATGCCTATCTCTAATCCGATATCAAGAATCAAATGTTTATCTCATAATTATAGGGGTATTGGAGGGGAGATCATGACGCTTGGCAGTTAATAATATGTGTACATGAAAGAAATGCCCTCTTCTTGGGAATATGAAAAAAATATACACACCGTCTATTTTGAGAATTTCACACACCTCTTATCTATCAAATTGGGGGGGGGGGGGGTCATGAATCTTTGCTGTTTATAACATGTGTACATGAAAGAAATGTCTTATTCTTTGAAAAAATGAAATATGATTCTTTTTAGGATGTTTGACATTTCTATTTCTGAATAGATAGAGTAGAATAAAGAATGGACTGATTTACTTTATTTATAGCAGTGTTTATTTAAGTCCAATATTATAAATAAAAAAGAATGTATTTTCTAGATGGATCATGTTTTATCGATGTGATAATCAATTTTTTTTCCCGTGGTTGATGCATTTGGGTATGTCTATTTCTATTTGCTTTCAATGATGTCGTTTTCAATATCCCGATCTCATTCTATACCTGTCCAATCCCACAAAGTAGACCCTTTGAAGCTAAATCAAAGCAGTTAATCTATAGATAACTTTACATTTTGAATAAAGACTTTTTAAAAAAAATATATGTTAAAACGTGGTGGCTAATTCGGATAGCCTGTGCTTAACATCATAGAATGAAAGAATAAGCAATTAAACGCTAATACATGTATCTATCAATCCATTTTCTCCTCTTCTTTGCAACAATCGAGAAGCAAAACAAACTACGTTTTAAAAATCCACTGCGGTGCTTAAAACCTAATGCGAAGCTGTAATCTATTGTCACCAAGAACGCTAATGTACCCCGAAAGTTATATACAATATAAAAATGTGAACGTAAACGTGACTTACAGGTCTTACATATCACCTATTCGAATTGGTGATATCACCTATTTAATTGGAATGGGTGATATTCGAATAAGTAATATCACCTACTCAAAATGAATAGGTAATATCACCTATTCGAATAGGTGTTATTACCCATTTGAAAAGGGGATTCTACCTTTTCGAATGGGTGATATCACCAATTCAAATCAAATGGGTGATATAATCTATTTGAATAGGTGATATCACCTAATCGAATAAGTGATATCCCCAATTCAAAAGCTGAATAAGTGATGTCACCAATTATAATAGGTGATATAACCAATTGAAAAGGTGATATCACCAACTGAATAGGTGATATCACCAACTGAATAGGTGATATCACTTTATGGCAGTAAATACCAAACGGCCCTTCATATGCATCATATGTATTTTTTTGTTTACATTAAAACCTACTAGGGATTCATCCATGCATCTTTTGCCGATATTAATGTATGAACGTATTAATACCATGACAGGTTGCCCCCCTTCCCAACTCACACACATACACTTTTTTATTTGTAGTATCTTGAACTTGTCACAATATTTCTGCAGCTAGAAAATAAGAGAATTACCCCAAAACACCACTCTCACCCCACATAGACCTAAAATGTTTAAAATTAGTTTCTGTATTATTGACGGTATTGCTTAAATGTTGAAAATTCAAGTAAAGAGGATCATTGTCTTATATTGTCAATATTGTCTTATTAGAACATAAATCGAAGAAAATAATAACACATAAATAGGATATAGTATATGTATATTGGTAGCAGAAACCAATATCTTTCGCACATTGTATGTATATCCAAAATATAAAACATTCGTCAAAGCAAACGTATCATCTAAATTTTCATTCACACGAGAAATGCAATTTATTTTTCATTTTTAATTCACTCTGCATGCCGCTGAGTGTTAAGATTCGATATATCTACAAATATCTTCGATTCCCCGAAAGACATACGAAATAAATAAAACAAAAACCAAGCGGTGTAAACTAATGAAATTGTCGAGCTTTCAGCCACTTTTGGATTAGCACCTACGCATGTTGACTAAGTACAAATGCAGATGAGGTCAAATGCGCTTTTATTTTTATATCACCACGCTCTAGCAGCCATCACTGTCTCACATTTTGAACAATCATGTTTAGGCAAACAAATTTGTACCAACTTCTACAGAATGCCACTGATTTTATGAATCGTCGACTGTTTTTTATGGATTTTTTCTGTAATTTTGATGAATATTTAATTAGATATAAAAATTTATTTTTCGAATATGTGCTACTACAGCCATATGTTGGTTGAAGTCTGAACAATAACATCTGTTTAAAAATGTTAATGCGACTGAATTGAGGCATCATCGACAACTGTAAATCACTTTTTTATTCACGAGAACTTTATTTTGGCATAATTACGCAAGACAGCCTGCTTGCGTAAATTTCATCCTCGCGTATATTTCAGTTAGTAGATATGTAGATTAATTAAACAATAACCAGAATTCTTGAAAAATTTGTCTCGCATATAAATACCAAAAAACAATTCTCGCTAAAATAGGGTGTCGCAAAATTTGATGATCCACAGTATACGTTTCAGTTTATTGTAATTAAATGGATATTTAATTTGTTGCATATATTAATTTTCGAATTCGGCATGCCTCGCACATGTGTACAACCAAACGTAGGCCCCAGCAGCGGCATGACCCAGCTTAGACGACAACCTTGATTGATTAGATGATTGTTGTTTAACGTCCCATTCGAGAATTTTCACTTATTCAAAAACCGTATGCCGGTGAAGGGCTTCAAATTTAGACCTTTTCTCGGCACTCAGGGCCATTGAGTATTGAGGGTTCTTTATCTTGCCAACGCCTACCGAGACACTGGACCTCGGGTTTTAAGGTGAAATACATTGAGATAACGAGCAGTATTCAAGCTCAAATGTCCATTAAACAATGCAAATCAGGAGCAGAGAAAATACACGGACATGGAGGAGTTAGCATCCCTTGCCAACAGGCCACACCCGCCGTGTGCTCATAATCGGGAAATATCGGAAAAATCCGTCGACAATTCAGTCTGTAAATAATGGTATAACAATTAGTATGAAAAACGTCAGTCAGCATTTGACTTAATGATCGATTGTATTTGCTGACAAGGTCATTGTATCGACCATAGAACTGATGACTTTAAACGAGACTGCTGATATTCTTGTTCCATCAATTTGTTTGTCATTCAAAGACCCATGAATTCCAATTCTAATGCCGAACGCTTGGCGAAAGAACAGTCACTATATACCTATATTTACGTCTTAGGCTTGACGTGGCGCGGCAAACGAGAATCGAACCCGAGCCTTAAGATCACGAAGCGAAAGCCCTACCACTAGGTTATCGTGACGGGTTGCGGACAACCGGTCACGGTTGAAGAATCGGAGTTTAGTTATAAGACAGAATGATGTAGCCCATTCAAACATACCTCCTCCAGCCGTTCAACTACAAACCACAAGCAACTTCGCGACCAGGCCAGCATGGTTAGCAATCTCTACAGCTAATGCAATGTCAGCAAGCTTTGATGTACCTATGCAACCCCAGCAGAATATACGAACCAATTAGAGCAACCAACAGTTGTACAAGTCATTAACACATCGACATCTAAGTCAACATGAGTAATGAACATTGTCAGAAAACTTGTTCTCCTCACTTTGCAACATAACATCACAATTAAAGCCCAACACATCCCAACAAACTGAACAAAATAGCTGACAGTATTTCTCGTTCACAGTGGGGAAAGTTTCGCAACCTGGCTCCAGAGGCAGAGCTGTGGCCCACACAGCTCCCCAAGCAGATATGGGAAATTTAATTGTCGAGTCCAAACGCCTTATTCATAGCTCCTTATCACAAAACACTTACAAAGCTTACCGGGCTGCACTGAATAAATTCCAATCTTTTCTAAACATTTATGGCTTACAGCAAACCTGGCCCCTGCACAGTAACACAATTACTATATTTTATAGCCTACCTATCCATCCAAAAAAATGTCACCCAATTCAGTGTGCCTTTACATTTGTGCATTGTCATACTTCCACAAAATTAACCATCTGCCCGACCCTACCAAGTCCTTCCAAATCAACAAAGCACTTCAAGGCTTAAAGCAGAACAACAGAGTTGTTCCAGACAGCCGCCTCCCAAGAACCCTACCAATTTTGGAAAAGCTTGTCATATCTCTACAGTCAGTGTGTTGCTCTACTTACGAGGTCAAACTCTTCACATGTGCCTTTTCACTAGCATAATTTGCGTAGGGGAATTCACTGTAGTCAACCCAAACACACCGAATTCATCCCATTGCATACAACTCAAACACATTCAAGCTCATCCACACTAGCCCTATTTACGGTTAACCACACCACACTCCAAAACTGACCAGGTTGGTAAGAATTTCACCTTTATTATCCATAGCCAGCCACTTGCTACCCTGTGTCCAGTTAAAGCTACCTTGGATTTTATCGAGTTTAGGCCCTATACCCCTGTTAACCACAGTTTTCTAATTCATCTTAACACAAAACCATTAACGAGATACCAATTCAACGCAGTCCTTCAAAAGGCTATTGAAAACATAATACCAACACCAGGCCATTTTGGCACACTCAGCTTTTGAATTGGGAGGGCAACAGACCTTGCATTACAGGGAACACCCGATTCTAAAATTCAGAAGTTTGGTAGATGGAAATCAGTAGCTTTTCTTAAATACATAAGGATCATGTAACTTGGTTCACAACAACATTCCCATACCTACTAGGACTACAGACATCTACCCATCGATGCCGCGGGGGGAGGGGGGTATTTGGACATGTGTATAGTTAATTTAAAATCCACAACTAACCAACCCAAAGCATTGCAGGTCTAAAAATATGGATTATAGAATCATCCATTCCTTTTTGGGCAGGGGAAGCAGCCAAACACTGCCCAGGGGGACAAAGCCTGAACCTCCCTGCCACGCTGCTATGGAGATCACGCAGGGGGATGCACTGGCAGGAATTAGACCCACAAATCCTACAGCTCATCAAACAAGAAGTACGCCCAAATTATTTAGTAATTCATCTAGGATCGAACGATTTGGTAACTCCAAACTTAACTAGCAAAACATTCATACAAGAGATTCAGTGCAGCTTCCTGCGATATAATGCCCTTCTCCCAAATACTAAACTGGTGTGGTCACACATTCTACCACGCCGTTTTTGGCACGGAGCTCCATTGAACAGTGGAAAAAGATAGACAGGAAACGTAAAAGAATTAACAAAAATATCTCAAAATTTGTCACAGAAATGGATGGGGGTGTAATTTCACATGCAAACATATCCGTTGCCAATCCGAACTTGTTTAGATTCGATGGTACCCACCTCTCCGAGCTTGGCATCAGAACTTTCTTAAATAACTTAAAAAGTGGATTGTGGTCCCTCATTCAAGGGAAGGAAAAAGTATCCCCTAATGTAAAGTAATGGAGGAGTTTTCGATTGGGGTCGTAGCCAAGTCTGCAGGCCTGGGGCCCCCTCCACCTCTTGTAACAGGAGGGGAGGCTTAGTACTGGAGTACTTGAGTGTAAAAGTACTGCTGACCAGAAGCAATCACCGGAAGCAGGGTATACAGATGTGCTCGCAGCTCTCCCGATCCCAAATGTCTAGTACCTTTTTGATTGTACATCTTATGCAATGAGGCCATTTAATGCCGATTCCCTTATGTCCATCCCAGTTATGAATAATGCAAGATTGTATATGCTTTTGTTCAAGTCTTTAATAAATGTAATGAAAATCATACAGCTGTTGTCTATTGTAAAGCTGCCACCAAGGAAAGGTTATGATGATCCTGTGTGCATAAAGAATGAAGTAGCAATTCATGTCAGGTCCTGCAGGGCAGTGATTACCTGACTGTTCAATTAATTATTGCGATTAAACGTAATGTTTTGCGTTTAAACGCAATAAAAAATATTTCTTTCTATGAACGTACCTTTATGGGCTTACGTAATATATACGTTATATATATTAAAGGTACATAGACACAGATTTGAAGTTTATATTTTCTCAAATTTTCTGTATAATATCACAACTTATATGTTGCTTTAGCATTTCACACGAAAATAAAATTAAAAACTTATTTAATCTAAAAATTATTGAAACTACGAATTTCGGGAGGCGTTTGATTAACACATCCTTGCACTTTCACAATTTTTAACTTTATCGTTAATACTTAAGAAAAGTAGCAATTTTGTTGTGTATTAATGAATAATATTCCATCTATAATCCAGAAAATTCAGAGTAAAAATGTGCAAAAGCAAAACCCACTAACTTAAGTATTGCCAGCCCGTGCTCAGTGTTGTGTAGTTGTGTACAGAGTTTAACAAATTGAATACACCCGTGAAACGTAAACTGTTTTTGTAAACAGGGCACGAGCTCTGTTGTTGTAAATGTTGACGTTTCACCGGGTGTGTTCAATTGTTAAACTCTGCACACACCACTGAGCACGGACTGACAATACTGGTGAGAGGATTTTGCTTTCTACATTTCTGCTCTGAAGTTTCTGCATTATAGTTTTAATAATTTTTATTAATAAACAACAAAATTGCTACTTTTTTAAAGTAATAAGGATAAAGTTAATATTTGTGAAAGTGCAAGGATGTGTCTATCAAACGCGTCCAGAAATTCGAAGTTTCAATAACTTCCAGATAAAATAAGATTTTTATCAAATTTTCGTATGAAATGCTATAGTAACATATAAGTCATGAAATTATACAGAAAATTTGAGTAAATACTAACTTCAAATCTGTGTCTAAGCACCTTTAAGGATTTCAACGAATATTCGAGTACTCGACTATCGTTCGATCTTACCGACTATCGACTAAAATTTCTTTAGTCGGTTATTCGTTAAAAATGTGTTACCTGAAAGTAATTTTAAATTCAAGATAATAAACTTGGATTCGCCCATTTCATTTATATACAGATCAATGTTCTCGTTAGTAAAACTTAGGATATGGTTTAACTGTTCAAAGGAAATTGTTTGTATGTCGATTTATGTTCGGCAAATATGCCTCCAAAATCTACAGTTTTGGAATAGTTTAAAAGATTTCAGGATGGAAAAACAGTTAAAAGTACGTTATAGGTTATGTGAAACTGAATTTGTATTCTGCAGTGGAACATCAGATATAATATATCATATGCCGAATCCGTCAAACATGTAGTAAACACAGTCTTCAGGTGAAACTTTTCTTAAGTAAGTTCTCCGCAAAATACCCATTCATGCTAGAAAATGAGGAATAATTAAAACACTAACAATTATACATTTGTAATTACAATTTAGTATAACAATAAGTTTGTACATAGGAATACCATTTGATTTCTAACATAGTTGCAGCGTTTCAATAGATATGTCAACTGCAATAAAAAAAAATTATAAAAACTGAATTGATATAAATTTTCCACTTAATTGTGTACTGTACACTAACCCAAGTAAAATTATTTACTCTTGAAGATAGCATTTTCCATATCCGCTATTAAATTTGCTGATACTTATTATTTTAAAAAAATAAATTATTGAAACGTCTGATGTCTTATTCATGCTTCATTTTCGCAAGGAGTACAGAAAGTGTTCTGCACTTCATAGCACTATTTTTTTTTTAAAAAAAAAACGTTATAGTTCGTATTTTAAAAATATAAGATTTTACATCAGAAAAAAACTTAAAGATTTAATTCTACTTCGTTATAATCATTTTTCAAGCCTATAATTTGTACATCACACCATCGAGTAAAACGATTTAACTTTTTTTTTATATAGTTTGACCGTACTCCTCTGTGGGTATGTCTTGCCCTTCTGAAGTTATGCCGTGTTTATTTCCACATGATTTCGATTATGTTCTTGAATTAAATTGGAAATTATTTTCTGTAATGGTTAATAACATACAAAAGATTGAATGCATGTTTATTGACAGAAACAAAGTTAATGAGTTCATAATCTATGTATATGATTTTCAATATCTCAATGTCCGATGACCTAGACCCTCAGGAAATAATTTTCAATATCTCAATGTCCGATGACCTAGACCCTCAGAAAATAAGCTTTAGTACATTGTAAGTCAACCATATAGGTCATGTAAAATTTACAAAGGTTCTCCGATACGATGTTAATGAATAATGTAATACTGAATACAGTGGTCAATACCGTGATAAAATAAACCGATCTTAAAACATATTTATGTGATAAACAGCTTAAAGTGCCAAAGAGTGATCAGTTTCCTTTTACATCACGTATCTTTCTGGTTATTGTGTCACCACGACACATAGAGACCATTTTACCCAGCATCGTCTGTCCATCTGGTCCTGCTGTTCATAAGGTTTTTTTTGTTTTATCCAATACTAGTTTATAATTGATAATATGTTTAAATTTCTGTATATTTGATTGGTGATTAAGGGAAATCTTTCTGAAACGACGACAAACTACCACGGGCATTGGAGGAAATCATTCCATGAGACGACGACGGAGACGGCAAGCGGTGTACCAGGGCGCCGATGTATGTACCGGAGACGTTATGAACTTTAACTTTAACTATGTGAATTCATATTTTAAAGGTCGAAAAATACAAAATTTAAATGAAAATAATGCACCAATTGATTTTTGAATTAACGAATTAGTGTCTGCCAACCGTATGCATGTGCATATTTTAAAGGTCAAAGATTATTTAATTGATGATAAGTATCTGAGGACCGCATGCATGTACTATATATGTCAATTTCTGAAGAAAAAAAAAAATCTCATACAAGTTCTATGTTATCTTAATCTAAAAATCTAAAAATGAAATCAAATTTTTGCCAAATTAGATGATATATTATTTCTACTACATACAGAAAAATGTCTTCAATTTGGTTGCAAACAAGGAGAGGAAAAGTTTATCTCGATATATTCAGGTACATTATTTTTATTCCAAAGGATCATTTGCAAGGATTCGTTTGTTTTCAGATACAAAGAACGCACTTCATGTGAACATTTTCCCGAAAACCTATACATGTAGAATATAGAAAAGCGGCCACATGTTTTAGACTATCAGTACATAATTTAAAGATCGAAACCGGAAAGTATTATGACTTAATAAGGGGTAATAGGAAATATAATTTATGTGATTTAAATGATTTTGAAGATGAATTCCATTTCTACTCATTTAATTTGTCCATTTTTTTTCAAAACTTGAAAGACAAGTATATTAACCATTAAAACTCAAGAAGACCCACCGTTTACGGTAGCTCAGTCGGTAGAGCGCTCGCTCCGTGATCGGGAGATCGTGAGTTCGAATATCGGCCGCGACAGACCTTATCGATAAAAAAAAAATTGGTAGCAACTGCTCCTTCGCCATGCGATCAGCACTTTGAAGTGAAAGTTGCGGATCCTTCGGATGAGACCTTAAAAACCGAGACCCCGTGTCACTGCAGGCGTTGGCACGATAAAGATCCCTCACTGCTCAATGGCCCTGAGTGCCGAGTAAAGGTCAAAATGAAGCTCTTCACCGGTATATGGTGACATCTCTAAACGAGTGAAAAATTCTCGATTGGGACGTAAAAACAACATCCAAACAATCAATCAATCTCAAAGACCAAGTGTGTTTATACTAATACAATTATGTTGTAGGACAAACACTAAAAATATATAAGTAACTTAGGGAAGTGTTCATACCATGCTTACAAATTACGATTAGATTGTTTTAAAAATCAGCTATACGCTAGTATGTGAGTACATTAAGTTTGTAATTTTAAAACATATTATTGTGCTATGTATTGAATTGGTTGATGTAAAATAATGTATTGTAAAGCTTATGGGACATATGTCCCACGGACTAAAGAACTAAAAATTAAGAAATTGAGAGATATGCACATCAGGACAAAAATAAAGATAATAGTACGTTAATAAGAAGATTGCAATTTCTATGCATTATGCGAAGAGACTATATTATAAAGCGAGGAAGGTGTGAAAATGCCCAGCTGGGACACAGAACAAAAAAAATGAAATTGAAGACTAACCGGTACCAGCTTAAAGTTTTTTGAAAAGTCCTCCCATCGTGACGCAAAATAGATTCACTGATGGAAGCAAAAAATATTTAAATTGTAAATATTTGGTTATATCTCGGGATTTGTCCAAAAACGAAAAAATATGAAAGGAGAGAAAACATTCCCTGCTTACAAATGCTTGGAATATATTTTATTCAGCTTATACAGAATGTATATTCTGGAATCACTTAAGCTTCGCAGCTTAAAAGAGCATGATAAAGAAAAAGGGTTAAAGCTGCGATTACTGAAAAATTTTCATAAAGGATTGCAACACTATGCAACACTGTCTTGTAAGTTAAGATACTTCAATTACCAAAGTTCCAGCATTTATCATTTAGTATTGTTCTAACCAAGTCGAAAAGTTATGATTTCAGTAGATTCAAATATTTGTTTATATCAATACTCTATACCTGAAAGTTTGTCTTCCTGACAACGTATGATCAATAATCATATTTCAAATATCCATTTTTGTTGCGATTGTCAGATAAATCAATACAACAATTCGTTGAAAAAACATGCATTGTTTCACTTAAGAAAGTGAGAAAGTATCAGAGAGAAGGTATAAGGTCAAACTAAGTTTAAAACTGCCTAGGGAGAAAGTTAACAATGCCATTTAATAGTTACATGTATCTGCAAAATAATTGATGAAAAATAAGTTGTTATTAACGAGAATGCTGAGATGACCTAGAGTTATGCAGGTCTTTTTTTCTTTCTTTCTTTTTAAAATATATCTTTTCATCAAAATACAGTTATATCCATGTACTTCATTTATCTCATTTGTAGTAAAAGTCATTGACAAAAAAAAAAAAAAAAAAAAAAAAAAAAAAAAAGAAAGAAAAAAAAAAAAAAAAATCACACTGCAAATCCAAATTATTTTCTTCCTTGTTAATTTCGATAGTTACTTTTGGGGTTATATTTAAAGTGGACATTGAGGACAGTATAGATAAGGAAATTAGAAGATGGATTGATGATATGTACATTCTCTATTGTGCACAACAAATTTATATTTGCAAAATATGTATTGCTTTGGATATCTCACATTGATATCATCTTTTCTAATTCGGAATGTACATACAGACTTAACAGCTATTGGACCCAAATGTATTGATTTGAATAATCCTAACAAGTAAGTGTCAATCTCTTTCTGGTTAAATAAAATGTTTGTTTCTTTATATTGTCTTTCAAACAATTTATATTATATTGATTTTAACAAATAATAATTGATATGTGTTTCAGAGAAAAATGTTGTTCTGGCTACAGAACTATTGGAGAAAAATGTTACCGTGAGTTTTATTAATGTTTTAAGTTTATTGAAATTATTTTCCAATCATCCTTACACGACTGGATGCCATTCACCTAGGATATGTACATTGTTCCATATTATATATGATTTGGAAATATTTAATTTACGATGTGTATCAATCAATATTGTGGTTGCTTTAACGTTAATTTAGCTTGTAAAGGCTCATTCGGGGAAGAATGCAGCAAACCATGTCCTCAAGGATATTATGGTGTAAAATGTGAAGAAGAATGTCTGTGTGAAAGATGTAACACAACAACAGGAGAATGCTTCAATGACACAAAAGAAAATCGTAAGCATATGTGACATGAATATTAAAATAAGAAAAAAAGACTGATATAGCAAAGAAAAAAAAAATTATGCCAGATAATCAATAGTTTCTTTATGCAATTAAAATAATCATTCAGAGAAAGTAACACAATATTGCTTTTTATACCACATTAACATCTATATAACCAACATTTTATATTTTGCGAAAATTGAAGACATATGAAACGGAGAACGATTGTATAAACAAGTGAAATGTTCGGCGCGTAAACTTTGGTTAAGATCGTAAAACCATAGTACAGACGCCATGGTTTGTTTCCAAACGAAGTATGAAAAAGTGTCTGCTGGGCAATTGATATGATGGTATAGGTGAGCTATTCTCAATTACCATAATTACTCCGCTAGTGCAATTTCTGTCAAAGTTGAACACGATCAGGGTTTGTATAACGTATGTGTATCGATATTGATTTAAATAGAACTGTATATATATATATATATATATATATATATATATATATATATATATATATATATATATATATATATATATATATATATATATATATATATATATATATATAATGAGTAAAGAGATATCCCAATTACTTGAATTACGTACACAATCTAATAATTTACTAAATATTTACCAGGTAGAGCGTGCGGGTGAAAATACAACTCATATGGTTTACAAGTTTGGAAGCAGAAGACGTGGTCTCAATTTTAGACCTGCAGAAACTATCCCTGGAAATTCAACTTGCCATGTAATGCACCGATTTCAGACTCTTGATCGTAAGTGGTACATTATTATAAAATTAACAATGGTTTCAAAAATCTTTCAGAGCGCTAATGAAAACTTTAAACTGTTTAATAATCCCTTATTCTTTAGAAAAGTAGTACTAATCAAAGTGCTCTTATTATATAAAAGTACAATGGCTACTTTTGATTTTATATTTGATTTTATTTTTCAGTTGAAGAAAGCCTTCACTTTTTTAATAATAACAACTCACTATTATCTGAAATAACAGTAGTGTTTGACAATGATAATTAGATGTGCATGCGACTTCCGGTTTCTGGACACATCCACAAGTTTTATTGATACGTATAAATTTTACAAAGTTATGGGAATTAAAATCATCAAGTTTCAGAATCAGCGTTTTAGGGGAAAAAATGATATGTGATAAACATGGCGACCACTCTGTCTTAAAGGTAACACACTTCAAGTCACTTTTAATTGGAACATGGTATATGTCTATTATATAAGGACTAGAATTAATACGTCAAGAAGTTCTCTGGTTGACAAATGATAATGATTATAGCTAGTAACTTAAAGTTAACAATGGTCATTTATACAAAGAATTATACAGGAGCAATCTTTTGTTATAGATAAGTTTGATATTTTAAATCTCTTATGTAATATTGGTCCTACTTTTTAAGATCTACTATCTATATCGTCATTTGCAGCAAGAGGTTTCCATGGCGAAGTTTCGTATTGTGTCCTTGTCAACAAGGTACATGTATCTGGTCTGCTTTCAGAAAGCACCTATCAGTGTCACTGTGAAGGGCCCCACTCTTCGGAAGTTGATGTATTGTTTGCCAGTAACAATGCATCATACAATTGGACAATTTGCGAATTATCTGTAGAGAACTATTAAGAGACCTCTATACACGGCACACTAAAGAGTTCTGATTTTGTGGTATTTTTATGAAGATTGAGTAATCTGCCCTTTGATCTAGAATAAAATAAATTGAAATGTACAGTTAATTACTTCACCTGTGATCAAATCAAGAATTCATGACATTTAAATAGACCAATATGAATAGATTAGCACTTCATTTGCAGGTATTTTTCTCATTTAAGTAAAGAACAGTGATTTCTGTTCATCAGTACTTCATTGTCTATGAACATTTTTCCTGGGGGTAAATGCAAGGTACCCTATGTTGAAAATGTGTTAGATAAACTCAGTATTTACACCTTTACACACTATATTTTTTTCATTATCCAATTTTGTATACATAAGGACCCTCTATACACCAATGGTGTATAGAGGGTCCTTAAATACTGTATAGGAGATTAATTTCACGGGTTGTAATTTTCACGTGTTTCTCTCTAACATGATCGCGGTTTGATGAATTCGCGGAATTGGTATAAAATGAAAGTTACTTCCCTTGTTTGTATCCAGTTTAGCAAGAATGACATTCGTTATCGTCATGTATTAACTTCATAAACAATACACGGGGATGTTTAAATAAAGTGGTTAGATTTGGTAATTAATTTATAATTGATCAAAACAATTGCTGTTTAATGTCTTTGACTATTAACATTTATAACTATATATATAATTATTATATATATATATATATATATATATATATATATATATATATATATATATATATATATATATATATATATATATATATATATATATATATATATATATATATATAACTATTAAAGTTTATTGAAAAATTAATCAATTTTTCTTAAATTCACGGATTTATTAATACCGTGATTATAGCGAATATTTACTCCGCGAGTTATTTTCCCCCTATACAGTAGCTGAAACCACATGACTATTGCTAGCTTAATAGTTCTACCACAAAGTGAATATCTATGAACAATTTTATATTTTTAACGTTTCGAGCTCAAAATCTTGTACAAATAGTGTCATTATGTGTACTCATCTGGTGATTTTCGAAACATCCAGGATTTTTACGATTGTCAGGCGCATTTGCACAATTTATCCTCATAACATGCTAATTTATTGACTGATTCCTTATTTGCAGTTTTACGTCCCTTGATTGATTCCTTATTTGCAGATCTCACTATGTATCAATAATATGAATACTTTAACCAATATTCTTTCTTTCTTTTTTAATTTTTTACTGAATTAAAACTCATTGATTTTCTGATGCTCAGTTTTACGTCCCTTGAATGATTGCTTATTTGCAGTTTTACGTCCCTTGATTGATTCCTTATTTGCAGTTTTACGTTCCTTGTAAGATTGGTTCAGTCGCATGAGACATCACCATCATGGCGCAGCAAACGAGAATCAAACCAGGCCCTCACATCACGAAGCGAACACCCTTCCACTAGGCTACTTTGACTGGTTCTTCCATATGAAAAAAGAAATAAAACACACCCACACACACCCACCCACCCTCACACACACCCACATCCACACCCACACACATATATATATATATATATATATATATATATATATATATATATATATATATATATATATATATATATATATATATATATATATATATATATATATATATATATATATATACAGTGCAGGAAACTAATTTTGTTACAGCATCAATGCTGATTTGAATGCTTCCTTTGCTTGCTGATTTGAATGCTTCCTTTGCTTGCTGATTTAATGCTAGTAATCCTTATCCTGATGCTGTTTTATAATTAGGTCAATGCTACCGGAAGTAGCATCATGTTACCGGAAGTAGATAATGAATTTCAGCATTGCCGTTTAAAGCAATAAAAGTGCCTTTTACAATTATTTGATCATAATATCTCACTATGTATCAATAATATGAATACTTTAACCAATATTCTTTCTTTCTTTTTTAATTTTTTACTGAATTAAAACTCATTGATTTTCTGATGCTACTAGGATAATGCTGATTTTATGTAGGTCAATGCTGGTTTTATCCTTTGCTTGCTGATGCTGATCCTGGTAATGCTGTTCTTTAAATGCTGATGCTGATGCTAGCTCGATCCTAATGCTACTAATGCTTATGCTGATGCTGGTTTATGTAATAAAATTAGTTCCCTGCACTGTATATATATATATATATATATGCTTGTGTGTATTAGATATTTCGACGATGTTACTTCCATTCTTATTATGTTGAGTCGATATCCATGTGAACTTGAAATAAGTCACAACAGAGTCTGCAACTTCTGTTTCATCTTTGGATATTATACTGACTATAGACGATTGAGAACAACCAACAATTAAACTGTATAGCAAACGTGATGTTTCCAGATTTTCCATCGACAGCTTTACTTAATTATGTAGTAATCTTCCACTATTACCTGCATATTTTGTATACGTCTCCCGACGTATTCGATACTCAAAGTATACTCCGAGTATGATCATTATTAAAACCGAGGCAAGCTACTGATAGATATTGATAGATAATTTGATGTTACATGGATTTCAACAATTTCGTTTAAAGTCAGCATTGCATAAATTATGTGGTCGTTATAATGATCTGCATGTAATTAGCAAATGTGACCTATTTTGGGGTTGTATTTTGACTGACAAATTTTATACCAATTGTTAGGCCGTTGTTTTTATACTAAATTCGACAACGGAATGTTCTGTCTATCTGATCAATACATCGGGCTCACGAAAGGTGTGATCGGTCAATAGGGGATGCTTTATCCTCCTAAGCACCTAATTCCTCTTGAGGAATTTCCGGGGTCCGTGTTTTATGCCCTGTTCACAAATTTCTATCGTTTGTATTTTTTTTTTTTAGATCGATCACTGTTGTCTTAATTCCTGTGTTGATTCGATATCCCAATGAACTCGAAATAACAGACATCAATAAGTCTGAAACATCTATGTCATATTAGGATGTTTTACTAGAGAAAGACATTGAAGGCAAACTGACAACATTACTTAATGTTAAATCGAATGACTTCAACTTTTCTATTATAAAATTTATTTACTGTAAAAATAAACTTTTTAAATTCCACAGTGTTAAAATTTCACGATTTCTCAAAAAGTACCAATTGCGATGGTTTAAATTTCACGCTGCGAGTAATTAACTTAAATTTTGTATAAGCATTTAAACTTTTTTAAAAACTAATGAAAGCATTCACCTTGGATTTTATTTCGCGGAAAAACGATGAATCGCAAACATAGTGAAATTTAAACCACCGTGATTATTTGCCAATCTACAGTATTTAGCAATGTAGTGACATTATCACTTGCATTTCGAGTTTATGTTTCGGTACGCAATAGCATGGTCTTAACACGATAATTTTTTAATACCTTGCAGGATATTGACAAATAAGTTGATAATACAAGGATATCAACAATCTCCTTTACAGTAAACATTTTGAATGGTCGATACAAGGACCTTGTCTGCAAATACAATATGTCATTGTAGAATGTTGACTGACGTCTTTCCGTCTTCGCTAGCCAAGGGTTTCTGATACGCTACTCTCCTCATAAACCCTTGGCATACGGTGCTGAAAAAAGACGGGATTGTTTTTGTCACGTTATCGTGATTCTTTCCAGGTACGCACAGATTGCGTCATCGACAGAAATAAAAAGCGTATTTAAAAAAATTTTGTTTTTAAAGAATAATTAACAAGAAGGTATCGAGACATGTTAATTTGTTATTTAAACATGTAAAAATGCAAATCTACATCTTCAGTATAGATTCTTAATCACATATTTTGCACGTAGCTTTAGATATTGGATGACACCATATAGCTATTCATAGAATGGCATGTTACCTTACGGATCATTGTTTACTTGCGTTTTACATTACCGATATCAAAGAGTCAAGATATATCCCGAACGCAAATATCGTCATTTACAAAAAACAATTGCTGATTGGTCGAACGATGTCGATCAACTCCAATCACAACTTGAGAAAAAAATCCCAACTTTTTTTAACACCGTATGCCAAGGGCTTATGAGGAGAGTAGCGTATCAGAAACCCTTGGCTAGCGAAGATGACGTCTTTCATGCAAATTATTTTTCTATTATTTTCACACTGAATTGTTTATCGATTTTTCCGTTCATTCAATCATGACAAGGAGAAGACGGCGGGAGTGATCGGTCTACAGGGGATGCTTACTCCTCTATGACACCTGATCCAACTTCTGTTTTCAGGTCATATTGGCTCTGCTCAAAATTCCATTGCGTTAACGGATTTTTGAGGATTATCACTCCTCGTATCTGTAAGTAAAGGTTTTTGCTCTTGACAACTACGACATTTGTAAAGAAGGAGAATAATCAACGTTCACTGTATATCCTGCTCAAAACAGAATGTCTTACGATCAAGTCAAAACGGATGTTAAGTTTTGAGTTATGCAGTTATATTGGTGAAAGGATATTTGATGACCTATCTTAACATCAGATGTATATTGCTACAACCTGTAAAAGCATGCCCGTGTTTCCTTTTGGATATTTTTAAACATCTACGGATGGATTGCTTTTGTTACTTTTATACAAAAGGTAAATATAGTCTATCAAGAATCTAGAGAGATAGATTGGTTGGGCCTTGAAAAAGTCGAAGAAGCGGATATTTTAGGCCTCTTGGTTATTTCTCTACACTGTAGACATTGTAATACTTACGTTTTTAAACAATAAAATATGTACTCTGTTTATAGGAAGATGAACGGTTGCAACATTGCAGAAAAAAACATGCATTAGCAACCGTTTATCCCTGGATAAATAAATACTTTTTTATTGTTTAAATCAAAAATTTTCAAATATTCATATAAAGTGGGTGAACGCAAGCAAACATTACTTCAAATAAACAACAGGCGGTTTTCATAAGAAATGATAAGCTAGAAAATATTGAGTGGACGTAACTATATTAACGTAACTATATTACAGTAACAGCAATCATTAATTGTTTGAAGAAAAAAATCCACTGGGATTTTGTACGTTGTTTCCTTTGTTTCTAAGGAGCAGATATGGGAGTATGTAATATTTCAAGAAACCGAAAGAGAATAATTTGGTTGATATTGTAGAATGACAATTTTCTCAATGATCTGTTATTATTTTACTCTTTTAGAATTAAAAGTGCTGATAATGTCTTGTTCAATTTATGAACATTCAATCGTGAACTGGTATTTCAAGTTAAATAAAGATTTAAAAAAATGTGAGTGTTATTGGTTTGTAAATCAAACAGACTTGTCACGTAGACATATTTCATGAAGCGCGCATACAAGTCTGTGTTGATGTCTTATTTTTGTTTTCATAGGCATAAGCTGAAAAAATTGACAATTAAAGACATTTTTTATTCTGTAGAGACAATTAGATGGACCATGATTTGGAAATGCTGATGTTGATATTGGAAAATAGATTCTTCTCAGAAAATCAATTCAAATTATGAGATTAAACTTTTTTTTGTTCCAACTTACAAAGAATATCGAAGAATTCTAGATGACAAGATTAAGAAAACGGTAGAGTGGCTCATAGAATATCGAACAAACTGTCATTAGTGGGAGGACGTGGTTATACGAAATTAATTTTTACGCATTCATGAAGCCTTAAAAAATTGGCTGCGAGAACCGTTTTTTTCTAATCTGAATGATGTTCATAACATTCGACAAAACGCCGAGTAAAACTATTTTAGATAAGGTCATCTTGTGCTTGCAATCAGAACTTTTCATAATTAATTTTAGTGATTTAAATTCAGTAAGACTAGTATAAAGAAAAATTAAGACTCCTATTGAGTTTTTTTTTATATTCTAATTGAAATAATTGAAGATTGGGCCTTGAAGTTAAATGATATAACACTGTAGTTCATCAAATTTTCGCAATACCTTATTTTCGCGAAACAACAAATTATGTCACCCCGAACGAAGTCGGGGGACATATTGCTACTGTACGCATGAAAACATTGTTCACGGACTTTCTCGCAGATGGCTGGGGCAATGTTGCTGAAATGTTCCATAAAAGATGATTACCAAATGTATTTTTGCGGAAAATATTTCTCAGTTTCAACATGGCTACCGTTGCCGTGGAAACGAACGAAAAGTGAAGAATTTTGTCCAGAAGTGTTCTCACTGATGATTTAGACAATCTCAATGAATCTTCATAGAAATAATAACCAGTAATTGTGGTTTTGCAAATCGCATTTAAAATTTTCAATCCACCCATCATGAAAACAGAAGAAAAGTAGAAATTGCTAAACTTTGATTTTCTCACAAACTGCTCAGGCAATTATTTTGAAACTTGTACGGATTTTTCCTTACATTCTGTCAAAGTAATTTCTATTTTAAAAATTAGAATCTTTTGCAAACAGTTGCCATAGGAATGAAATAAACAGAAAAAGGTGAATATACACACAGATGTTTTCCGAGGTGGCTCGGGAAATTGTGATGAAAATTTACAGAAATTATGAAAAGACACTCTTTTTGTTCAGTCAACAATCAAAAAATCCTAAATGCCCACGGTTGCCATGGAAACAGGAAAAGGGTGAATTGTTTTTTTAATTTTAATTTTTCTCAGTAACAAACAAAATAAACTTTTTCGAAACTTTATTGGTTTAATCCTTTCAATGTATCAAAGTGGGTTCTGCATAAAATGGAATTGATGGTCAGCGGAAGGAAGTCGGGACGACTAATTGTTTTTTAGTCACCCTATTTCTGTTTTGGAGCGTTCTCGTAGAAGACTTAGAAAACTTTTATGAATCAACACAGAAATAAAGGTCAACACCTATAGTTGTGCGGATATATTTCTATGTGTCGATGTCTATTTTAAAAACTGGAAAAAAAATCATAATTACTGCATTTTCTTCGTACGAGTGGCCAAAAAACGTTGTATATACGTTTATGTTTGATCTTTTTAAATCCATAAATTATTCAATTTCTTTGTCTTCCTAATTTCTTTTTTCTGTAATATTCCTAGAGTACATAAAGGTACGTCTATGAAGCTTTATATACCACTAGTTTTTGATATGATTAAGAAGAAATAAAAATATCTTATCATTTCCTAATAAACGTAGGACCAACGTTTCTTTCACACTAGAAATTATCCATTTTATTTTCATGTATGTAGTTTACGGGGACAGTTGCGCTGGAGTAATACACATAGTGCGAAGTGTACAAAAAAAGTTCTCTGGTGACGGAGACTTCGTTTTGCCGTAGAAACGAATTTGAATTTGAATATTGAATAAAAAGAGTAGTATATAGTATGTGTATATATTTGGTGGGCGCATTTTTATTTCCTTCATTTCAAATTTAGAAGAAAAAATTAGTTTTCACCCCCCCCTTCTCTTTATATATATACATATATATCTTTCTCTAGTTGCAAGTTTTGCTTTATGTCTTGGATTCTAAGTAAAATGACCTTCACCTTCATATCATAAGCAACCCTTCATCACAAAGTTCTCAAAGTGCTAAGGCTTAATAATTCTATAAAATGATGGTTAATTAACATGTCTATTTAAAGATCACTCCCCCACCCTTTCCTCGAAATTGCGAAGTAGAAACGAAGATATAAAAATCACAACTGTCAGGGAAGATCTTAAGAATTTCTTGAATAAAATTAAGTTCCGCTGATGTGATCCGATATTTTCCCAGCATTCATTTCCTCTTGTTTTGTCTATAGAATTCATAATTATTTTATTTAGAATTTTTATCTTTGAAAAGTAGTGATTGTCAGCCGTATTCATTAGCATTTCGCGTTTTCTTGTGAATGTATTACTATTACATATGAATGATTTCATTCATTGATTAGTTAAAATTATTTCAATTTAATTTCCTTTTTTTTTAATAAATTTGAAAATCTTGGGATCCGCTCCTGCAGGTGTGTAAAAGCTTCATCACTATTGTACATTCAGCATGCCGGAAATGTTCATGACTCTGCTAAACTTAAAAAATGTTTACACATATTTTATCATGAAATATATGAAGATAACGAACAGTATTCAGGCTCAAAAGTCCATCAAACAATACAAAATAGGAGCAGAGAAAACACGGACCTCCAAACATCAGAGGTGGGATCAGGTGCCATGGAGGAGTGAGCATCCCCTGCCGACCGGTCACACCCGCCGTGTGCTCCTTGTCATGATCGGAAAATAACGGAAAAATCCGTCGACAATTCAGTGTGTAAATATGTCTCATAAAAAATTAGCCCATGTCCCATGCAAAAATGCCCGAATTGAAGAGGAAAATTCAGGAACTATTTTGCGTCAGCTATGTTTTGACGTGAACCTGGCATTCTGTAGATAAAGGACTTCCGTCTTCTACAGAAGACATTCTTGTTATTCCTGATATCAGAGAAAAATTAATAATTTTATTTTAAACCAATCAGATCTATCAAAATCAATTTTTTTCTAGACAATACTTTATATAACTTGGGTGAGAAGGGAGAGGAGATAGAGTGAAGCAGATCCTTTTTTTTTCTCTTTTTATATAGATTTTTCATTGAAATATAGGTATATCCATGTATTGCATTTATCTCATTTGGAGTAAAAGTCAGTGACCAAAAAAAAAAAAAGGAAAAAAAGGTCACGCTGTAAATCCGATTTTCCTCCTTGTTAATTTCGATAGTTACTTCCGAGGTTATATTTAAAGTTGACATTCACGACGGTATAGATAGAGATAAGGTAATTAGAAGATGGATTGATGAGATGTACATTTGCTATTGTGCACAACAAATTTATATTTGCAAAAAATGTATTGCTTTGGATATTTCACATTGGTATCAACTTTGACGTTATCTTCATATATTTCATTTTAACCACCGAACATGTATCGCTGCTGGTGGACAGTCTGTCCCAGAGGATACTTGACGTTCGGTACCTATTCATTCATGAGTACACAGAATAACGAAATGATACTGGCAGGCGCGTCGCCCAGTATAAAAAGGCGTCACTCTTTTGAGTCTATAATGGACACAGACTCGAGGAGTTCATTCGGTGCCCCTCGGATAATCCTCAGGGATATTAAACATATTTTAAAACCATATAAAACCAATAATTCATACAAAATTGAAAGAATGTAAGGTTTCCATCAGAGATATATTCGAGGATTCCTTTTCCGATCCCATGTCTTCTATTTCAAAATGTTCTGCGAAAAATTGTAAAACATGTGACATTTTGATAACTAACACTTCTTTCTCCAGTAATCTTACTGGACAGAGCTTCTGTACCAAAACTTGGAAAACTCTGAACTGTAAATCTTCAAATGTTGTCTACGGAATAGAATGTAGTCTTTGTGGACTTGTTTATGTTGGTGAAACCAAGGGATCACTCATTAAAAGAATATCAGGTCATAGATTTCAGATAAATAATGGGGGTCAGCAACTTTTATACAAGCATTTTAATTTACCTGATCATTCTCTTTTGTCAATGAAAGTTAGAATTCTAGAAAAGATTTACCACTACACAAACAGCCCATCACTGAATACACCTTTCCGTAGACAACGAGAAGAATTTTGGATTAGAAAGCTAGGGACAGCCTTTCCCTATGGATGTAATGACAATGTCGATAGTGTTGGAAATCTTTCCAGTCCACAGTGTAACAATGTAAATGTGATGAGACCATACACAGAGACGTAAGCGTAGTCATGGGCATCGGTCTTATAATAAAACTTTAATACACGATGTCTCTTTTGATTCATTACTACCTTACGTAAATCAACAGTTAGGTCTACATCATATTCGCACCAAACTTTACTCTGTCCCTTTGAAACTTTTAAATAGTCTTCTTGAAAAGATCAAGGAAAGTCCATTTTTTGATTCCTCGACACCAGAATATAGGCTCGGATCTGTGATTATGGATATTGCAAATCATAGGCTTTTTAAACCCCCACGTTTTACTGAGGAAAATGCAGCTAAAACAATCCGTTTTTCCCTTAAACTTCAATATGCCAACAAAGGAATTGACGCGGTCAATATACATGCAAGTAATATTCTTAATCACAAAAGGGTCCAGTCTTGTATTCCACCATATTTCAAGTTAAAGACTACACCTTGTATTTCCTACAAATATACATCGACTATTGCTCCCAAACTTTTTAATTACAAGAAAACTTTACAGGGCCTGGATATCGAATATCTGAAACATAATCCTCCATCGTGTTCATGTTCTTCTTCACCCTATAACTATAGTCCTGCTTGACACGTTATTACTGGTAACGTAAATATAGTTAATAATGAGGACCTTAGATCACTAATTTTAAAAGGTCCTAAATATAGGGAACCCCGATCCTTCAACTGGCGTCGGAATTTCATAAATATTATGGATTCTGTTTTAGAGGACTACGCCAGGCGATGGGCCAGACATGAAAAAGAAGACCTTGACACTTTGTCAGAATGGATTAAATGTATCAGATGTATGTTAAAATCGCACATAAAAAGGTTGAGGGGCAATATGAGAACCATCTATCCTTCTGTATTCAATAATCCAGAAGTGAAAAAAGAATTGGATAGATAACATGATTAGTAAGTACTGGTCCCTGCTGACAAAGCAGGTAATAACATTGTCTTTGTTTGTAAGGCTCATTATATTAAATGTATTTTAGAGGAACTTGGATTTAATTCTACAAGTGGTAATCCAACTTATACTCATAGTTCACTTTCTAAGGAAGAAATTCTTCAAAATCATATGTCAGTTTTGAATATTTTTAATATTACAAACAACCAAAAGGAATTTGAATTACCATATTTATACTGGATTCCGAAACTTCATAAAAATCCTTACAAACAAAGATACATAGCGGGTTCCAGTAAATGTTCAACCAAGCCTCTTTCTTTACTCCTCACTAAGATATTAACAGTAGTGAAGGAGAAACTTCAAGAGTACTGTGCAACAATATATTCGAGAAGTGGTGTAAATCAGATGTGGATACTTAAAAATTCCAAGGAACTTGTGGAAAATTTGAAATCACAAGATTTTACTAAAATCAACAGCTTAAAAACTTACGACTTTTCAACTTTATACACAACCATTCCCCATGATAAATTAAAGTCCAGGCTTTCTGATATCATTGACAGCTGCTTTTTCAATCAAAATGGAACTCGTAAATTTACTTACTTTGTCATTTGCAAAATTATTTTGTTAAAAACCATTCTGATCGTACACCCAAGTACTCTGAAGTTGACATTAAAAAGATGCTTGAGTTTCTAATTGACAATATCTATGTGGTTTTTGGAGACCAGGTCTTCCAACAATCTATAGGGAATTCCCATGGGTACAAATTGCACCCCGTTATTAGCAGACCTTTTTTTGTATTCATATAAAGCAGAATTTGGCCAAAATCTTGTACGTGAAAAGAAAACACTTGCTGTGGCCTTCAACTCGACATTTAGATATATCGACGACGTATTGTCAATTAACAATAGCTATTTCCATTCTTATATCGATATGATATATCCTTGTGAGCTTGAGATGAAAGATACCACAGAGTCTGACACATCTGTTTCATATTTGGATATTTTACTTGAAAAAGACGTTAATGGTAATCTAACAACCAAGCTTCATGATAAACGTGATGATATATATATATATATATATATATATATATATATATATATATATATATATATATATATATATATATATATATATATATATATATATATATAAGGATTTCAGTGGTTTTATTCTTATGATCATTGGTTTAACCGCCAAAATGCTCATTCTTTGCTTTGATGAGATAAGGCCAAGACAGTTATTTAATGGACTCATGACTTTGACTTGGAGACCGACTATTTCTATTTTCTGGTAAGTACTAATTTTATATTAACTACTCCTTATTGATAATTGTAAAGTAATCTGTCCATTCTATAGATTTGCATTTTAAATCCCATTTACACTTCATATTAATGAAATGAATGGTCATGCATGAGAGAAAGATATTTATTGTTTTTTATGATTGAAATTATTGATTATAAAGATCAGTAATGTTATATATTGAAAGTGTAAATTGGTATACTCAAATTACACATATTTTACGACCCATATCTTTGGTTACTTTGTTCAAAGTGAACAGATTATTTATTCTAATGGAATATATATATACTTTAATGTATACTGTATTAAATTACAGAGTCCATATATACATATTCATGATTAGATGTAAATATCACACATTCATGTGATTAGCCTTTTTCCACAGTATGGTGAGAAACTATTTGTTTTACACGGGAGAAAATATGTAATGTCTATATTTCAGTTGTAAGAGTTACCTCCCTTAATTGACAGTAAATGTACACATTATACATCTCTTCTTAAAGCTGACATGAACTCTTAAATATGTGATATTTTCATCCTTGTATGACTTATTTCATTCCCGTACTCCCTTTTCCGCCATATTTCTTTCAGATTCGCTCACTTATTTTACGGGCTATATAAACCCTGACGCCTTTTTTACACTTGAGTTATTTTCTCGCCTGGCTGTTGACATGTACACATCTCCGATAGCAAAGTTTTGGAACACGCCATGAACTGACCGAAAACATGTAGGCCTGTACACATCTCCGATAAAGCAGTTTTGGAACATGCAATAAATTTAACAATCCTACCAAAACTAGGATTTTTTTTTGAAAACTGGAAAGGAGTATATAAAATTTGAATAATTTAGATGCAATGCATAAAAATCAAAACGGCAAATGCAAGTTTGGTATACATATATATTTGAACAATAAAGAAGAAAAGGCTACCACATGCAATTTTTTTTTCCAAATAACACTGTACTCTTGAGCTTTATGCATGCTACACGGTATAAGCACATACTATGCAACTTACGCATTCAAGTTGTACATGCATGCATGCCGAGAAAACGCGTCGAACGCTCTAAACTCATCTGCCTGAAATACTGCTATCGCTACAGGGATGTGCACATGTCGAAAGAATTATTTCCTATTTTCCTTTTATTGAAATATGCATCACAGAAGAAATAACTCCATTTGTAACTCAACGGCAAACACATTGTCACTAGCACTTGAACACACGTGGTCCCTGCCGATCAGCATTTTTGGTCAGGGAAAATATCGAAGGTGGAAATGACACTGGTGTTATTTGCTTGATTAGAAAATATAGTCACGCAAATAAATTGTTTCAGAAATCGAACTAGCTGTCGTCGGTACATGTAGTAAATACGTTTATGAATGTGGCTTCACTACTTCAAATTTATTACATAAACATACATTCTTGTTACGGATCTTACATCTTTTAAAGAGAATGAAAAGGGGGGGGGGGTTGAATATGTAGAATATATTTTTTTAATATGTCGGAAAAAGGTTGGATTTTCCTTGATCAAATATATTTAAATACGTGCAATGAACTGGCCTCAACTATTTTAGATATAAAACTAATATATCTTAAATTTACACACACTGAACAATTTGTTTCTGTAGACAGATTATTTTCAAATCAGAGCCCTTTTAGGCGTTACAAATTACAAGCACGATTGACACAATTACCAACAAGCACTGACAGACTTACTCAACTTCAATATATACAAAAACATGTAATGTAGATTATTTTATATACACATAAGTACAGACATAATTATATGTATATAAAATAATCTGCATTACATGTTTGAAGTTGAGTAAGTATTACACTATTAGTATTATATGAAACTAATATTGATAATTGAAATAGTTCTACTGTGTACCCAAATGTAAAGTGGGCTGATTCAACAATCCTCGCTTTGTCAAAGATATCACGAGGTGATGCAAAAGTACTAATCATTACTTTAAGTAAATATTATATAATTAATAGTCAAAGTTTGTAGGAAAGGAAAACATGTGCCCCTGAGAGTGCCCCCCCCCCCAAGTTTTTTTTAAAAATTTTGATATTGGTTTTTTTTCTTCTCTAAAAATTTCTGGTAGGAACCCTCTGTGCTATTCAGTGCTTCTAATAGGTATAAAGAAACAAAAAACTGACTTTGTTTCCTCTGGAATGTACGTGAGAAAAGTCCACATGTTTCCATTCCCGTGAAATATAGTTTTCACAATTGTTTACTTCCTCTTTCGTTTGGGTGTGTAGGTTTCTTTCTTCTTTTCTTTCTTTTTTTTTGGCTTGTCAAAAAAGGAGACTTTTTTCAGCAGGTTTGATCCACTCTGCCCCAGAAAAATTCCTTGATCTGCCATTATAAAGACTATAACATTTCGCAAGATTTTTACTACATCGGATTTTTTTAATACATTATTGCTCTTACATGTATAGATGCTTACACGAGAGAGAGAGAGAGAGAGAGAGAGAGAGAGAGAGAGAGAGAGAGAGAGAGAGAGAGAGAATATACTTGTATTGAAAATGCAGAAAATATTTATCCGTAATCTTGCGGATAAGATTTCAAGTAATCCTTAAACTATCTTTTAAGATGTTTTCAAAATACAAGAAATTCATTAGATACCAAATTTTAGACTGCCTGCGGAAACTCTCCAATCTGGAAAGATTTCCTATTCATGCATATAAAACAGGCACGTAGCACCGTTTCTCAAAATGTGTGTATGCGAGGGAGAATGGGTGGGGGGAGTAAAATGATTCACAAGCAAAAGAAAAACTTAAAACTTAGGCACTTAAAAATTGGGGGAAGTAAAGAAGAAAACAGGCACTTAAAAAAAATCTGTAGTCAGGGGAAAGACAGATTCCATTCATACTATCATTTTCGGCAGAAAAATAATTGAATACAATGTACAAATAATGTTGGATAAGAGTTGGGGGGGGGCAGTCTTGAAATAAAAAAAAATCCTTACAAAATCAATCGTAAAAGACAGCCCTGTAGAACGCGTGGGTGGGTTTTTTTTTCGAGCATAATGTTTTACTGTTTAGTATGAAATACATACTCAAAGGCTGACCCCCTCCACTTTTTGTTGCACTATAGTCAAATCGTCGGAAAAGCGCCCCCCCTCCCCCCCCCCCCCCCCATCACCGCCACAAAATAAGATTTTGGAGATTTTTAATAATTATTTTTGTTTACTTTTCATTATTATTATTATTGTTATAATATATATATATATATATATATATATATATATATATATATATATATATATATATATATATATATATATATATATATATATATATATATATATATATATATATATATATATATATATATATATATATATTGCTTGTCAAAGATTTTTCAGGTAAAGTGACAATTATTTCTTAGATGCTAAACACACATGCCTAAAAGACACTCCGAGAAAAGGGAGTAAACAACCCCCCCCCTCCCCCTCCACGTGTGTGTTTATGTATTTGTTAATTTGTGTTCTGGTTAAATGCTTTTCTGTAGCGTTCTAAATCATTTTCTTACACCAAATTACTCAGTTTAATTTTTAGATAATCAGCAATCAGACTTTTTTTTAGTGATATCTTATTTTTTACCCAGTCGCGCAAATACTAATTCCCTTTTTCACTTTTGATATTTTCCCTGACCAAAATCTGATCAGCACGGACTTATTGTATTTAAGTGCTAGACTGTACGATGAAGTGACAATGTGTTTATTGTTGAGTATTTATGGACTCAGTACTTTTTTGTGATGCATATTTCAATAACTGGAATACAAGGTGTAATTCACTCGGCATGTGCACATCTTTGAACGGGTATAGTGGTATATTTCCAGGTATGAATAAGTTTACAGTGTTCGACGTGTTCTCTGGATATGCATCAATTGTATTTGAATGCATTTGGATATGCATAGCAAATATATTGGTTGTTTGTTCCATTCTTACGATAGATTATTGCAAATTGTTTGTACGAGTTTTACTGTGTATAATTTCAAGTTTATTATGCATATATTGGTATGCCTTTAAAAAACACTCGCAACTATGTTTTTTCTTCCAAACTTGCATTTATATTATTCAAAACGATAATCATTCATAATTATCGTTATGACTGTTTTATCTGTTCTGGTTTTTAAATGTTTTCATCAATTCATCTGTTCCCAAATACTTTACTATCGGAGATGTGCACGCGTCGATAGCCAAACCAAAAATTCACTCAAGTGTAACGAGGGTACTGGGGTATATATCGTTACAGTAAGACAAGGTATCTGAAAGAAATATGGCGGAATAGTTGGTATGAAACAAGTCGTACATTGATGCAAATGTTGCGTTTTTAAGAATTTATGTCAGCTTTAATATATTATTATGGATAGTATATCAATGACAGTTTCATGTACGTATAAATCATGAATCGATACAATTGAATTGATGTGATATGATATTGTTGTTTTATTATATTTCAGGGCTATTTTCATGTTTTCCGATGCTCACTGTGTCTTTAATAAATACGAACTGAACCCTAACAGAGGCGTGGTTATTTCTTCATATACAAGCCGCGTTACAAAAAGGAATTAACATTTCAAGTCAATAAATGATATTGATAATTCGTCAATGTACTGGGTTATTAAATTACAAGTAAATTTTAAAAATGGTCAATTACTGTTTACTTCCAATTACTTTGAAAAATGTAATAACACTCAAATACAATTTCTTTTTTTTAATTACCGATCCCTGCTCAGGACACTTAATCTTAAAAATATTAGTGAGTGAGGATGGCAAACTTAGGGGTTGATCTACTTCTTTTACTGTCACTTCTTACTCTTACTTATACTCTGTAAAAAGGACATAAAAGTCTATTTACTATCTCTAAAATTTAAGATCCACCCTATTTTTTGGGGGGCTAGGGGGTTGGGGGGGTTATGCTATTTATTACGTTTTTTAGGTCACCTGAGTCACTCAGGTGACCTATTGCTATCTGTTTTCGTCCGTCGTCATGCGTCGTCCGTCGCGTGTTAACATTTGAACATTTTCAGCTTCTTCTCTGAAACCGCTGAACCAATTTCAGCCAATTTTAGCATATGGCATCTATGTGTGAAGGGGAACAAAATTTGTGAATATCATGGTCCCTGCCCCCCTGGGGCCTGAGGGGTGGGGCTAAAACCACCAAAATTAATGCAATCTTTAAAAATCTTCTTCTTTACTCCTGGACAGCAAGCAGTCAAACTGTTGGCATGATTGTAATAAGCATTGAGCCCTCTACCAAAATTGTGAAATTCATGGCCCTAGGGTCAGGGGTTCTGGTGCTAGGGTGGGGCTATATAGATCATATAGTGAAAGTGTATTATTTCTTTGAAAATCTTCTTCTCCACTCCTGAGTATTATTGAAACAAATTGAATACATAGTTATGATAAGCAAGGGTGACTCTACCAAAATTGTGAAATTCATGGCCCCAGGGTCAGGGGTTCTGGTGATAGGGCGGGGCTATATAGATCATATAGTGAAAGTGCATTATTTCTTTGAAAATCTTCTTCTCTACTCCTGGGTATTATTGAAACAAATTAATTACATACTTATGATAAGCAAGAGTGACCATACCAAAATTGTGAAATTCATGGCTCCAGGGTCAGGGGTTCTGTTGCTGGGGGGGGGGGGGGGCTATATAGATCATATAGTGAAAGTGTATTATTTCTTTGAATATCTTCTCTACTCCTGGGTATTATTGAAACAAATTGAATACATGGTTATGATAAACAAGGGTGACTCTACCAAAATTGTGAAATTAAATTCATGGCCCCAGGGTCAGGGGTTCTGGTGCTAGGGTGGGGCTGTATAGATCATATAGTGAAAGTGCATTATTTCTTTGAAAATCTTCTTCTCTACTCCTGAGTATTATTGAAACAAATTAAATACATAGTTATGATAAGCAAGGGTGACTCTACCAAAATTGTGAAATTCATGGCCCCAGGGTCAGGGGTTCTAGTGCTAGGGTGGGGCTATATAGATCATATAGTGAAAGTGTATTATTTCTTTGAAAATCTTCTTCTCTATTCCTGGGTATTATTGAAACAAATTAAATACATAGTTATGATAAGCAAGGGTGACTCTACCAAAATTGTGAAATTAATGGCCCCAGGGTCAGGGGTTCTGGTGCTAGGGCGGGGCTATATAGGTCATATAGTGAAAGTGCATTATTTCTTTGAAAATCTTCTTCTCTACTCTTGGGTATTATTGAAACAAATTAAATACATAGCTATGATATTAGCAAGGGTGACTCTTACAAAATAGTGATTTTCATGACCCTTGGATCAGGGGTTCTGATGTTAGGGCCGGGCTCTATTTATTATATAGAGAAAATGCATTAAAAATCTTCTTCTCGGCTCCTGGGTATTTTTGAAACAAACTAAGTACATTGTTATGATAAGCAATGATGTCTCTTCCAAAATTGTGAAATTTATGGCCCCAGGGACAGGGGTTCTGGTTCTAGGTGGGGCTATTATAGATACTATAGTGAAGGTGAATTTTTTCTTTGAAAATCTTCTTCTCTGCCCCTGGGTACTATTTAAACAAACTAAATACATTGTTATGATACACAAGGATGCTTCTTCCAAAATTGTGAATTTCATGGCCCAGGGTCAAGGGTTCTAGTGAAAAGGCTTTGGGGGGGGGGGGGCTCTATTGATTATATAGTGAAAACGCAAAATTTCTTTGAAAATATTCTTTTCTGCTTCTGGTTAAAAAGCAAAGAAGCTAAGTATATAGTTATGGTGAGCAAGAGTGCTTCTTCCAGAGTAGTGAATTGCATGACTCGGGTCAGATGTGCTGGTGTAAGGGTGGGGTTCTTGATAATATAGTGAAAATGCATTAATTCTATTAAATAATCCTGTCTGCTCCTTAGTGTTAAGCAGATAAACAAAGTGATTACTTATGAACAAACTTCTGGTCCCAGGGTGAGAGACTCTAGTGTTTCTTGGAGGGGAAGGGGGGGGGGACTCTATTGATAATATAGTGAATCTGTAGTAAAAATGCATTATTTCTTTAAAAATTTTCTCTGCACTTGGGCATATCAGAGGCAAAAAGATTAAAAGTTTTAATAAGGAAGGGTATTTTTACCAGATTTTTTAACATCTGGACCATTTGTTCAAGTGTTCTGGTCCTGGCCAGGGCTCTATTAATTTGTATTCTACTGAGAGGAGTTATTCCCCTTTGCCGTTTACTTTTGATAATTAATCACTGTAAACAATGTACTTGAAAGGTTAATAGAATAAGAGAATTATGCAAGAATTTTTATTGTATAATACAAAAAGTATTTTCATAGTTTTAATGATCAGGTAGACTTGTAAGTAATAGATAAATAAAAATGGAACAAAAATAACTTGTCTTATTAAATGTTCATCAAAGACCAAGAGAGGCCAATGTAAGAACAAGAAATTAAAATAGTACAGAAGCACTGATAGGTTTTTATTATACTGTATAGTGGTAGTGATAAATGGGGAACAGATTAGAACCTAATTTATAAACTATCAATGAATACTAGATTAATTATTTTGTTGATCCTGATCACCCTATTTTTCTTGCTTTTGGGCAACAAAGCTTCACCTTTCAGTTCATTTTATACTCTATGGATCCTCTAAATTGTTGTATTATACTCAGGTGACCGTTAAGGCCCTTGGGCCTCTTGTTATAGGGCTGTAACCTATCTAACTGGTAAACCTAAATTCTAAATACACTATTACTTTTTTTTTGTTACTAACTGTCCACAGGAATATGAGGGGGTGTTCATCTCCATGGAATGCATGCTCGGCAAAGCAGAGCATTCCATGGACTTAAAAAATTTCTGTGGACAGTCAACAACTGCAACAAATCCATGTGTTTTGTTTCGTTGAGGACTAAAAGCGGTATTCAAATTTTCCAAAATAAATTACAATGTTAAAGGATTTTCTTGTCTGTGGAATACACAGTCTGTGGAATACATCATCTTATTGTATACTGATTACATCAATGAAAAGGGGCTTTACTGTAAATTTAATTGCAGATTGCTAATTGGTAAGGTGTAAAAATGAACCGATTTCTTTTAAAAATGAACATAACACTAGCATAACTTTTTTTTTAAATTTGGACGACACAGTGTGATTAATCTGCCTTGTTGTCCTCAAAATTTTTGGCTATTCTCCGCCCAAAGAAATATTGAAGGCTGTCAAATGGTATTCATTAAAAAGCGCCATTTCAGACAGTGGCAAAACAAAAAAATTGCATTGCACATCTTGATACAAAAATGTATCATAGAATTCCATATACGACAAATTACTGTCAACCGCTCACTGCTTACTGCCAGCTGTTCATAGCCTACTGCCAACTGCCTCTGCTTATAAATAATATCTATTACCCATATACTGCCACTGCAAGCTGCTTACTGCCAACTGCTCACTGCATGCTTACTGCCAACTGCCACAGCTCATCGATGATATTTCCTGTTTGTTATCTTTAATATGCATGCTTGGCAAATAAAGTAATAACCCTTTTTTAGATAGTAAATGCTTATATAACGTCAGAAAAGGGGGGGCAAACTTTTAGTAAGATCTTGGGTAATATTTATTGGTATATGCATTTATACAAGAAATACGAATAAAAAATCATAATAAATAAAGGTGTTTTACTCTACGTAAAAACACAGGCCTTCGGATCGCTTAAATCCAACTAAAAAAATTGGGGTGTATAAATAAGATAAAGGTTTGGAACTCCTTACATAGGGTACCCACTTTCGCCAATAAAATACTTTTAAATCGAATGCTCTAAATTTTTACTTTCTATTCATATCTATTTATATTTAATCAATCTACATTACTACTAAAGTTCATTACCAAATTCCTACTTTTTCCCGAGAAATGCTGATATCAATCCAATATTGGGCTACTTCTTTTTAACTCGACATTAGCTTGAGCCCCTGTTTATTCACATGTATACAGACGGTGTTTGAACTGCAGTGAACAGTTGCAAAGTATTTGCACAATCTTTCAACATTTTAAAGTTGATTTTTTTTCTCCAGATCGTAAGGTTAAGTAAGTAAAAAAATAGAAAACGTCTCATTCTACAACTGCACAGCCATATTGTTCATTAATGTAAAAAGAACTATGATTGAACGGAACTTTCCCGGAATGTATAATATACCTTTTGATTTTTTTTTTAAAATTACACCGCTAAAATGTTGGTGGTAACTCAGTAAGACCATATGATCAAATCAGATAAAAAATTTTAGAGACTGAGAGCTAATTAACAAATATTCAGAAAGAATAGAATAAATTCCGGGAAAAATTCGCCCCGTAGTTCCCACTTTATAGTTAGTGTAACTACTCAGTGGCTCAAGCTAATGTCGAGTAAAAAAAAATAAAGTCAATTTTGAAATTGACTTCAGCATATCTCGGGAAATATAAGGAACTTCGGAATGAACTTCTGTAGTAATGTAGATTGTTTATATTTGAATAGTGAGGAATAGAAAGTAAAGGTTTAGATCATTTGATAAAACTTATTTTATTCGCGAAAGTGGGTACCCTATGTAAGGAGTTCCATACCTTTATTTTTTTAACACCTCAATCTTTTTGTAAGTCGAATTATTTAAAGCGATCTAAAGGCTTGTGTCTAAAAACAATAACCTTAAAATAGGAAGAATTTCAGTGCGGGAGGGGGGGGGGGCAAAACCAATGCAATAGAAATCTCTTGAGAAGTAATGAAGAAGGTCGCAGGCGTCATAATTGAGGGAACACTACTGTATAGTGTATGTTGGCAATTTATTGGAGACAACCCCCCTCCAATGTTTTACAAATCTAACATAGCCATTGAAACGATTTAAATAAGACACTTTTTTAAAATTCACAAATACAGGTACTTTTCATAGGGTATAAAGAAACACTGAAAGATATTGCTTGATATTTCACCCTATAGGCAAAAGTTATGTTATTATAATTTTCAGTAATATTTCAGGTATAAATACATATACCAACATCAAATGCTACCCAAAACCCTTCTAAAAGTTTATTGTTTTGTCGAATGTGGACCCCCCCCCCCCACACACACACACAAACACACTTAAAACCCCGTCAATAAGCTATTCAATTATTTGCCTACAAGAAAATGTGAAAATGAAATGTTTTGCTTTTAAAAATAAATATCCCACTTCCGGTTTACTCCTTCCTTGCCTTCACAGTTTAAAAATTCCTAAAAATCCCATTTTGTTCTATTATTATAAGAACTCCGCTCGCTAACTCTCGCTTGCCGCTTACATTTTGCATCCATATAATTCAATATAAATGCAATTTGGCCATTAAATCTTGTTTGAATGCAAATAAGTTCATTATATAGTAATGGATTAATAATTTTAAAAACCATTGTCAAAAATTTATTTGCTCTTATTTACAACTACTTTCATAAAGGGATAGAAAATTTTATCAGGCTTTAAAACATCACCATGTTTTCCAAAGCTCATTGAAATGGATAAATGACTTTTAAATCTCTCCATATATTTAACTTATTAAAATTCAACATATCATATTGATAAACTACATTTAAAAAATGTTATCTCATTTGAAATTAGTAATAAAATGACTATTTTCCTGTTGTTAGTCTGTAAACATATGCCCATCATCTTGAGACAACAAAACCTTTTGCATTAATTTGTGAGGAAAAAAATCATAATTCTTGTAAAAAGGAATTATTGTTTCACGGGGGGGGGGGGGTTTAAAAATTAATTTCCGTTTTACGTTGATTTCTATGGTGAAAAACACAAGTTTTATCAAATTAAAGACTTATCTGTTTTCCCAAATAAGTTATATTTTATAAAAATTAACATAAATATCTAAATAAATATGGAAAGTCATTCAAATATGTTAACTTTTACAAATTGACTGGGAGGTAGAACAATGCTATCTTTCGCCCTAAATGTCTTTTTATCATAGGATTCATAAGATTTATTTAAGCAAGCATATTAAATATATTAAGATTTTCAAAAAAATGGCAATATCTATGAAAGTGGCATAAGGATCGCCTCCTTACTTCGCGGTGTAAGGAGTTGATCCTTACGTCGCGGGTTCGAATCCCACTGCGGGACGTGGAGACCCGTCCATCGGGTGAGACCTTAAAAACCGAGGCCCCGTGTCACGGTAGGTATTGACACGATAAAGAACCCTCACTGCTCAATGGCCCTAAGTGCCGAGTATAGGTCAAAATTTGCAGCCCTCCATCGGCTAGTGTAGGTGTCTCCAAATGAGTGAAAAATTCTCGAAAAGGGTTAAAAACAAAGAAAGAAAGCTGAGCCACGCAGCGACCGGTGTCTGTAGAGGGCAAACAAACATTATTAAAAGATGACCTAAAGTTGTAATATATAAAATATGAAAAAAAATATTATTGAATAGATTTTTTTTCAGCTCAAAGTCTTGTTCCTCCTTAAGGTCCATAGGTCTATTTAGAATATTGTGTTTTGAAATCAGCTGTTTATGAAATTTTAAAGTCATTTAAACAAGATGGGTTTCAATCAGTATTTGTGTCATGGTGCGGTACCTTTTCTTTTGATGTTAGCCATACTTTAAATCAGATGGAAAAGCGTTGGCTGAATTCCAACGTACTATAACTTCTAGGGTGCGGAGCTTAGCCGTACAATAACTTCCAATGTACTGTACAATAAATTCCAAAAGAACTCAATACTTTTTTGAATATTTTTCTTCAATTTCTGTGAGTATAAACAACCTATGCAGAGGAAACATGAGAATCCTCACAAAATTCAAACCCCCTCCCTTCAATCTAAAAATGCATAAGTGAGAACCATTTTTAAGAGGAATACATGGAAACTCAGTTAACTGCTTTAAACAATTTTTTAAAAAATGCACAGAATTTCATGTGTTCAAATTAAAACAGATAATTGAAACGTGACAATATTGAAAACGCGCGCACGCCAGTTCGATGATTCCTGTTTTCTGGGTTCCTTGAGTTACATACAAACGGATACATGTTTGTATATGCATGTATTTGGACTCTTTCACATTACATTCCATAATTTTGACACTTGTGGCTACAGTACTTGACTCAGATATCCTCAGAACATGCAAGCGTATTCCTAGTAACAGTAATGTAGCGGATCATAGTGCGGGCGGATCAAAGTTTCCAGTATTGTGCCTGTGTATATTATGGTTTTTGAAATATTCACACTGCTTAATTAAATCCATCAAATATAACTACACACTCGTATAACATCGCTTGATTTTTCAATGCAACCATCTCCTTCGTACTTTCTGCTTTGTTTGAACACCATGCACATGTACACTTACGATGGACTAAGGCCTGTGACGTAATGTCGCGTGCAGATTGGTGCTGAAGTAGTGACTATGCGAATGACAATGACACAAGACATTTACAATACTTTCTTTCGTTTGTTAGGGATTTATTGTACAGAGAGGCGTGACATTCTCGTAGCTGCGCGACTCGACTGCCACGCCTCTCTGTACAATAAATCCCTTACAAGCGAAAGAAAGTATTATAAATATAACTTAAAACTAGGATATTTCGTCAACAAAAGTATATTGAGGCAGCATGTAATGTTTTTGTATTTATCCATAAATTGACACATTATCAACGTATCAAGCTAAAATTTTCAACACATCTTAAACTTTGTTGTTTTATGTTCCATATAAATTTTGTTAGCACATTCTTTTAGTATATAGTATTAATTTTATAGCATCAATCAACGGATTTTTTTTTAACCCCTCGTATGTAATGTACATCTTGATATTTTTAAAATCAAATTTATCTTATTTGTAGATAAAAGTCAGACAGGAAAATATGAAGCCAGTAAATCGATTACACGGATTACTATCTTATTAGAGATTGTTCTATCTGACGTATCCGTATACGTATCCGTATCCGTATCGAAGTATGAGAGGCATCTCGATCCCGATGATTTAACGGTTGGGTAACATTTCCATCGTTTCTTGTTTGATTTTAACCTCATTCATTGGAAAATAAGATATATAGTAATATTTCTAATGAAACGTATCAAGTTGCTGTTCTCACCTATCATTTTATGGAAGGATTTTAAAAAAATAAAATTAGTAAAAAAAAATATGTATATTTTTATTAAATTGTTAAAAAATAAAAAAAATTCAAAAAGGGACTTCTCTCTCTCTCTCTCTCTCTCTCTCTCTCTCTCTCTCTCTCCCTCTCTCTCTCTCTCTCTCACAATATCAGGATATATTATTGTTTCATTCTAGAAGTAACCTTTACCAATACAAGACATATTCCCCATAAGCATACAGTCAACGCTCGTCATCTCAAACTTGATTGGACCAATTAAAACTTCGATATATCCAAGGGTTTGAGTTAACAAAGTTTAACTGTACGAGGTGTCAGAGATCAAACATTCTAGATGTTTGTCTACATCAAGCAGACACTTAAAATTGATTAACAAAGTGGAGAAGGGTGAAGCTGGGCCAAGGCAGGGAGAAACTAAACTAAACTAAAAAATGACAAGTCACCTTATCAAAACTTTGACAATAAAAAGGTGACCATACTGAATACTCTGTGTGTGTGTGTGTGTGTGGGGGGGGGGGGTCACTGAAAATTTCCATCCTCATTTTCTTTTTTATCATTATCAACATTCTGTATATCATTTGATTATATTTGATGGACATAGTTCTCCAGAAAAGCTTTGGAAAACTGGCAATTCTGGGGTGGTTTGAAGACTCTAAATTCCCTAAATTGTTAGGTGATAGCCGTATCCGAAATTCCAGAGAGCTTGAGAAAGGACTACGATTTCCGAAAGTGATGCAATTACACGCAGTTTTTGTCGAGGATGAATTAACAATTGTCGATAAAAGGAGATAAACGGAGAAAATTTTTTATGTCTTATACATTACTTTATATACATGTTTACTAAAGTTTACTTAAATGATTTATTTATTGAAATTAAGATGACTGTAATTCTTTGTGCACAAGCTGGATCAAAACTCTGAAAAAATGCTGATATTTTATCTATTAAATGTTTTGTATAAATTTTATCCTTTATTCTGTGTTTTTTATTTATTTCTCTGCTACGTTGAAGCAGCCTCTTCTATTCAATTCTATGAACTGCGTGTTGAATTGACTCACACTTGTCCCAATCTGGCCAAAATGCATAAATAAATAAAAATAAAAATATGTAAATAAATAAAAATCAGCTGGATGGACAAGGTAGCATAGAAGAAATAGATAAATCTATTGTTTTGGCATTTTTTAGTCTAATGTTCTTTTCTTTTTTATAAAAAGAGAGTTAAAATAATGAATACCCTATTTTGAAACAGTTCTATATCAAACCATGAATTATAATACACATGTACGACAACAAGAGAACTAAAAAGAAAAATCAAATTTAACAATTGAATTTTCATTTCATTACCTATTTTTGTCGCCATGAAGTGTTTTCAAGTTATTACTGCTGAAAGGACAAAATATAAAACAAAATCAAGCCGTATGAGAATAGGCACGAAAGTAGCAATTTCAACTGGGGAGGGGAAGGGGAGACGTACAGGTATTTGTCAAATAGTTCATTGAAAAAAAAAAGAATGAAGAAAGTCAACAGACGCTATGAAAGTTTGTGTGTGTTCCCGGGGGGGGGGGGGGGGGGACTGGCATTTTTAAGCATATACTGGTAAGGGTCTGGAAGCAAATTCTCTTTAGAAAACTGCTACACGGTTTTATTGATTGTGTGGATATCAACGTCTTTTGCATTTAGTGTGTGAGTGAGGGGGTTAAAGTTTATGTCATCTAATGTAAATTACAGAATCAATCAATAAAATGTCCTGATGTTAAGAGGGAGGGAGGGGGATCCCGATAAATGTTTTTAAACAAAATTGCAATTAAAGTTTTAAACAATATAATGAAAACAAATACAAATTTATTGAATTTCATTATCTATTTTTTTTTTTAAATTTTCCAGCAAAATAACAAACTTTTACAGCAGCTTAATACATTTTTTATTAGAAAAAATACCATATGCTATTCTTTAATGAATGGGGCTGCTTTAAAACCAAACAAATAACGATGGAAATTATAGTAAATAGTTTAGACATCGGGATGGAGATGCCTCTCTCACCTCGATACGTATACGGATACTTATACGGATACGTCAGATAGAACAATCTCTATTAGGGCTACTGGGAAGCACAGGATTCGTCGATGTTCTTTTTTTTCAGTTTTTTTTCTAAAGAAGACGTAAATATGAATATTATACATTTTGAAACACAATAAACACATAACTCAACTGGAATATACTGTTGTTTGGTCTACTAGCAAATGTCATACCATGTCAAGTACAGAAAAAAAATGAATAACATGAAACAATGACATTAAAGAAAAATGAATAATTAACCTTAAATCTATCATGTATTGAATAAACTCAAACGATTCATCTATCGATAGAAGATGGTTTATATTGATTAGCTTGATTTAATAAAATACACGTGTATTACATTTGATCTTTGTCAGAGAGAAAATTCTACGAAGAAAGACTACACAAGCGGGTAAGTTACAATATATATACAATGCATATAATACATGTAAAACTAATTTACATTCTACTTTTTACGACAGAACCCATATCAAATACAAACTAGGAATTAGATGAAAACGTTTATGACAGCATTAGAGAATCTAGAATGGTTCTGGACGATGAGGGTGCCTATGGTGGACTAAGAATGTCAAAAACACTTGATAGAGATAAGAAAGGAAAGAGTCGGACGATGCCAAATTCTTATTGTGGATTAAGTTTCAACTGATGTTAAAATGTGACTAAAAATCATGAAATGTACAGTATTTCTGACGAGTTTAACTTGTCAAGACATTTTAAAGTTGCATCTGATGAAGTTAGCTCGGGTTCACTGAATTCAGAGTCTTACATAGGAAGTAGAAGCGATGAGGTAAACGGAAATTTCTGTCAAAATTTTGCTTACATACGTTCAAATTAAGTAGATAATTGTCATGTAAGGATGAAACAAACGTTTTCTTATCCGAAGAAGATAGCTAATGTACAGGGCGAGAAATCAATGCTAAACCTAAACTGAAGCATCTGACAACACCATCAACACTTCTATCAACAAACTTGAGTGTAGACCTTACAGTTTTGTGAATCACATTAATAAGTGTAAAGCATTTACCAAAAAATGTCATTGCTAAAAGAGTAAATTAATAAAAAGTTAAGTTTATTTGAAGAACACTTGATATCAGGAAATTCAATTAACAGTCATGGGATAAAAGTATGTAACGAGATAACATGGAAGGAAATAGGATGTTGTTTATTTCGGATTGTCGAAAAAATGATTTTGTTCCTATTACATCAAGTAGTGTAAATATTTTAATAAGTTCTTGAATTAGCAAATTTTCGTGCATTTCAACGACATGTCCAAACTTAACATGCTTTATTGACGGTTCTGGAAAGCATTAGCCTAGATCATTACTATGCCAATCACTTTTGTCAACTTTGTAAATATTCATTTACCCAGCATATCCATGTACTGTACTAGTGATTTTTTTGTTTTACCGTATGAAATATATGGAGATAACGAACAGTATTCAAGCTCAAACGTCCATTAAACAATACAAAATAGGAGCAGAGCAAACACGGACCTCAAATATTATAGGTGGGATAAGGTGCCATGGAGGAGTGAGCATCCCCTGCCGACCGGCCACACCCGCTGTGTGTTCCTTGTCATGATCGGGAAATAATGGAAAAATCCGTCGACAATCCAGTGTGTAAATAATGGCCTAACAATTTGTATGAAAAACGTCAGTCAGCATTTGACTCAATGATAGGTTGTATGTGCTGACAAGGTCATTGTATCGACCGAAAACATGCGAAATGATGACTTTAAATGAGACAGCTGATATTCTTGATTCATCAACTTGTTTGTCAATAATTTACATCGTTTTAGAAATTATACATACGTAGAGCATGCTCTTGCGTATCGAATCAACTGAGAGATATATACCCCGTATGCAGGTGATGAAGGTATATTGCTGCATAAGTAAGGGAAGTTGACGATTGAAAAGTTAAAAGTCACCACGATTATCATAAAGCTTGGTTGTTAGATTACCATTAACGTCTTTTTCAAGTAAAATATCCAAATATGAAACAGATGTGTCAGACTCTGTGGTATCTTTTATCTCAAGCTCACCAGGATATATCGTATCGACATAATAATGGAAATAGCCATTGTTAATTGACAATACGTCGTCGATATATCTAAATGTCGAGTTGAAGGCCACAGCAACAGCAAGTGTTTTCTTCTTTTCACGTACAAGATTCTGGACAAATTCTGCTTCATATAAAAACAAAAAAGGTCTGCTAATAACTAATCGAATAATTTTAAACCTAAACAAAAAATGTTGATGCATTAATTATAACATGCGAATCATATTTGGTTTGAATACAGTTATGACCCGTTTAGAGAACAGAAGTAAAATTATATTTATATAGTTCTTTATTTATGAATAAATTTTTGGATAAAAAAGAAATTATCATATTTAAAAAGTTTTCTTTTATGACGCATTGAAGGTTTATGGTTACTCGGGACAGTCTCCTTTCTCGCTTCCGTTTAATTTTCACAACAGCGAAAAGAAATGAAAATTAACAACTGAATGAACTTATTATTTATGGAATCTTTCTTTAGCATGGACAGCTGGAATAGCTTGGGACTTAGCACAGAATCTAAAAGCAATCATCGGTTTACAGTAAAATACATTTATACCTGTAGGTGAATATCCCATATGCCGAATGAAAACCAGAAATCAATTTGAGTTTCTTGAGTAACCATGAAAGGAATTTTATAAACGTAAGAACTGAATCGTTTTAGATGGTAACAGTTAAAATTACTATCTTATTTTCAATCACACCCTCTTCCCTCGATAAAAAAAATAAATTGAAAAAGGATTAATACATGATTTAAACATTTAAAAAATACGCTCATTCCCCTGATTCTATAAATTAATGAAATAAGAAGATAACGAATAGTATTCAATCTCGAAAGTCCAATGAAACGATACAAATTTGGAGCAGAGCAAACACGGACCTCCAAACTATAGAACTGGGATCAGGTGCCATGGAGGAGTGAGCATCCCCTGCCGACCGGTCACACCCGCCGTGTGCTGCTTGTCATGATCAGGATACAAAAAAACCCGTCGACAATTCAGTGTACAGTCCCTGAAACGTTCTACTTTCCCATTTTTCCGTTCGCTCACCGTTCGTTCACCGTTCGTTCAGCGTGCGTTCACCGTTCGTTCAGCGTGCGTTCACCGTTCGCTCTCCGTTCACAGTTTTGCGTTCACCGTTCACCGTGCGCTCGCGTTCACCGTTCACAAAGCGTTCAGCGTTCGCTCTTCGTTCCGTTCACTTTGCGTTCACCTTGCGTTCAGCCTTCACCTATCGTTCAGTTGTCATTGCCATTCGGAACTCCCAAGTGGGACTTATCTTTTTGTAGGTAAGGAGTTACAGATTTTTTTAATTTAATACTAACATATCGTGTTCGAAGAATCATTATTTCATGGGGGAAAAATCTAAGATATATATTTTCTAACTTAGCTATTAGGTTATTTATTAAATTACTCTGGAAAAAAAATGTTGTTATAAGCACATCCTGTACCTATTTAGAACGATGCTGAAATATTAAATTTAACTAAGGCCAATGTGCAAATACTTCAAGCACTGCAACATTTTGATGTTTTGTTAAAGACGACAAATCGTTAATGGAGATATAATTATCCAAGTCAAATAATTACGCAGCAAAATTACGAAAATATTTATTTCTAACGCGTTTTTTTTTTATTCAATTACTACAGAAAATATGATAGAACTAGTTCTGAGAGTTATACATAGTACTGCGGATATCCTGTTAATTTATTATCTTTGGAGGGAATTAAATTGATAGTGTGTTTAAAGGAAATATTTATTTAAAATGTAATGCACTACAGAATATTCGCTACTATAATACATGTATGTAAAGTCTATAGTTATAGAGAAAAAATCTTTCTTCACCGTAACTTTATATGTTTGCTATTCGATATAATTAATACCCCCCCCCCCTTTTCCCCTAAATCGGTTACTTAGTCAGTACTGTATTTCCAGAAAATTTTAATTAACCTGTTAAAAAAAAGTTAAGGTCTTTTTTAGAACAAAAATTTCAGTCTCAAAACAAACTTGCATCTAAAAAAGTCACAAAACAATAGTAGTTCAAAATGTACACGTGTCGGCGGTGGTATTTGAAATTGGCAGAGAGTATGTTTCAAATTCAAGTGTTAATGCCCAATATATTTTATTCACTAATAATTCAAATGTTGGTATCAAATCTAGAAATGATAAAAATAAATGTTTTAACTTGTTGGAAATACTCGCACTTCGTCTTCGATGTGACGAAACTTTCACACCTGCACAGTGTCGAATGATTTTGATTGACAGGACAAGCACGTGGACTTCGTGTGAACTTGAAGCAGGAAAATAAAAACGAGTAATACTGTCAAACAGATGGATATGATTTGTTGATAATAAAAAGTTACTTTCACTGTCTAATATATTTAGAAAAAAATATCAGAGTTATTGTTTGATATAGGTGCAAACATTTAGTGAAGCCTGAAAGGAAGGGGGGGGGGCTGAAACGGAATGTATCTCTCTCTCTCTCTCTCTCTCATTTGTCTGTTTGATAAAAATTATAACAGCATATTACTTAAATATCAAGTTCTGAAAATTGAATTTATAACAAATAATATGAATATGTATCTTTGTATTATCTTGTCTGAGTATAATCACGGCCATCTACAGATACATGTAGAAGTCAGCTCAATAAATCATCATGAAAAATAGAAATGACACATAATATATTATTGTTTTAAACATTTAAAATACGAGCGTATAAATGCAAAACGTCCACTGACCTTTGTAATTAATTTTTTTTATTACTTTACATGAAATCGCCTTGACACGGAGATACATATATGAATGAATGTTACAATCGCTTTAATTCATTCTATAAGTCAGAAGTTTTCTCTGATTTGTTATCAAATAAGAATAAACATTTTTATTTTCCAACTAAAAAAATATCTTTTATACTTCAGCGTTCGGCAACAATTGCAATGTTTTAATGCGTTAAAAATCGTGTGATTAAAAACTTAATGTGCATGAATCGTCTTTCTTAGGACAATTTTGGAGAATTTATTTTATTTACTTGTTTATTCATTCATTTATTGATTTACTTATTTATTTATTTATTTATTTATTTATTTATTTATTTTTTGGCACCTGACATTATAATACAATAAAATAGTTTCAATGCAAGGAAAAGATCAGAGGCATTCCGAATATATCGTTCATCTTGCGTTCACCGTTCGTTCACCGTTCACTTTGCGTTCGCGTTTGCGCTCCGTTCGCGTTCTGCGTTCGCTCACCGTTCACCGTTCACACATCGTTCACCAAGTTGCGTTCAGCGTTCACACATCGTTCACTCACCGTTCGCTCTGCGTTCGTTCAGCGTTCGTTCACCGTTCGTTCAGCGTTCGCTCACCGTTCAAGTGGGAAAGTAGAACGTTTCAGGGACTGTATAAATAATGGCCTAACAATTTGTATGAAAAACGTCAGTCAACATTTGACTCAATGATAGGTTGAATGTGCTGACAAGGTCATTGTATCAACCGAAAACATGCGAAAAGATGACTTCAAACGAGACTTTTTATATCCTTGTTTCGTCAATTCTTTTGTCAATAGCTTGCCTCGTTTTAGAAATTGTACATACGTAGAGCATGCTCATGCGTATCGAATCAACTGAGAGACATAAACCCCTTATGCAAGTGATAAGGATATGTTGCTACATAAGTAAGGGAAGTTGACGATTGAAAAGTTGAAGTCATCACGTTTATCATAAAACTTTGTTGTTAGGTACCATTAACGTCTTTTTCAAGTAAAATATCTAAATATGAAACAGATGTGTCAGAATCTGTGGTATCTTTTATCTCAGGCTCACCAGGATATATCGAGTCGACATATGAATGAAAGTAACTATTATTAATTGATAATACATCGTCGATATATCGAAATGTTGAGTTGAAGGCCACAACAAGTGGTTTCTTCTTCTCATGTAGAAGTTTATGAATAAATTCTGCTTCATATGAATACAAAAATAAGTCTGCTAATAAGGGGGCGCAGTTGGTACCCATGGGAATTCCAACAGATTGTTGGAAGACCTGATCTCCAAAAACTACATAGATATTGTCAATCAGAAACTTAAGCAACTTTTTAATATCAACTTCAGAGTACTTGTGTGTACAACCAGAGTGCTTTTTAACAAAATAATTTTGTAAATGACCAATGACAAGGTAATTATAGGTACGAGTTCCATTTTTATTGCAAAAGCAGCTGTTATATGATGTCAAAAAGCCTGGACTGCAATTTATCGTGGGGAATGGTTGTATAAAGTTGAAAAGTCGTACTGTTTGATGCTACATTATTAATATCATTTGTAAGACATGTGTAGCATATCATGTTGAAAATATACACTGTGTATCTAAGGATGCGAATGATAGTTTTTAGTTTTTCCATTCTGTTTTGCTTTACGTTTATTGGTATAGCAATGGATTCTATACAGAAAATCCAAAGGGAATTCAGAATTTTAATTTATGGAAATGTGTTACTTTACTTTCTAGACTGGGAAACTAACTACTTTTTGGACAGCAGTTGTTACATACATGTATGATTTCTCATAACTAACTAATGTTAGCCGTGTGACTTCATATGAAAAAAAAATCAATAAAGATAAAAGTAGCTCTATGCACTATGAACTGTAGTCAAAACCCAAGACGTCTGATAAATATTCCTCATATTCCTGAAAATTCCTGATATCATGATATTGATATTGATGAATTGATATTCCTGAAATCAATTATAATTTAGTAAAACAGTCAATGTTAAAGATGCAAGTACGAATGAGTACGAAATATGAAATATGCACTCATCATATATCCATTATTTGCATCATCTTGTTTGTATGTTTTTTTAAATAAATGAACACGTTGAAACCTTTTAAACAAATGGATTCTGTTTGCAAAATGCAAGAAAAGCACTAGCTTTCTGAACAGCTCACCTGAACAGAAAGTCAAAGTGAGCTTTAAGTATTGGTAATGACAAGGAGCACACGGCAGATGTGACCGGTCGGCAGGGGATGATCACTCCTCCATGGCACGTAATTTCACCTCTGATGTTTTTGGAGGTCCGGTTAGCTCTGCTCCCGATTTGTATTGTTTAAATGGACTTTGAGCTTGAACATTGTTCGTTACCTGCACATTTCTTTGAAAAGATAATCCTCAACCATAACCATCATACCGACCTAATTTTTCTTTCATCTTATTGCCATCAACTTTTTGTGCCAAAATTTTGTATATGCAACCTAAATTTTAATATTTGTTTTGTCATGTGTGCCGATGTAAAGAGAATAATGATCCCAATGCAATCGAATAATGCCCTGGAGTCATTTTTCGACGTTGAAAAATGACTGGGAGTCATTATTTTATGTAGGAAAATGGACTTCAGCAGGCATGTTCACATCGTAAGACTGCGATGTGTCCTAAGAATGTCTAAGGAAGTATCTTAGTCCTAAGTCTGTTTCTCGAACCCTTCCTAAATTTAGGATCTCGTCATAAGTTCTTCCTATCTTTAGGAGAATATCAATCTTGTCCTAAGATCATCTCAAGTTTGTTCTGATGCTTATATTTTTATGTTATATGAGCAACGATTTCTTGTTCCTCAAAAGTCCGTGTATGAGCTGATAATTTACACAAATCAATTTCTTTGCTTTACAATGTTCGATTATTTACAGGTGGAGATGATATCTATTTTGTCCACCTCATCAAGGAGCACCTGATTTTTGCACTTGAAATTTCGAGTTTCTTTTCTTATTCACAATGGAGGTACGTAACATCTTTTTTTTTAATTGGGGAAGGGAAAAAAAACAATTGTTTGTTAAAAAATAGAAAAATGTTCACTCACAAAAACTTATAAGATGTGTGTGTCTGTTTTGTTTTTTTTTTAAACACCCCCCCCCCGCCCTTCGACCTGCTAGCATACTAAGTGCTATTAGCAATGAGGCAATGAAACTATTCAAAAGAAGGGAAAAAAACCCAATCATACAAGTTTTATCTGTAAGGGTCAAAAAGTGAAAATCTTTCTCTTATTTTCTTCATGGCCTTGACATAATTAAATGGGGGCATATTGTTTTTAAATCGAATAAATATTTAAACCATTGAGAGTTCCAATACTCTGGGATAAAACATAGCGATTTTTTTGTTTGAATACATGGTTTCGAGTAATTGAAATAACAAATTTGAACTAAATTTACCATACAGAGTAGTGCTGTTTGCCTTATCAAATTTATGTCGACCTATGTAAAACTATGGAACCCCCAAATGCACCCTAGATGTAATTGAAAAAGATTTTGAAAGATATATCCTTCTATATCACTATAGCTATTAGACTCTCAATTCCTATGGCCCCGAAGTGATCACAAGAGATACCGCTGAATGACATAAGGAAACTTCCGTATGAATTTCACAAATAATATCCTTATCGTCATTCATTTGGAAGAAGACTTTTAATGTAAATTTTCATTCACAGTTTGAGAGAGAGAGAGAGAGAGAGAGAGAGAGAGAGAGAGCAAAGCTTTTTCAAGTACTCCATGGTTCAAATTTTGCTTGGTATTATTCATCCTTAAAATAAATTCAGAGGTATTTTAAAAGAAGTAATTTTTCTAATGAACAAGATGAAGCAATGTGAAGTATATAATTAAAAAGATATATTTGATGCACAGTACTGTTTACATAGAAGTGTAAATCTTGATTATAAATTCAAATACTGAATCACCAAAGAATGCTAATATGTTTTTGCGTCATACATACTTTTATGGAGTGTATCAGTCCGTTCAAAAAGTTTTCCCAACTGTATTTCTGCTATAGATTAAATAAAGTCAACTGCTATAGATCATGTTTTATCCTACCTCTGATAAAAATCTTGAAATATCATTGCTCGAGATGAAAACTGTATTAAACCATATTATACTGCCTACCGATATTACATTGTTAATGTGCCCCCCCCCCCTTCCACGTGATCTACCCACCACACATCAAAACAATATTCGTCACTCCCCAAAGGGTCACCATATGAACAAAGTTAAAAGGGAAAAGAGGGTCCTAATATTTTGTAAATATGTACATATACGATTCTAGTTATCGTAAAGTTGTGATTGAAAATTATAGAAATGTATATACACGCAGTAAAAGCGTGATACTAAAATATACATAGAGGATATTCAATGGTTTGTAGTTGGATATGGAATTTATTTCACGAGTGGGACCGGATTTTTTTTATATTTTCTGTTTATTATATTTTTTTATTTTCCCTTTGCCTCTGTCTTTTCTTAACACATGTGTTATAGGCTGCAATGTGACGTCAAAGTTGAGCGGTTGAGACATCATAGCAGTGTGAGATTAAACTATTGGAACATAGATTTTATCAACATATTTGGTAGGAAATTGGCAGTTTTAGTCTCAATCAGGACGGTTTAGTTACTATCTCTATCTTATGACAGGCCAAAATTATTTTTTACTTACTTTGATATCCTTTCACACTTCAACAGGATATCACTTTGGTATCTTTTAACACTGTGAGAGAATATAACTTTTATTCAATGAATAAATCAAAGTGTTTCACCGTTGAAAATGTAATAAACTAAACTATTATTAAACATACATATGCGATACTTCAAAATAAAATAAATTTACCGGTTTATCTGATCAAATATACCTGTTTATGCTAAGTACATGAAGTAGGATCTCTAGGTACAATACTTAACCATTGTTGCTGATATCAATACGATGTTTTAGCCACCTGAGGAGTACAAAATTTACCAAAATCGAAGGGTGATGTGATACAAATACTCTAAATATGATTACGTTTGAAAGGAAATCAGAACAAACTCAGATTGATTGTGCTACTTGTGGATCTAATTTCCAAGGGTAAAATCACATGTTTTAATATACATGTATGATAACTTACCACAGTATGATTTTATCATTTGTTTAGATTGATGTTTACTGCCTTAATATCATTTGATTATAAGGACTCAAAAACAGAAAAAATCTGAGTGTGTTAAATCAACTACAATGCGTATGTATGTTCATAAAAAAAAAAACTTTATCTGCTTTTCAGACTACATTTGTATTTCAGATATATCACATAAAAGAGTGTCGTTTGCTGTGGACTCGTAACTCGTCAATTTACTTGCCTTGTCATTGGAAGTCTGCAAAATTACTTTGTTAAAAAACAATCTGATCGTACTCACAAGTTCTCTGGGGTTGACATTAAAAAGATGCTCGAGTTTCTGATTGACAATATCTATGTGGTTTTTGGAGACCAGGTCTTCCAACAATGTATTGGAATTCCCATGGATACCAATTGCGCCCCGGTATAAGCAGACTTATTTTTGTATTCATATGAATACTTGGACTTTTGAGCTCGAATATCTCCACATATTTTACTATATACCAAAATTTTTGTTACGAAATTTGCATACCTTTTCGTCAATTAGGATTATCAAATTAAACAGAATAAGTTTACTTTTTTTCCTCTCGAGTTGAAAAGGTATAGTAGAGTGTCTCAATGTGCATATTTATGATACCATTAAAGACATCGTAAATATCAGTATAGTGTGAAATAAGGCAGTTTATAAATATTACTATGATTGAAAAACATTACTTATACCTTAATCAACACGTTTTTTGGGTCCTCGTCAGTTATAACCCATCAAATTCCGTTATCATTTACCAGTCCCACCCTACCCCTCAGTAAAGAAACATTGCTACGGCCCTTTAATGTTTAAAATTATCCCTGATATTATTGACGGTATAACATATATCTCCAAGTATGAAAGGTTTACAATCTGAATTCTGTAAAATGTCTTTTGAGTGACAGAATCTATATAAAAACCCGTCTTGCTGTACAACTGGACATTGCCAAATTAGATGATACAGTGTACATGTATATTGTTTCTTCAATTATTTATATTCTAAAATACTTTTAGTTGTAAACAAGGAGAAAAAGTATACACATGTACCTGTATATATTCAAGTACATTAACTGCATTTATTTCAAAGGGTCAGAGGATACGTCTGTTTTCAGATACAAATACCTCACTCAATTTGAGCATTTTCCCGCAAACTAAGAAATTAATAGATACGCACATCAGGGCGGAAATAAAGATAATATAGAATGTGAATAAAAAGATTGTGATTTCTATGCATTACGCGAAGAGGCTATATTATAAACCGTGTGAAAGGTGTGAAAATGCCCAATTGAGACAAGGAACAACCAAAAAAAATTAACCAACTCAATTTTTTTTTTTGAAAAGCCCTCCCACCGTGACGCAAAATAGATTCACAAATGGATGCAAAAAATATAATTTCAATTGTAAATGTTTGGTTACATTGAATATCTCTCGGATTTGTCCAAAAACAAAAAGATATGGGAACACAACAGAAAAGATTTCCCCAGCTTACAAATGCTTTGAAAATATTTAATTCAGTTTACGGAATCACTCAAATTACGTGTAAATACCTCCAAGCTAATTGGCATAAGAGAGCATGATTAACGAGCTAATTCAGAGAATTTGTGTCCCCCGCTTAGGGGAAAAAAAAGAAGAGCTTGCGCAGTTCGGGGGGGGGGGGGGGAGGGGGGGTCGGACACCACCCCCCTAGGTTTTTAGAATTATGAAATGTATACCTGTATATTGAAGGAATAAAAAATGCCAATATGGATATAAAGACTTGATTGCTTATTCTTTAATATGTGTATAGATTCGTTTTATATAGAATATTTATCACACTGTAATAATGATTTCATGAGTTCATACACGTCAGACGTCATAACTTTTTTCATTTCACATGTTGAATATTATCATTTAGTAAATCAAAAAAAAAAAAAAAAAAAAAAAAAAAAAAAAAAAAAAAAAAAAAGATCATCGTCCGGGATTTGAACCCGATACCTCTCACTTGCTAAGCAAGAATCATACCCCTAGACCATGAAGCCACTTGATTTTACAGAAAATTAAATGCAAACATTAGGTCACATATAATGTTTATATTCACGTTCGATATTGTCAAAATTTAACACAATACGTGGTGTTTAATTTAGCCTTTACTAATAAACAGTTCTAATAGATGTAATTAGAATATAAAGTCCGCCGACAACCTGTATTATACTTAATAACTCTCCACATCCTCCTGTGCTAAAAATAATGCCAAGCGAATTTTAATAAATAAAAAACGGGGCAAGACACTTTGAGAGGGACGAGAGAGGCCATAGGGAGTTATGGTATAAAATTTCATTGCAAAAGCTCAAAAGCTTCTTCTGATATCGCCCGGAAATGAAAGTGTTACAGACAGACGGAATGTATGAATTTACGACCTTGACCTTTGATCTTTTGACCTCAAAACCAATAGGCTTCTTTTTTTGGCCATAGGGAGTTGCTATGCAAAATTTCATTGCGAAAGCTCAAAGGGATTTCGAGATATCGCGCGGAAACGAAAGTGTTACAGACAGAAATACTAGACGGACAGACGGACGGACGGACAGACAGACCCAAATTAATATCCCCCACTTTCGGTGAAAGCGGGGGGAGAAGAAAAAGTGTAAAAGCTGCGATTACTGAAAATATAACATCAAGGATTGTAACTCTATGCAACACTGTCTTATTAGTGAATATACTTGTCTAATTTTTTTGGTATTAGTAATTGTCAAAGTTCCAGCATTCATCATTGAGCAATGTTCTGACTTCAACTCGGAAAATTTTCATTTCAGTGGATTCATATCTTTGTATATATTAATACCCTAGACATGAAATAATATTGTTGATTATGTGCAGATAATGACAACTTTCTAACGAACATATAATCTTTTATCATACGACGCTCTTTTACAAAATCGTATTTTACCATTACACGTTCGTATTTTATAGTCAAAGGTGATCTTAATAAAGAATCTTCTATGCATGGTAAAAGTTTGCTTACCTGACAACTCATGATTATATTATATAAATGTCTAGCTAGCTTTGTTGAGATTGCCAGATAAATCAATGACAACAATTTGTTGGAAAATACATGCATTGTTCCACTTACGAAAGTGAGAAAAGTACTAAAGAGAAGGTATGTCAAAACCGAATTTAAGACTGCCTTTGGGAGAAAGTGAACAGCTCTCTATATATAATCATCAGCATAATAATTGATGAAAACATTTTTTTTTATTCACGAGAGAAGAACTGATATGGCTTAGAATTACGTTCAGATTGTTATGCAGGTCTTTTTTCTTTCTTTTTTAAATAGATTTTTTTCAGTGAAATACAAGTATATCCATGAACTGCACGTATATCCATGTTTTGAAGTTTAAAAGTCATTGACAAGAAAAAAGCAAATGATTTTCTTCCTTGTTAATTTCGATAGTTCCTTTCCAGGTTATATTTAAAGTTGACATTTAGGACGGTAAGGAAATTAAGAGATGGATTGATGAGACACATATGTTTACATTTTCTATTGTGCACAACAAATTTAAATTTGGAAAAAAATGTATTTAAGTAAAACCTCTTTCAATCCAAGCAAACTGCCTTCAGTGAAGCTAGTTTTTTGCCAAAAGAAAACAGAACAGTTTTTGTGATTCCAAAAATGTCATTTATAAAAAATGACGATAAAAATCCACATTATAAAAAATTACTGGGAGGCCAAAAACCAATATTTCCTGTAATATACATTATAGGTAAAACAGTCCAAAATGAGTACATATTACATAATTACAACAAACATTATACACTGAAATGGCCTCCCAGAACTAGATGATAAAACAAAAGCAAAAAAGGTGGCCAAAAATTCTGCTGCAAAGAGATAAGAGACAATACAATATATATAATAGTGAAATACAAAGGTGGTAAGTAAACTGCTGGGGCGGAGGAGGGTAGCAATAGAAAACACAGCCACTCTCGACAAAACAAAAATGATAATGAAAGATGCTGATCAGCTATTGGATGAAAACTAAATCGAGAGGCCCCCGACAGGGTGCGTTATGTAAATACTTACATAAACAAAATACTGTACAATGATTGGGTAAAAACAAAGAGGCCCCTGGTGGGGTGCATTACGAAACATATTACATAAACAAAAAAAAGGGGGGTTGACAATGAAATAACAAAACATACTAACATATATAATACTTATCAAATACAGGATTCAATTAAACGAACTTTACTTAAAACAATTTATTAACATAAATTTATCTTGCTTTGGATATTTCACATTGGTATCACCTTTTCTTATTCGGAATGCATATACAGACTTAACAGCTGTTGAGCCCAAATGTTCTGATTTTAGTAACCTTTATAAGTTAGTATCAATCTCTTTCTGGTAAAATAAAATGTTATTCTTTACATTGTCTTTCAAACAATTCATATTATTGATTTGATCAAATAATAATTGATTTGTGTTTCAGAGGAAAATGTTGTTCTGGCTACAGAACTATTGGAGGAAAATGTTACCGTGAGTTTAATTGATGTTTTAAATGTATTGAAATTATTTTCCATCTTTATAAGACTGGATGATATTCACGTATGATATGTGCATTGTTCCATATTATATATGATTTGGTGATATTTTTGCGATGTGTATCAAATATTGTAGTTGTTTCAATATTAATTTAGTTTGTATAGGCTCTTTCGGATATGAATGCAGCAAACCATGTCCTGAAGGATATTATGGTGTAAAATGTACAGAAAAATGTCTGTGTGAAAGATGTAACACAACAACAGGGGAATGTTTCAATGGCATAAAAGAAAAACGTAAGTACGAGGGTTGTTAGGAAAGTTCGTGGATTATGCCAATCTTTGTTATACTATCATATACATTATCATATGTAAAAATATATATTTTGTTTAAGTGTGAAGTTTCATTTCATAAGATTTAATAGAATTCATGTTATTTAATTTAAAATTCAGCACGTTTTGTAACCACGGAGCAAACTCATCAACACTGTAACGTCAAAAACATCTGACATGAGGTTCTCAAAAATACTATCCCTATACATTTCACACTGTATTGCCCTATACCAGTGCACTCATTTAAAACTTTTCTCTATCAGTTGAAATCTATTTTGCAACAATTGTACCAGTCGCATTATTTTGTTTGTCAATGGTATATTTCTTCACTGCATAAATGTGCTTTCACAAAATCAGTATCTGTGAAGCGCCAAACTCTTAGCATGACGTTACTATCTTTTTAATGTTTATATAAGATTTTTACAGATAATCCGTTTTCTCAGATCACCATCGTCTAAGCAAAGTAGTCTATCATTCAAATACCGCTTGTACCATGTATACACATACATGTATGCTTGGCTTGCTTTTGACATATTTCCTACTTCCTCTGGCATTTTCAGAGTTTTTTCTGGAGTTTTCCAGAGTACAACACAAAATTGTGTGGTTAGCTGCTGCTCCGTTACGTTCTACGACGTCATCTTTTTTACCTTTTTCAATGAGGACTGCCTATCTTCTGAAACTGATTTCTTTTCAACGAAGCAAAGTATTAAGTCATAATCTGGAATCAGAAACGATTAAACAATTCTTAATTTGAGTGTATACAATTTTTCCTTTTTCGTGTCATTTTACAGAAGATATGACTTCAGACATTATTTAGTATCTTGATTGTAAAGTACAAAATTTTGACCTGCTCCGTGACCCGATTTTCGCATTTTTTAAGTCTTAATAAGTTTCAAATAAACTACGAATTTTTAAAAATTTTTAATACACATCAATTGAATTTACTGTTGAAATATTTCTTCCAAATTTGGATTTGATATGACGTTAACTAAAAAAGTTATGACGGTAGTCCACGAACTTTCCGAACAACCCTCGTATATGTGACATGATTTAAATTCGAAACGAAGAATGTTATGGCAAAAAATGGCGAATGTATTTCCATATCCTTTTTACTGGTTATTTAAGAAATAACAAGTTTTAGCGTTTTATTGGGATATGACATGCATGTGATTACGTGACCAAATCTAATATTGGATGCCATAACCTAGTGAAACTCTAAAATGAAATTTGAAAATAACGAACAGTAATAAAGCTCAAGAGTCAATTGAAACAATAAAAATTTGAAGCAGAGTAAACACAGACCTCCTAAAACATCAATGTGGGAACAGTGCCTTAGAAGAGAAAGCATTCCCTGTAGACCAATAACATCCACCGTATGCTCCTTGTTGTAATCCGAAAACGAAAAAAAAATCCATAGGTCACAATTCAGTGTGAAAATGATGGCCTCACAATCTGTATGAAAAACTTCAGTCAACATTCGACTTCACGATTGAATTTATTTGCTAAGAAGGTCATTGCATCGACCATAGAATATGCGAAATTTTGAATTTAAATGTATCAACTTCCATTATTTTTGTAGCAATATACAATTGTCATCTGCATATGTAATTTATGTCTCACAGTTGATTCAATACACAAGAGCATGCTCTAAGTACGAACAATTTCTAAAAAGGAGGCACGCTATCGACAAAAAAGTTGATTTATTATATTACATTTTCATTATTTTCACACTGAATTGTCTACGGATTTTTTAGTTTGTCCGATCATGACAAGAAGCACACGGCGAGTGTGACTGGTCGACGCTGGATGCTTACCCTACATGGCAACTGATTCCACCCCTGATGTTTTTAGAGCTCCGTGTTTGCTCTGCTCCAAATTTGTATTGTTTCAATAGATTTTTGAGCTTGATTACTATTCGTTTTCTCATATTTGGATGTACAATGTGCATATAACATAATGCATGCGGCATGAACGTGATAATATAAATTACTTTACAATTGCCACACTTTTAAGCATTAATTTAAGCATCTCATATACTAATATTCCTTGATATCATAATTTAGTTTTCAGGACGGAAATAATTAAAGAAATAATTTATTTATGGACCATATAAGATCAACAAAAAAATTCTATTGGTTTTTATTTAGATAAAATCAATAATGCTAAAAATAATAATATATGATAACTGAAATAATGTTGGATTTTAATAATCGATCAATTATGAAAAATCTTTTTGGGTGTAATTCTGTTTAGATCATTATGTTTTTCAGCTTGCACTGAAGGTGCTGATTGCTCAATACCCTGTCCTATCGGATATTATGGTGAAGAATGTAAAGAAAATTGTAAATGTAAAAAATGTGATAGGAAAACTGGTTCATGTATTGAGAGTGGAACAACAGGTAATACCTTGGATGATGTCTGTCTTATCATTTCGTATAATTAGGATCTTTTCTCTGTAGTGACCTTCACTCTTATACAGGAGTCGTGTCATGGTTACCATCGCAACATGCACCAAAGTCTGCAATTTGAACCATGTTAAAAATTACTATAAACGTTTGCAGCTAATAAAAAAAATTACAGTGACTTTTTCCAAAAGTCAATTTCCTGATGTCTTATACGCACAATAAAAATATTTGGGAAAACAACTATTACATACGTTACCGTGGAATCAATGTGTAAAGTAATAATTTTATTTATTCAGTTTGGTGAGTCATACATTTATAAAGTTAATGTAATTAAAAGTTCAAATGCAAGCAAATAATAGAGAAATAATTTTGTAACATATTTTAAGAAATATTTTTGCATCGGTTGGCCGTGGTCGCTCTGATTATAAAATCCGAAAAGTGATAAAATGTTTCTTTTTTGATATTTATAAACAACTAACCTACATGTAGCTGACTTTCAGTTCTGGCTACCACACAATCTCTTGCTGGATGCAAGGAGCTATATAACATTGCTATGAAGTTTACAATACCGACAATTTCCCTTCTTGGTACATGTACATGTAACCAAGCATTCTTTTCTTCATTAAATTTTATCATTATATGATATTCAACTTCAGTTTTATCAGAGTTGTACAATTTAAGGTGTGTTAGCTAATCCAAGTTTTTTTTTTTTGCTAGATTAGAAGGTAACTGAATTCCTAAAGCAGCAAGAAATTATTACATTAATCAAATAATAGTGGTTCATGAATGTTGCTTCCACTGTTACAGTACAAAGAAGCCATAAATTCGAATTTTTTCCATGCTATCTGTGTTTTAAAGTCCTGAAGACATACCTGATTTTCCTTTATCTTGATTTCAAATTTAGCGTGGCTACAGTGTGGCGTGTTGGTGACTGAGTTTGATCATGTAACACGTCATAAATATAAGCATTTTTCAGCATTTAAAATGTATGCAAAATGTATTCATGGTTAACGCGTAGTAAGATACATGTATATATTTTGAATAATTTCTTTATGGTAAAAGTGACAAGGAGGTGAAAGGTTTTAGAGACAGTGGTTGAGTTAGCATTTAGTCTTTATTAAGGCTCGATAAAAGTAGCTGAAAATCTCAATTTTTCAAATTTTTTTTATGGCTGTTACCTTGGCGCCAAGACGCATAGCATCCAAGTTTTGATTAATTTATGTTTCTGGTGTCAAACTAAAATGATGGCAAAGTTTCATCAAATTCGGTGACTAAACCTGACAAAAAATACAGAGAATTGATCTTAAATTGACCAGAAGTGATTAAATTGTATTGTGTGCAAATGAATGTACAGGTAATACATTAAGAATCAAACTCTCTAGGTTAGATGGTCAAAGTACATTAGTCGCAACAATTATGCTATAGAGAAGATCAACCTTTGCCAAATTTTTGATATATTTCTTCGTTTGTTGTATTATTAAATTTAAAAATATGCTATGAAAAAAAACGGAGCCCTTATTTTTTCTTATTATTCAAGTTCATTCCTGCTCCTTGTAATTAAGGACACAAGTGTCCAGAGAATATTGTTCACGCTATTTTAAAAATAAGATTTTTTTTTAAATTTTTTACATGATCTGAAGTGAGTAAGATATGATGCTTTTAATGCTTACTAGTCTCCTCCCTTGATAACGTCTAGTGAAGTTTGAATTCACTGAATAAGTCTACTTTTCACACGAAAATTCTACACCAATCGTGGCTACCGGGTTGTATGTTTATGCTAATGCAATACTCTCAGAATGCTTGTTTCTAGTATAAATACATATGCCTCACAATAATATGAAATTCGTTTTCTTTGCTTTTGCAAAACACATGATAGCTTCATCTTGACTTGCTATGCTAAAGAATATTTTGAATGACATACTGCTTATAAATCAATTATAACACGTCTCAGCATGCTGAAAAGTACACAATTTTGTACGAGTGTCAATAATGGCTGTCTCTCTTTTCAGAGATTTCATCTGCGTCATTAGCTGTTTTTGTGGTGGCAGGAGTCCTTTTTTGGCAACATTTTTGTTCTGCGTCTTTATGAAGAGGTAACCACATACTTCAGTTTTGCGATTTTGGATTTTGATACTGTAAATCACTTTCAGTTCAGGAGAGCTTTTACTTTTGCGTAATAACGCGAGGCTGTCTGTTCGTGGAAATTCTGTTCTTGCATATAATTGTATTGTTAAAGATTATGTAGGAAAAATAAACAAAAATAAAGAAAAATACATGATTTTTTTTCTCGCTTATAAATATGATATTACTTTCTCTCGAAAATTTGATTTACAGTACAATTTGCCAAATAAACCTGTATAGACACTGCATTCAAAGTGTAACGTTATTCTATAACCAATCATAATTGGTACAAGACATTGAAGGTTTAAAGATTAACTCTATGTAGGCCATTGCACTTTTATTGGGTTTGTAAAATTATTTGTTTTATATTCAACGATGTATCAATATTTTTTTTTATTTTTTTTTCAGAAAATTCTCTTTGAATTTGCACAATAACTATATGCGAGAAAAATGCTGTCCGAGTGATTTAGCTTCTCAAAGCTACGCAAGAGTCGACGAAAACGTTTATAATGAATGTGAGGAACTTTCCCTTAGAAATTCCGATTTGGCTAAGTATTGTTGTGAAAGTAATAAAGATAAATGTAGTTTACCCCGAAAAATCGTCCAAAAGAGAGGAAAGCCATCAATACTGGCTCTCCTGATGAGAAAAAAAGCAGAAACAAGTACCACAAAAAGAGAATACATATATGTTATTGAAACGCAGGGACAGTCTGCAGAATCGACATTTGGAATAGGACATGTCATTGAGCAGTCCCTACCGCACCCACAAGCAACACAACCATTACACGCAGAAACTCCAACAACAAAAACAAAAGAATCATCTTGTACAACTATTGAACATATGATAGATTTTTTTGAAAATCAGCATAAAAACTGATAATTATAGTTTGTCATAGATTCTCTAGACATATTTTTGGTTGAATATTCCACAATAACCCATGAGGAGGAAAAGGTTAATAGAATTCCTGCTTTTTCAGCACATTTTAAAGTGTCAGTAAACATGGTGATCGATCATTGTTCATTATCTTCTCCTTTTTTCATTTTCTTTTTATGATTCAAAAGAAAATGAAACATTTAAGAAATAAGAGTTTTCAGTGAACATGGTTTTATGAACAACATTAGCTCTGCATACATATTCCATGACGCCATGTTTACTGAAACGTCGTTGTTTATTACTTATATTTGTGATGTTGTCAAAATGTCAGAGGAAATCCTGAGCTGGATAAAGGCGCGGCCGCATTGGGCAAAAAAACTGATAAAAATAAAATCAGCAGACCTCACTAATCCACCTTATTTCAATTAATCGCTCACAATATGCATGGTATTTGCTTCTTAACCGCCTTTATCTGACTACAAGCTGCGCCTTCTTCAAATTCTCGTAAATTTTTGTTTTGATGCAGTTGACACATAATCGTTCAAAGTATTGAAACACTGTGAGAAAAATAACATTATCATGAAAAAAGAGAATGCTTTTCATTGATTTTAACTTAGATTTTAAAATAAAAAAATTAAAGATACAACATCTCTGTTTAATTTGGAAAAAGTTTTATTATACAATTAAATACATTGATCAAAATAAATTTTAAATACATCTTGATCAGCAATTTTAATCATTTGAGTTTTTTCCCCCGATAGGAATATTTAAAACTCCAATTTATACCTTTTGCACAAGTTTTCAAATATATTTCTTAACGAGATTTATTGTTTAGTTCAATCTGTGCGAGTGTGAAAAAAAGAAGTACAATCATAGCAGAAAACGTTGCATTCATAGTGATATGAATGCAACCGGTAAGTTCAGGTTCATAGAGGGAGAGTACAGAGAGTATGCAAATATTATAATGTCACTTTTTTGAAAGCATGGCAAAGGTCAAATAAATTATTGTAAATTCTGTACACGTTGAATTTTACAAAAGGCTTATTTACAAGCTAAACGTGTCCTAAATAAAAAGCACAAGCTTTTGTCATCCAATGGATATTATCTAAAACTTGTTTCTGAAAATTAAAGAGTAGGTGGTTCTAGACCGCAAGGATAATATAATTATGTATTTGTAATGCTACACCAATTACTTTTACTATAGTACCTTAACGGTTAAAATATACAGGACGTATTGCCACCTTCTTTGATTTACAAAAATATATAAGTAAAAGGTCAAATATAAGGTTTTCAGTTGTGTAAAGCACACAGTATGGCGTACCTTGAAAGTCTCTAAGCACGATTCAGAAAGTCGAATAGCTCTCGTGTCCAAACATGAAGCGTAAGAAGTCTTGTTTGACACTTAGGTGAATTGTTTTCACTAGATAAGAAGAAAAGGTCAACTCTTGTATTGAGAACCAGAACAGTCAGTCCAAAGTCAGACTTGTAAAGCTCGGAGTGTATTACCGGCTTCAAGACAGTAAGGCAAGGATTTTTAGTATTAGGACTTATAAGGCAAGCCTTTGGGTATGTACTACTTATATCAAGCAAAGCGCGCACTAGTAAAAGGTAAACTTTATTTGAGTATAAATGTGTTCCAAAAACCAATTTGTTGTTTTAGAAAAGAAGACAAACTGAAAAGAGCACTTACATTTATCACTCTTAAATTACCATTTCGTGTAGCAAAAAAATCATTGAAATGCACTCCATTGGATAGCTGGATACAACTAGATAAAAATACCTGTCTATTGACCTTAAAGATATGTCAATAGCAATTAAAAATTGCTATTAAATTTCATAAAGGCAGTCTATTGATAAATGTACATTTAGGACTAAGTCTTAATTGTGTTGATGAAACACACAAGCATCACAGGCACCTGACATTATTTATTTTAAATATTCCAACCTACCTTGAATTTACATGTATTTGTTTTTCAAGATTTTTGAAAGTGAAACAAAAGTAACTGAAATGTATTTAATTACATTCTTCAAGGTAATTGAGAGTAATTAATTACATTTGTAAAAAGCAATGTAATTGCAAGTAATTGACGAAATCTTCCATATATTTGAAAGTATTTAATTACATTTCAAATTAATTGACCCCAACCCTGCCTATTTGTCCCCCGCTTTCACTGAAAGTGGGGGATGTTAATTTGCGTCTGTCTGTCCGTCTGTCCGTATTTCTGTCTGTCTGTAACGCTTTCGTTTCCGCGCGATATCTCAAGAACCCTTTGACCTTTCGCAATGAAATTTTGCATAGCAACTCCCTATGGCCTTAAAAAGAACCCTATAGATTTTGAGGTCAAAGGTCAAGGTCATAAATTCTGTCTGTTTTAATATTTTCGTTTCCGCGCGATATCTCGAGAATCCTTTAAACTTTTGCAATGAAATTTTACATAACAACTCCTTGTGGCCCAAAAAAAACCCCTATTAATTTTGAGGTCAAAAGGTTAAAGTTCGAGGTCGTTAATTCATACATTCCGTCTGTGTGTAACACTTCCGTTTCGAGCGATATCTCAAGAAGCTTTTGAGCTTTTGCAATGAAATTTTATACCATAACTCCCTATGACCTCTCTTGCCCCTCTCAAAGTGTCCCGCCCCGTTTTTTTTTAAATTTATTTTTATTTTATTTAAAGTCGATTGGCACTATTTTTAGCACAGGGGCATGTTGAGAGTTATTAAATATAATACAGATTGTCGGCGGACTTTAATTACATCTATTAGAACTGTTTAGTAAAGGCTAAATAAGATACAATGTATTGTGTAACATTTTGACAATATCAAACGTGAATATAAACATTATATGTGACCTAATGTTTGCATTTAATTTACTGTATAATCAAGTGCATTCGTGGTGTACGTAGTGGTATGATTCTTGCTTAGTAAGTGAGAGGTCTCGGGTTCAAATACCGGGCGATCCATTTCTTTTTAATTTTTTAAATTTTTTTTTATTATTATCATTATTATTATTTTTTTTTTGATTTACTAATTGGTAGTATTCAACATGTGAATTGATAAAGTTATGTAGTCAGGCGTGTACAAACTCATAAAATCATTGTAATTACAGTGTGATAAATATAAAAAGAATCTTCTATACACATTTTAAAGAATAAGCAATCAAATCTTTATATCCATAATGGCATCTTTATTAGCTTCAATATACATGTATACATTTAATAATTCTACAAATCCAAGGGGGAGTCCGACCCCCCCCCCCCCCCCCCCCCGAACTACACATGCTCTTCTTTTTTCCCTAAGCGGGGGACAAATATTCTCTGAATTAGCTTGTTTAATCCTTGCATTTACATCCTAGTTGGAAACCAATTTTCAAAATAAGGGTATTATTATTTCAAATCATTAATTTGTACCTCGTATGTGCATGCTTCTCCCCCTGTCCAATAATAGCTACTTTAATCTCAAGCTCACTTTGATCAAATTCTTGAATCGATGTTAAACATACCTTATATAATGGTTAACAATATACAAGAAACTGGATACATGTTAATTGACAGATGAAAGTTAATGAGTTCTGGACCTTAGTATTATGATTTCAACTTCTCAATGTCCAATGACCTGGGCAATCAGAATATGACCTTTAGTAAGTAAACCTTATATGCCATCTATAAATTGCATGTATGAACGATATGAAGTACAAGTTAGAACTCATTCCAATTAAGGGTTTCAAAGTTTTAGCACGGATATAATTTCAAAATGTCGTCGTTCTTGGAAGTCTGACCATTAGTCAAGATCAGAACATATTTTTAAGGTCATGAGTAACTACATACAAAAGTTTGAATTTTTCATTATATACATGTAAGGTTCTAATGAATATCAACTAGAAATTTGACATAAGACCATAAGTCGTCCGGAAAACACTCAGTTCAAAAGAAATAATATACCATTTTCAGTTTTTTTTTCGCCCCGTGTTATTTTCCACTTTTACTCTTGAAACCAATTTTTCTCAGTTTTCAGTACTAGTTCGTCCAGACCTGACAAAATTTTACATTAGTTAACTAAAGTTTACTGCAATTAATACTTTGATACTTTTGATTTGGCATGAAACTTGAATATAAAACATTTTTTGTTATATAGCGTACAAAGTTCTTTCAGTCGGCAGAGGTAACTCAGTGGAAATTTCTTTGCTTCTTATTGCTGATGTTCTAGAAAAAAAAAGGATTTCTGACTCTCTAAATTAAATATCCCGATAAAATAAGACAATGAAAATTTTTAATGTTGAGATGCTGAGCTTTTTTACATTCAAAAAACAGTTCTTGTTAAACATTAGTTTCACTATGAAATATACACAGAATATATATATATTTCTTTTATCTAAACTTTTTTTCTAAAAAAAAAAAATGAAATATCTTGTAATTTTTCATTTACATCAAAGAGATCTTTAGTGTATAACACACCTAATTTTATCCAGTTTGATAGAAATATTGGCTTTTTATACATGAATACTGCGTTTTTATGCCCCCGAAGAAATCGATATCGAAGATACCGGGGGTATATAGTTTTTGCCCTGTCCGTCTGTCTGTCTGTCTGTTTGTTCGCAAAAACTTTAACCTTGCTCATAACTTTTTATTGGTTTGAGCTATGGCTTTCACATTTCACATGTGTATTCCTTGTGACAAGACCTTTCTTTGGGTACCACCATATTTGACTTTTTGGCCTTGACCTTGGATTTTGACCCAGTTTTGCAAAAGTTGGTGCTAGAGCTTTCATACTTCATATGTATATTTCTTGTAACAAGACCTTCCTTTGGATAACAACAACTTTGACCTTTTGACCCTGACCTAGGAGTTTGACCTACTTTTGAAAAACTTTAACCTTGGTCATAACTATTGCACGGTTGGTGCTAGGGCTTTCATACTTCACAAGTGTAATCCTTGTGACAAGGCCTTTCTTTGGATACCAACAATTTGATCCTTTGACCTTGACCTTGGAGTTTGACCTACTTTTGGAAAACTTTAACCTTGGCCATAGCTTTTGATCGGTTGGTGCTAGGGCTTTCATATTTACATATGTAATCCTTGTGACAAGACCTTTCTTTGGAGACAAACAACTTTGACCCTTTGACCTTGGAGTTTGACATACTTTTAAATTGAAAAAAAAAACTTTAAATTTTTCCATATCTATTCAATGGTTGCTGCTAGGCCTTTCATATTTCACAGGTATATTCCTCGAAACAAGACCTTACTTTGGGTACCAACATATTTGATTTGAGAAAGTTTAACCTTTGCTATAAGTTGCCATACGGGGGCATCAGTGTTTCACAAACACATCTTGTTCCAAATAGGCAATGACGGGAATATATCGGTGGACATTTTTTTCATACACATGTATCCTTTTTTTATTTGCATGTATTAAAAGCACATGAAGCCTCTATGTAGAAACGAGGAAGTAAGTTTTATTCTTGATATTTTTAATTTAATGCAAATTTGTTTTGAGTACATAGTCTAAAGTTATTTTTTTCTTTTCAAAGAATACTTTGAATAAAAGATTCCAAACTGTTATTTGATTTCTGTAAGTATTCTTTGAATCCAAGAGGCTATTGCAGAAAGGAACTTTGTTTAAACATCAAAAATATTAATACCACCCTCCCCTTTTCCTAAACGAGTATTCCTTTTTATCTCATTTTAGCATTCCATACAAAATTATAAATTATTCTGATTTGTTTGAAATATTCCTCAGGAGGGTTTGGAAGAATTCTTGCTTTATACTGCAATTTTGATATGATGGGATTATTTACAATTTCTTTCATACCAAGAATCGTCAGTTTTCTTTTTCTTTTTTCCCAGGCTTTTGAAGTATCAAGGATTTTATTTATTTTTTCATCCCAATTCTTTTCTTCACAGAGGCTTTTCTTGTGTCCTATATGAATTCCAAGTGTTTTCACTGGATCATTTGTTACTTTTATTCCATAGACATTTTTATATGTACCGTTTGAGGGTCCATAAAGTATGTACTCAGATTTATGTAAGTTAAGTTTAGGACCAGCAAAGATTGAGAAATTATGTATAATATTTATCACATGTTTTACAAACTCTAAGTCTTTTATAATTAGAGGATTCGTAGAATCACCAGCATGTTGGAACACCTTAATGTCACCTTAATGTCACATTGATCATTTATTTAAAAGCCTTTTACCTGTTCTGATTTATTTATTCTATTTGATAAGATTTCAGTAGCTAGCTATAGTATAAATAACAATGCAGAGATGGGACATCTTTGCCTGATATCTCTAGGTCTTGTCTTTCTACAAGTTTTTTTTTGAAATAAAACCATTATTCTTTACTCTAAATGTAGAATTATTATATAGATTAATAAAATTTAGACAAAATTAAATTCTTATAATGTTTGTGTCATAAATTCTTATTCAACAGTATCAAAAGCTTTTTTCAAAATCTAAAAATAATAGTAGGCCATTATCTGTATGATTTTCACGATAATCAAATATATCTTGAATTAGACGAGCAATTTCTCCTACATATCGGTCTCTAATATATGCTAACTGGCCTTTATTTATCAATTTTGAAATAAGACTTTGTAATCTTAGAGCTAAAACAAATGCAATTATTTTATAATCAGTTTGTTAGTCTTATTGGTTTGTAGTTTTTTAATTACTTTTATCACCCTTTTTGAGTATCAGGCTAATAACAGCTAATTTTTGAGATGATGGTAGTGTACCATATTCAAAAGATTTAAAAGTGAATCATAAAAGTTTGTTTGTTTGTTTGTTTGTTTGTTTGTTTTTTTTTTTTTTTTTGCATCATTCCTAAATATTTTGTAAAATTCAATTGGTATGCCATCTAGACCACGTGATTTGTTGTTATCCATGCTTTTAATTGCCTCCTTATACTCTATGAGGGTAGGTATATGTATTGCCTCACATTGAACAAAAATCTGCCATACTGAAAACAATATGGACGCTATGCAAATTAGCAAAACGTACACCATTTCTCTTTATGTTTGTTTGTTTATTGTTTAACGTCTCTAGAGAATTTTTCACTCATAATGGCGTCGCGCCACCACTTGCCGATGGAGGGCTGCAAATTTTGACATAAACTCGGCACTCAGGGCCATTGAACAGTGAGGATTCTTTTTCGTACTAGCACCTAGTGCGACACGAGACCTCGGTTTATACGTCTCATCCGAAGGACCGGTGTAGACGAATAATGACCCCCGTAGAAAATTGATTAGGGGGTCATCGAAAAATGACCTCCTAGCCGAAGAAAAATTAATTTTTTTAATAGAAAAAACCCTAGGGGTCAGTTTTCTACATGTACAACCTATAAGAAATTGACCCCCGTTGAAAAATGACCCCATCCTAAGAGTGATACAAATTTCAAAAGATATGATTGATGCCAAGGTTTGGGTCTCAACGGGTCATTCTCTTGCGTTTTTCTGATTAACACTTGACGAACGCGCAATTAAAATTTGCTTAACAACTGTACATTACATGTTTCTTTTTATTTGACCTATTTTGTTCTCAGCTTAAAATCAAAATTGCACAATAGATATGTGACAGTGGTTATTTGTTAAAGCTGTTATTTTGTCGTCCACAACGTAAGTCAGGACGATATATTGTTATCGCTAGACCTATTATTTTGTGTGAACATTTTCTCGGACGTGACTTGAATAAACTTAATGAAACGTCTCAGAATTGACATTAGCAAATCTAGATTTCATTTAATATTTTGATTTTTAAAACTCACCACAGTTGTCATGGGAAAAATAATTGCCAACGAATATTCTCACGGTTGGCTTTTAAGATCTTTGTGGAACTTCAAAAATGCATTTACATTTAAGATTTTTAAAACTGTTTCCATTGCCGTTGAAACGATTGGCCAAACGTTTCCTCACCATGAACGAGTGAACTAACGTGCAAGGGTACAAAACTGTCGTTACATGATCATTATGTATGGCTCATTGGGTATGTCTATTGTACGAGGCGCCGGATTGGTATTCATTGCCATTTAGTGATATCACCTATTCGAATAGGTGATATCACCTGTTTGAAAAGGTGATATCACTCATTCAAATTGAATTTGTGTTTCATAATATATGTTACATTTTTAAATTTAAATACTTTTCTTACCTATCATATTTGAAAAAAACAAATCATATATCATTTTAAACATCAAATCCTCTATTTTTATATCATGCGAAAAAATCAAGGAAATCATGTTATTAAAATGTTTATAAAATGCGATAAGAGCTTTTGATGTTGTGAAATTCAACCCCAAAAATAAAAATGACGCAATTAAGAAATTTCGCTAATTTTCATTAATGGATATTTCATCCAGTGTATATTATTTTGAATGGTAGTTGTACATAATAAATCTAGTGGATACATGCATTAAATTGGTGAAAAGACTTCTCTATATCTTTTTCTTGTGTTCGTCAATTTGTAGATTCAAAATGTAACATTTTATGGCACGGCGATTGCTTCAAAATTATTTTCTGCACGACCTAAAACAAAAATTACACGAGTAAGTAAAAACTTACACAAAGTGAGGAAAATATACACGAAGCTATTGAAATTTACACAAACAATAGAAAAACTGCACAATCAACAAAATATTTACACGATATAGTGAGGAAATTACACAAACGTAAAAACGAAAACTGCACGAGTGAGAATACAACATCGACATAATATGCTACGCATCCTCATTGCGCACATTTCATTAATATTCATTAGAGAACAGTTCAATGTGGTTTGGATGCTTGAAACATACTATAAAATTTTTACAAAAGGAGGAGTAACGTGTTGGTAATCTTTTTAAAAAAGATTCTTTTAAAATTCCGCTAGACTCTCAAGAATATATGTACAACGTATATTATACATGTAGATAAATTGACAGGCACACAAATTTAAACTTGTAGTATATGAACAACCCCGAATAAAAAACATTCTTCACAGAATACTTTTATAGATAACGTAAAAAAGGGGGATGCATATTACCATTTGTGTGTTTAACTGTTGGATTTTTTAAAGTATGTCATTCCTCTATATGGCAATTTCTTTTGAAAGTTTAAAACAATGACATATAGGCCTAAATAAAAATAAATAAAAACGTGATATAATACAGGAGAGTTAACAAAAAATCAAACTCTTTCTCCTCCATCACCTACTGTGTGTACTTTTGGTAATAATCAAGGATGTGCATGCGGTTCCCCACTGAGAACGGCTGATAACAAGCAGCACCATCACTTGACGATTTGCAGAGCAACAGATAAGAAGTGTATAGCCAGTGTTAAGAAGAAAAGACAAAAAAGGATAGGTAATATATTAATTTTAAATTAACAAAAGCCGCTGAGGGCTATTTAGCAATTCCTGCCGCTGAGGGCAGAAGTTAATGCATGAAATTTTAAGCCGCTGAGGGCTATACATTTTTCCTGTTGCTGAGGACAGAAGTTAAGGCATGAAACTTTAAGCCGCTGAGGGCTATACATTTTTCCTGTCGCTGAGGACAGAAGTTAATGCATGAAATTTTAAGCCGCTGAGGGCTATACATTTTTCCTGTCGCTGAGGACAGAAGTTAATGCATGAAATTTTAAGCCGCTGAGGGCTATACATTTTTCCTGTCGCTGAGGACAGAAGTTAATGCATGAAATTTTAAGCCGCTAAGGGCTATACATGAAATTTTAAGCCGCTGAGGGCTATATATTTTCCTGTCGCTGAGGGCAGAAATTAATGCATGAAATTTTAAGCCGCTGAGGGCTATACATTTTTCCTGTCGCTGAGGACAGAAGTTAGTGCATGAAACTTTAAGTCGCTGAGGGCTATACATTTTTCCTGCCGCTGAGGGCAGATGTTATTGCATGAAATTAAAAGCTGTTAAGGGCAAAAGAAATGGTTCCTTAAGGCTGTACATAATTATTCCTGCCGTTGATAGCAGAAGTAAAATGCAAGCTATAAATAACCACTAGGGTGTGTTGGAACGCATGAAAGTTTAGAAGCCGCTGAAGGCCGATGTTAATGTTTGAAATTAGAAAACCGCTGAAGATTGTTTATAACCTAATAATATATTTAGTACTAGTTTGTAAAGTCAAGTTGCTAAGGGCTGTTTAATGTAAATTAAAAAATTTTCCTGCCACTAAATGAGTTAAAAATTTCAAAGCCAATGAGGGCTGTCTATAGCTATTGAATGAAATCTTAAGTATAGGAGAGCTGTTAAGAGCAGAGATAAATATATTTTGTTAATAAATTATGGCTACCTGAGTAATGATGCGAAAAGCCGAATTATAATATAAAAATTCATAGGCACAACGTGTTTTAGTCAACATATAACACAGTATTGGTAGCTGTTTACAAATGTATATGCGTTCTACATGTAGTTTGTATAGTAAAAAAAAAAAAAAAAAAAAAAAAAAAAAAAAAAAAGAAAGTACGTTCAGGCTTTAAGATTTAACTGTCTAGTATATCAGGGTAAAAATTTAGTAATCATGGTAAAAAATTTTCTTATTACTAGATGCCCCCTCCGACCGTCTTGAAGCGGAGACACTCTCTGCGGGGGAAAGACTTGTTCCCCGTCATCAAAGAGATGAGAGGGCTGGCCACAGCCGGTGAAACAGTTTGCACGATATAAAGTAACCACACCGCTAGAGGAGATGGACAAGGATGAAGTGATTAGCGCCTTTAGAGAACTGACCGGAGAATCTGAAAAAGAGTGCATGCAGATGGCTGGTAAAGAGATGACAGAACAAAACCTTAAGACGCTTCTTCATCTAGTAATTCTGAGGGCGAATGAGTTCGGCCAACCAGCTGGCCAAGAATTAAGCACCGAGAACAATTAAGGTATACAGTTAACTTGTACTGATAATTAATGTAATTATTGCTAGCATCACCACCATGGGATATAATAATCAAATTACTCATTCTATGAAACTATTATTTAACTATATCAGCTTTAAAAAAAAAAAAAAAAAAAAAAAAAAAAAAAAAAAAATCTATTAACGGATGGTATTATAATGAATGATTTCCACACTTTGTGTATACAGGAGAGTGAGCCGGAAGAGCCACCTGCAAAGAAAGTAAAGCCGACCCCGAGTGTTGAGAAGAGGCTACAAGAACTTGAGAAAAGTCAGAGAAACGAAGACGACAAAGAAATAGAAAATGTAAAAGAAAAGGTGAGGAGTTTAGCACTTCAAAGTAACCCCAGTATCCCGCTTCTCCTTGTTACTTTGGATGAGCTCGCTAGAATAACTCGGCGAAAGGGCCATGATGAGGCCTCCGTGTTTGATGAGCTTTCCCGACAAGCTAATCTGAATCAAGATAAAATTGATGTTCCAAACTTTTGTTTGAGTGTTCTCGGGGGCAAGGCTTCTGATGTAGTAGGTAAAGCATTGTCAAAAGCTGTCAAAATAAAACCCGAAACGAAATCTACAGAAACGGAGAAGATAACTTCTACTCAAACTCAATCTCCACTGTTGAATCTATAAGGGCAACCAAACTACATGGGGTATATTCCACCACAATACAATTTTGTACCTGGTACACATGCAGTGGGAACCCAGTATGGGTATCGGCGATACCAGCGCGCTCCATACAGGCAATCAAGGACTGTCTGCCTTTTCTGCGGGGCAAATGATCATTACATTCGTGAATGTGCAAAAATGAAAGCTGCAAGAGGAAAAATGAATTCTCAATGACTTTTTTTTAACAATGTGAAAGAACTGATTTTAGTCAAGTTGAACCAGTTTCTCAGATTTGAATTGTACATTTATCGGTAATTTCTTTAGATATGATATGATATGAATTAGATTATTTGTCTTAAATTGACTTAAAAACGTGTAGTGTTTTTTCAATCTGAAAGAAAATAGAACTAATTAAATATTGGCATGGAATGAGTGTTATCAATGTTTGTTATCCCAATACCTGATATCCGGGGACACTGAAGCCCTAGTGAGTACTCTCACGTGGATTGATGGTTTGGGATCATGTTTTCCCATGTTATCCTAGTAGATGATGCTCAATCCGATATAAGATTATTAAGAATAATAAATATCTCGTGTTTGCAGGAATTTAACATTTACGTTCCTGACTGGGAGAAAAGTGACGAATTTAACCCAGAGGAAATTGTTTCACGTAAGAGAGAGCATCCTACTTGGACAACACTGGGGGAATACGGTTCCAAACCAACAATCCATGCAGATGGACAAGTATTTATTGACTCCTATAGCGACTTACTGCATTTGTCTGTAAGAAACCCTGATCAATTCGTTTCGGGTGAAATTCACAAACACAAAGATGAATGGTTGCGTATAACTCAAAGAAATTCAGACAACATGTCAAGTACAATTCAAAATTGGGTCAGTAATGGCATTGACGTTAGGTCCTTCCTGCGTCCGTTCAAGGGAAATTTCAAAGGGCAATCGTATGATAACAGACTTCCACCAAAACAGTATTTTCAAAATTCTAAGAATTGCAAAAACTTTGTTCATTTTATTAGAAAAGAAATAAGTGAGAGACTAGTCAATGGTTCGTTGAGATTATGGGGAAGAGTGGGAACAAGCTGTCTCCCTAAGATTATCATGCCTTTGACAGTGGAACCAAATAAGCCACGACTATGTCATGATGAGCGTTTTTTGAACCTGTGGACAAAGGATTTACCCTTTACGTTAGATACACTTAAAGACGCCCATAGACTTGTTGGAAAACATGCTTACATGGTGTGTTGCGATGAAAAATCGGGATACGATCATATTAAGCTAACCAGAGAATCAGAAAAATACTTTGGAATTCAGTTTGGGGGATGGGTCTTCACATACACGACTCTACCATTTGGCTGGAAAGCCTCTCCTTATATATATCAAATGATTGGGATGCAAATCACATCATACCTTCGAAAGAAGGGTCTTCATATGGTCCAATACATTGATGACAGGCTCGCAGTGTGTCAGAAATATGACAAAATTGATCAATCAGAACTTAAGGAACAAGCTTGTCCGTTACAAATGGTTAAACTTATCGTGACCGAATTAACAGCCTTAGGATACACACTGGCTATCAAAAAGTGTCAGCTAATTCCAACTACAGTAGTCCGATACTTAGGTTTTCTAGTTGACTCTTCTAAACAGGCCTACTTACTTCCATTGGATAAAAAAGAAGCATTCATCGGGATACGAGAGGGTATCTTGCAGTCAGATGAAGTTGATGTTCAAACACTTCAACGATTTGCCGGAAAATGTATATCCATGGCAATCGTTATACCAGGTGCCAAACTATATACAAGAGAGATAAATTTTGCAATATCACTGTGTATAAAGAATAGTAAACAAACAACCATTTCTCGTGAGCTGCGACAAGAAATCGAACATTGGAGGTTTTTAGACGACTGGGAAGGCTTCGCGCCATGGAGACAAGAAAAGCATCTTCAGATGTCACTGTCAACTGTCACTGTCTCTTTCCGCTACGGGATTTCCCTAATGTCAGGCCAAGACAAAGGTCTATCCTTTGGAGACTATTGGTCAAGCGAGGATGATCGACCGATTCATCTTAAAGAAGCATCAGCTGTCGACATTGCTCTTCAGTCCTTGGCACCAAAAATCAAGGATTACAGATTAGACATTCATGTTGACAACACTGCAGTCTTGCATGCTTGGGAAAATCAAAGGTCTCGTGACCGACAATTGGCTGACATCATGAAAAATATATTCCAGACAGTTTGGAAATTGAATATCGACTTAAGATTACACTACGTGCCATCAGCAGAAAATGTTGCAGACGCTCCCTCTAGGACTATTTCTTACACAGATTGCATGTTACATCCCAAAACATGGCAGAGTGTTGATGTTATGTTTGGACCACATACGGTGGACTTGATGGCGACGGATACGAATGTTATGATGTCCAACTCTGGAGTACCACTGAAACATTTTACGAAAAACCCAACTCCGCAATCAGCGGGTGTTAATGTATTTGCGCAAGATTTGTCAAGTGAGAAGCGTCCCTACGTGTTTCCTCCATTTCACCTAGTATTCCCTGTATTGTGTCTCCTTAAAGAACAAAAAGTAACACAGTGCACAATTATTGTGCCAATAATATACCCGCGACCAATTTGGTGGCCGCTTTTAAGTGCTCACTGTGTAAAATTTTTCACGTTAGGTAAACAAGGTGATAAATCTGTATTACTTATCCCATCAAAGAAAGGGTTTATTTCCGATAAAATGGGACTGAAATGGGAACTTAGAGCATGTATAGTGGATTTTAGCTGAAATTATAATAAAATTACGGACTCTTATCTTGTAGGTGGAAAATAATAAAGTTAACCTTCCTGCTATTGAAGGTTAGTCAATCTTGTTATTTTAAGAATACAAAATAGGTATTGAAGGTTGAGCCAGCTTGAAAAGAATGAAGACAATAAGAAAGCTACAAAGAAGATGAAAAGTTTGGAGAAAAGGGTACGACTTTTCTTATCCCAGTTACCACACTCTCCGGACTTAACAAGTATGACGCCACACGACGTATGCAGATTTATAGTATGGAGTGATAGATTCGGGAAGACGCAGGTACACGAAATCTCGTGTCCACACTTGGGTAAATTAGGTTTATTTGAATGCGCATGTCCTACTAGGCTCGCGGCAGGAACTATTCATAATATGGTGCAACAGATATCTGAAATCTTGTATACTCATGGAGGAACTCGATCATGGGATGTTCATACTAAGTCTGGAAATCCCTGCTTGTCCCCTGAAGTAAAAAACTATGTAAAACTTTGTAAAGAAGAACAGGCAAAATCCCATGTGTTACCTAAACAAGCAAAACCAATATTTTTAGGTAAGATAAAGAAATTGACATTGTTTATTGATAGAGAATTTGCTCGCCCTGACCTTTCTTTAAGGGAAAAGTTCGTCTTAATCAGAGATCAAGCGATATTCAAGATCCAGTTCTTTGCGGGAGATAGAATCAGCGATGTTTGCAATATTTTGTCGCAGGAAGTTAAAAAATTACAAGATAACTCAGGTTTTGTTTTCAACCACACCTACGGTAAGACGTTACGTGGAGATGGAAAGTCAAACACTTTTGTCGTTAAAAGATCTCAAGATAAGTCAATCTGTCCTGTTGCAGGGCTAGAGAATTACTATGCCTGGTCAAAACAAAATAAGGTGGATCTGAGTCTAGGATATCTCTTTAGGCCCGTATCAGAGTCAGGACGAGTACTGGATCAACAGCTGGGATATTCAGCGATTTATGAACAACTAAGGTATTACCTGGTATCTTTGGGTATCTATGAGGGAGAAACTCCACACAGTCTACGGGGCGGTTTTGCGGTAACCATGGCGATTTCAGGCACTGCGGCATCTCCCCAGGAACTCATGAAGCATGTCGGATGGTCGAGTGAACGATCGGCTTATTACTATAGCAGGACAAAAACCTTGACAGATGCTAGCACATTAGCAAGCAATATTGCCAACTTGTCGGCAGACACAGACGAAATTGAAGGATTTTATAGGACACATGGAGATTTTTCCTCCCTTAATCCAGCCTTTAACCCAACAAATTAAAGAATAAGATGTTGTCAACCTCACATGCTAATATTTTATATATACTAGTTATTCAATAAAATCATCATTTAAATAACCTTATTACTAAATTACTTTGTATATAATCAGGTCAGTACTGTTGTGTAACATCCTGTGTATTTAAATCTCATGACTTGGCATATAAAAGCATAAGGGAAAAAAAAATGTTTTGTTGTTATCTAATTTGAGTGAGTATTGGGTAGAGAAATTTAACTAGAAATTTAACTGGATGTACCCCTTTTACAATTATAATTAGAGCTATAGAACATACTCATATCTAAGTCTAAATGAAATTACCCGATACTCTAACAGAAGTGCGTGTTGTTTCAGATAGTTATTAGTGGGGATATGTTAGGTTCCCCACTGAGAACGGCTGATAACAAGCAGCACCATCACTTGACGATTTGCAGAGCAATATTACCAAGGTGTAAGCCAGAGTGATGTGTATTGGTGTATTAACCGCTAATATAACACGTGGTTTTTAAATAAGATATAACTTAAGCTCTATTTGGAGAGAAAAAAAAAAAATTAACAACACACACTTCCCTAGTCTAAATGAAATTACCCGATACTCTAACAGAAGTGCGTGTTGTTTCAGATAGTTATTAGTGGGGATATGTTAGTGACCTTTTCATACAGAGATCCTTCCCTGCTGGTTCTGGAACGAAAGACACGTACGCTAATCGATTTATAGCTATTTGACACACCAATAATACCTTTTGATTAAAGATTATATTACTAGCAATTCAAAAAAGCAATGTTGCGATCATCTGGGTTGTGGAATTTGGCCGAAAACGTTTTGGAAGTCAACAGTAAAGAAAATCGAGCAAATATTAATTGTGCAACTTAAATTTTAATATTGAAACGCATATCTCACTTTTTGGTATCTGTATGTAACAAAGTACATGTAGTACATGTAGTCTTAACTTTTGAGCAACGTGTGGTGATTTCATAAAAACTCCATGAAAATGTAGAAAAAATATACAGTCCTTTTACTTATGTAAATTAAAGTTTAATTTATGTTGTTTTTAATGTATCGGCGGTAGTCTATTTTGTAGTTAAAATGCATATAAAGGAGTTAAGAAAATTTAAAATTATAAAATACAGGCAAGTAGTATCGTTTTTGAAAGCGGGGGAGGGGGGGGGGGTCAGATTTTTTTTTTTTTTTTTGACAACCTACCTGAAAAAACAAAACAAGTATTTTAGAAACACATTATAATACCAAATTACTTTCATTTAAACTATCCTACAACAAAGGGAGGGGGCAACCAGCTTTTCAGTGGAAATTTACAATAGAAGTAGGTTATGATTGGAAAAAAAAGGGGGGCAGACCCCTCCTGATTCTACGTGCCTGAAATATTTTCTAAGAATTTAAGGGTACATAAAATAGTCTATCGAAATCAGGATTGCAATTCAACTGAACTGTAACGATATTGTAAGACTAAATTCAAGAAGACATACAAGATGAACTTAATTAGCTGGGACTTGGCTACACATGCACATTTATTTTCAATGCAGATTTTGACAATAATAAACACACGGTAATAAAACAAAGATTTCTTGAGGTTTATATTCATCATATGTTTTCTTATATTTATTCGTAGTCATGCTCGAAGTAAAACAAGACCTGGTTGATGCCATTGATACACATGTAAAATATTGCTATAAAGCAAACTTTTTAATTATTTGTACATGTATACGTACAAAATACAAATTGCATAGATTAGGCTTTTTAACTCATAATCTGATTTTTCAAAAACGTTAGATATGCACATGAATAGTCTTTCAAAAAGTGAATCTTGTATCAAATATGCTCCTTGAATGTTATTGAAGATTATTTTCATTTTATAATTATACAGTCTTGTTCTTTTTATAAGGACTATAGCTTTGGGTAAAAAAGTGTTAGCCTATATTACAAAAACTTAGTGTTCGGAAAATAATTAAAATTTTATGCATACGAATTCGAAATGTAAAGAGAAATTGTTGTCTTGGAAAATATTTGTCAAACCTCGAGCTCCATAAAGAACATGATTTTGATTTTATTTGCATTATTTAAGAGTGATACAACACATTCTTTGTTCTTTCTATTTACACATTCTTTGTTCTTTCTATTTATTATAATATCCATTCCCATTTTCTTATTTGTAACATTGTACGCAGATGTATTTAGTAATTCACTATGTTTTAAAATTCCTGATGTGTCATTATGGTCCAACGATTTGAAACTTTAATAAATACATAGATTCAGATGTTGCTACTCTATCAATCCACGAACCAGATCCGCCACTGATGATATGTTTTACCGGTGCCAGGATCATTTGAGTAGAGTTTTGTTATTTCATTTGGACAAATTTTAAGTAACAAAACACAAAACTGCATGTACTAAAGCACATAGAGTATATATATTTTCCCTTTATCTGGTCCTATTTATTAAAAGTGAAAACATTTATCAAGTAATCGCCATTACGAATGAGGGTAACGCTTATACCCTTAGGAATGTCTTGTTTTTTATTGAGTAGTTTATGACTGAAAATATGCGATATCATGGAAGGAATTCATAACAATGTAGGCTACAGATGTCCAACCAAAATTGATATTCTCATATTTTATAAGTAAAGATACATGTATAATTAGAAATAAAATATTTTTTATGTTTGACTTTAAAAACATACTGTGTATATCTAAGGTCAGGTAATTCCCACTTTTTAATCCTTTTGAAAATAAAAAATATATCCAGCCAACTGAATAATTTCCTATATTCCTAAATGAAAAAAATCTGCCCAAATGAATTCATAATTAGTACAAATGAGAAGTACCAAAATAAATTCTACAATTTAATAATTATAATCAGCAATAATTCTGCCATCATTTTCATGAAGAATCCACGTTATTAATTGTTTTATTACGCATGTGTTAATTTTATTTTATACAAGTACTTTCCGTTAAAGTTGTATCTATAAGTTAGAGAATTTTAAAAGACAATAGAGCGTATTACTTTTAGTTCGGAGTCGAGTGCATCATATGCAATGGTACTTTTTTTCCCCGCATTATAACACAAACATGCAATTCTTTTCTTGTCACAATTTATGTCCGGCATCATATAATACCTCCCTATTTTGACTAGGATCTCGGTCAATATAAGAAAAATATAATATCCCCCACAACTTTTAAATTTTTTCACACAGTTCACGAGAAAACATTTCATTCGTTCGATTGGCATTAGCTAGAAATCGGATCGAGTTTTAGCAAAGAAATAAAGAAGCAAACAAACATGCATATCATCGTCAACGCCATTTTCTCTCGATTACACCCAGCATTCAGGAAGAGATAAAGAGTACAGAAAACCAAGAACACAATGAATATTCTATGTGCATAATAATGATATGCGCAGCTGTATGCGCAGTAAAATTGTTTGTGTAATTTTAAGTTTCCTCTGCTCGTGCAGTTTTTGATTTTACGTTTGTGCATTTTATACCCCTTAATCGTGTAAAAAATTTCGGATTCGTGTATTTTTCGTTATGTTTGTGTTAAAATCTTTCAAACTATGTGCAATTTTTACCGATACGTGCATTTTTATTTTACTCGTGTATATTTTCCATCAAGCTCGTGTATAAAATCGTGATCGTTGTGCAGAAAATAATTTTGAAGCAATCGGCGTGCCATAACATTTTATATTATGAAACATACTGTACAAAAACGCCCCTCATACTATTGCTTGCAATAGCATACATTTTAGTCATCATCCTTTTTATGATTTTTCATATTTCGATATTTTACTGATTATAGACGTTTATGGCCAATTAAGAAACGGGATGACTTCAGCAGTCTCTAAAACATCGATTAATTCTTATATAAATTGTAAGACACTTTTGCTATATGTCCGAAAATTTCATGTATGTACACTGTTTAAATCATTGCCTTAAAAAACGCATTCGGACGTAACTTAATTAACCGGTAGGTAAACATTGTAAATAATATTCTCTCTCTCTCTCTCAGGATAGTGTAAGCAAAAATAAAAAGATATCTTTTTTTAAACAATGATTCATAATTCAAATCAGAATGAAAACATTTCCACATAGTGTACATTGATGTCGATTAAAGTTGTAAATTCATCATGAAGGACATTGACAGATTTAATGAGAACAACAGATCATCGCTATATCTCCAATTTACCTCAGATGAGCATATTGATCCACGGGCCTCTTGGTTTATTAATTCTTATTTTATTTATCCCCCCGAATATATATCTCTAATAAAATTTACCAGGGGTCATTATTCTACGGAAATAATTTTCCTTCACGTAGGGTATGCAGATTTTAAGGAAAATGCCACTTTTTCTACAGGCAAAATGACCGGGGTCATTTTTCGACTCCAAAAAATGACCCCCGTTCATTATTCCATCTTTACACTGGCCTCCACGTCCGAAGTGGATTCGAACCCGCGACCTAAGGATTAACTCCTTACATCGCGACTCTAGAACAAACGCTCTAACAACTGCACCTCGCGGGCGACTTTTTGTATATGCAAATTCAAAATGCGCTTAAAAATTATTTATTCAAATATCATATATAAAGGAGTGGAATACACACTTGTATCATATTCTGACGAAAAGCTATGTTGCTCTAGCATTTTTAAGCAAACTTTTGGTCAGGAAAATTACCTTAAATTACTGAAAATGTTTGAGCAGAGAAGGATTCTTACACGTTTACGTGTATCATTCAAAAGTTCCCAGTGTTTTTTTTTCAGTACTTTGGGACTGGGGGCTGGGGCCCTCAAAATTGGGAATTTCAGCGTCAATTAGGCTAAATTGGGAATCTCCCAGAAAACCCAGTCACTTAAAAAGCGTTGTCAAAAAGCTTTGTTTTTGTCTTTGTATTACTCCAACAAACAATTGTTATAACAAATCAAGACTATTCTTGGTATGAATTATCTAATTACTTGCATCAAGAACAATAGTGGTATGAATTATCTAATTATGAAGAAATCCAATATGGCTGAACAACAAAACCTTCTGGAACTTAACTGAAAAACATGCAATAAACAAACTGAATTTGATCACATATTTTAAAGTTTTTCTTTGGGAAAACTTCCACTACATTTCGGGAAAATACAAGCATATTTTCAATTGGGACTGGGGACGAATTTTGGCCCCACATCGGCCCTAAAAAATCACTGGTACCAAATCATGAAGCATTATTAATGTGTACATAATTTAAAAGTTGTGAACAAGGTTACAAATATTAAATTTTATTGAAACCGTCATTAAAATCAACTTCCATCAATAATTTCAGTACATGTACTTTGATTTTTTTTAATTTAAGATCAATGTTTTGTGTGTTATTGAAAGAAATCTTGGCTTCTAGTTCTATTCAAGCGAATGAAATTTAACAAAGGACGCATTCGGAATTAAAAAAAAAATCGACCTATAAGCTAGAACATTTCAAAATCGTTTCAACATCAATGTTTATTAGTTTTTTTTTCCTACCGTAGATATGTCTAATTTTTTTAAACTTGCAATTTGAACTTAGAATTTATTATTTGCAAAATAAGCTAAACTAAGCAAAATAACATAAACTCTCAAAGTTGGCGAAAATGGCATTTTCCCCGTTAAAGCGCCGTTTTTTGCATGTATTTTGTTAGGGAAGGCCTCTAAAGAAATTTATGACGTTTTGATAGGATGTTATTTATATAGAGGAAAATAATGCAAACATGATTTTAAACACGTTTATTATGATATTGGCGATTGTTGGTCGTGGCATTTTTAAAAGCAGCAAGAGGTCGCCAAGCATAAAGAGCAACCCCAAATTACAACAAGCAGCAGCAGCAGCAAACAACATGAAAGCATATAATATTAATAAGCATAAATATGGCCGTTTTGGGTATACCGAGAACGGTAATTATATTTTATGTATTTTACATAAACTTTACATGTATGCAGAGTTATCGTTCCGGGTTAACCGCGAACGTTACTCAACATATTTTAGCAAGCAAAGCAATGCATGAATTTGTTGAAAGCAGTATACATTTTGCACAGTAATTGAGTTTGTTTTAAGCAAGAAAAGCAGACCAGTTCATGAATTTGTTGAAAGCAACACACATTTTCAAAGTAAATAAGTTTGATTTAAGCAGCAGCAGCAAAATGAATTATAGCATCAGTTGAATGGCTCGGCGCAAACGCCACATGGCCGAAACCTTTGGAAACCACAGGTTTCGATCACCCCATAAAATGAGGAAGCCGCATTCAACTGACCCACGACCAACAGCCCTTAAATAATATATCCTATTTACTAGGTAAAACTTACTTAAACACTTACTCCAGACCCCCCCCCTTTTTTTTTTTAAAGATACTAGTATTAAATATAGAAAGAAAACATGTGTTATTTTCTTATTGGTGTATTAATATGCAACTTTTATGAGGAATTAAGGAACATATTTTAGATAATCCTTGGGTTATTTTATAGCAAATATCTACATATAAATATAATGAATAACTAAGGTATTAAGATGCATTACATCTGGAGCAAACTATTGCCCTGTCATTATAAAATGGCTGGTTCTAGTATACCACTCTCATTTCAACAGCAGCATAAGTATTCAAGCTGGTTTAAAGCATTATTGTTCTGAGGGCAATTTATGTTACTGATACTGTAGGATTATCATTAGAAATCTTTGCTATCAAATAAATATGTTAATTTGTATTTTGTTAAAGGATAGCTATTAGGGAATAAAGTCTCGCTTCTAGTGCTTACATATGTTTCATGTGGTTATAGTATCCATTTTTCCCCAGTGAATCAAAATGAAATATTGAAATGTTATTAATACTTGGTATGCCAAATAAAATCTTATTTAGGATTAAATGAATACTTAAAAGCAGAATAACCTTGACACCATACTTAAATTCTATTTTTATAGGTTCAAATTCTTGCTTTTTCAACCAAAATAATCTTTATAATTGAGGAGCCTTCACACCATAAACTTGATCCTTCCAGCTACTGACTACATGTACCAGGAACAGGTCGGGTACACTACCTTATATGGAAGGCAATTTTCAACACGTGACGATGTTTTCGTCACATCCGTTCTCCAATCAATTGAATGAGTCCCAAAGCATGACAGTCTACTACGTGTTTACGATTCAATAGCGACACTTGGCTTTCGTCGGTTTACTGCATAATATTTACTTCGTCACCGGAAAAACCGTAGAGCTTCTTTTTTCACTTCATAAGGCCAAAACTGAAAGATTATATATCAAAGACACTGCTCCATGCTCACATTTAGTATTGGAGTTGTTTTAGATGATTGATAGTTGCTTCAAATACCGTACAAAAGCTTTGACGTTTGCATGTACATAAAAATTTTTTGATAATATTGAGGGGTTAAATAATAATTGCGCACCTTGTACTGTCGTCTAAAACTATGTACACGTATATCACGTGGGAAAAAAAACTCTCAATGCTTTATCGACACGATAGCACCTACGTCTCTTTGAACAATGGTTTAGGCCGCTGTGTTATAAGTTGATGTAAGGCTTCATAAAGCATATTTTGTAAATGTGAGCATGGAAATGAAAGATTATACATTATTTTAAATATTTCTTTCATAAATCTCAGAAAAGAATTGAAAATGAGTTTCCAAGGAACAATTCAAGTTGCCCTTTATTTTCAACACAACTGAGTACTTGTAGTAGCCCACAATGCATTGCGACTCATTCATCAGTGGGTAAAGTAAACAGAGAGCTAATTTACATGCAAATTTATGCTGACGTCAGAAAATCTAGTGGTCTCGACCTGAGGAACATATAGCTTGTAAAATTTGACTTCTAATGTGTCTTATAGACTCACAAGTCATATAGAATGCCTTCACTACCTAGAACTATGATAGAAAAGGGCAGACATCAGTCACTAATAAATGACTCATAAGCAGAGCAACCCCTTCCCCTATCTTAATGGATTGCAAGAACATTTTACTTCATCCTACATTTATAACAAATATGAATTATTGTGTAGACATTTCCAGACAGTGCATAATACTCATAATCCTCAAGGTATAGAGACTAATACAAATTAAAACAAAATTTCCTCAATTTAGACAAAAAAAGTGATGGTAAGAAGACACTTTCTGCTTAATAAAGGCTTAATCCATACCTTGAACAGGTTTGCAGCTAAAAAATACTGTTAAAATATAATGAAAGAACCATATGAACTTCTATCATGCATAAAATCTTATAGCTGACAAGCAGAATTTTGCTGTTGATTCTGCATGAATGACATGTTTAAAGGGTAGGAACCTACATGTAACTGGAAAGAATTTGACAAATGCTTTAATTCCTAGTCCATAAACAATAGTTTTGTATTTTCCTAAACTTATGCTTGTAACAGCTTAATTCACTGAAGCTGTAGCTATTTAATGAAATCCCAATGGGCTGGATTGAGAATATATCTGCCCCTGGATCTTATATCCCTGAGCCATTCACAATACTTACCCAAGAAAATTATCAATGCATAATATACTTTCAATTGGCGAACAATTGGAGCTAATGAAATCAACTCCAAAAATTTGAGTCTTTTGAATAATTGCCTTCTGGTTTCATCAATTGGCTTCTTGTAAAAAAGGAAACAAAAATTATGCCTTCAGTCTTACCTTCAAAATTCCCATACTACCTGTACAGGAATCAGTTTAGAGTATGTTGTAATACTTATGAATATTTGAAGTGACCTACAATGTACACTAGACCTTGAAACTAATAAATCTCACTGAACTGATACTCTCAATCCTGGTAATTCTTCTGTCATGATGGGCTCAAATGCAGCATTCCTTGCATAGTACACTTTTGTATTGAAAATTGAAAACCCTATCCCCCCTCCAGAATTATTTCACCCTGAGAGTCAGATACTAATTATCTTACAATAAAATCCTTTTTATTCCACAAATGTTGAATGAGTTGCCTTAGACTAAATTAAGCGTCAGATACTAATTATCTTGCAATATTTTTTTTATTCCACAAATATTTAATGAGTTGCATTTTTTGGTCATTTTATGAGCTCTGAATTAATATATCTAAAGTTGCAGTAATATTTTAAACCCAAGCATGTGTTTTAGTTTTCTTATCTGTTGTAAATTGTTCCATGAACTTCCAACGTCCTACTAAGAAAATGAAATTACCTCTCTGAATTATTTTTAATAAACCATTAAAATATGGCAAATGTTTTATCTGAAACCAATCACTGACAGACCTAACAAGTCAAATATCTAAAATCTCCAGTTATATAAACACAGTATTAAACCTGACTGAACTTTTTACCAACATAATTTTGTTATTGGGCAAGTAAATCATCTTTTGAAGCTTTATTTCAGTAACTTTGTCAGAAGAAGAAAATTGGTGTATTGATGAATATGCAAATTCACAAATGGTTTCCATTTCAGGGTCACACAGAACCAGTGTGTATAACTCACTGCATAATTAGCCAGACATACAGGGCTGACTGCTAGTAAAAGTTGTCAGTCCTGCCATTGATCAACTAGCCCAAGAAAATAATTGTCTTATAATTTTTTTTTAAAGATTATGTGACTGGAACCCAGGTCAGCATGACTTCAAACCAAAATCTAAACACTGATGAATTCTTCCTCTTGGCTTGTTACACTTTGCTACCGATACTATTACATGTAGTTGATATGAAAGAGATTTATCAAATATATGAATTTTAATTATCGAAAATGTTAACACGTCCAGCCGCCGATACATGCAAATTTGTTCGCCCGCTAAAAAATTTGTGCGTCTCGGGCATCCGGGCGCATGGTTATTTCAACAGTCAACAACAAATTAGGAAACCTGTTCTTGACAACCTGGTTCGTATTTATGCCCACTTTTATATAGTAAGATAGACCGCTGGATATCAAAATTAACAAGCATTCTGAGAGTATTGCATGAGCAATACTAGTCCCCTACCGGCAAGTGTAATCTGGTTCTGTTCCCGTTAAGAATTGAAAATGCCATAATTCCGTCAAAAATTAATGAAGCTGGACGAAATGTAAACTTGATCTATAACTAATCAAGGTAAAGCCACATACCAAAAATCAGCTCAATATCTACAAGCTTTTAGAAGAAAATTGCGGAAAACCCCTAAAAATTGAAAAGGCCGTAATTCCGTCAAAAATCAATGAAGCGGAACGAAATGCAAACTTGATCTGTAACTCATCAAGATACACTCACATACCAAAAATCAGCTCAATATCTGCAAGCGTTTAGGAAAAAAGTGCGGAAAACCAAGTGGGACAGACAGACAGAGGGACAGACAGACAGACAGACGGACAGACAGACAGACAGACGGACGGACAGACTCAGAGGAAACCTATAGTCCCCTCCGGTTTCACCGGTAGGGGACTAATAAAGCTGAACAAGACTCGTAAATAGGCATACACCATTTTCGATATTGCTATCTACGATATCAACACCGGGATATACTCTTCGCATTCGTTACACCTGACTGCTTTATTGTCAAAGGTATCGGCGTGGAATGGCGACTCATGTTCGTGCTGGTCATCTTGCATTATATTACCTTTGTTTACATTTTATTGCAGTTACGTGTATTTGTGTTTGTTTGTATACTGCACTGACCTGTGCAACTGTTGTAAGTCCCTTTGGTATCTTACTATCCTGCATTAGAAGTAAACAGTTATTTTTTGCTATTTTTATATTTCGCTACCGAGTGCTATCATACGTCCGTCTACACCGGTGACGATTGATTACACACACCACTGACTAAGTAAGCAGCTTTATATATAGGGGACGTATATAGCGAGAGTCCAATCGAATATGGCAGACAAATTTCTTTTACGAATCGTGTTCAGCTTAAAAGTTTGTTTTAGAGTCGTTGTTCGAATCAACCTGAAGCACATATTTATAGTTTTAAATTACCGCCTTTTTAATCAAACTAAAACGCAATCAAGACGAACTATACCTCAGTGTAGCACAATTTCGTCGAGGACCAGAATTAATCACTCTGTGTTACTCGAAACAGGCAAAGTCGTATGCAATATGCTGCGATGGATTTCTGTTATATACTTTTGATAAATTTGATACCTTAGAATTTTATTAATTCAGTGTAATTTGGTGTTATTCCGTCTTTACTTTTAGAACTTGTCTATAGAGATGGAACGTAAACGTGGTGCTTGTATAATATTTGAGCTTAATACATGTACAGTATTTTTCAACAGGTCGAGACCACTAGATTTTCTGACGTCAGCATACATTTGCATGTTAAATTAGCTATCTGTTTACTTTACCGACTGTTGAATGAGTCGCAATGCATTTTGGGCTACTACAGGTATCAGTACGAACTTTGGTGTATTGAAAATAAAGAGGAAATTTAATTGTTCCTTGGAAACTCATTTTCAATTCTCTTTCGATATTAATGAAAGGAATATTGAATATGATATGTAATCTTTCATTTTCTATGCTCACATTTACAAAATGTTCTTTCTGAAGCCTTATATCAACTTGTAATACAACGGCGTAAACTATTGCTCAAAGAGACGTAGCTGCTATTGTGTGGATAAAGCAGTGATTGTGTTTTTTTCACGTGATGTACATGTACATAGTTTTTAGACAGTAGTATAATATGCGCAAATATTATTTAACTCCTCAATATCATCAAAAAGAATTTATTTATATTCAAACGTTAAAGCGTTTGTACGGTATTTGTAGCAACTATTAATCATATAAAACAGCTCCAATATTATGTGTGAGCATGGAACAGCGTCTTTGGAATATAATCTTTCAATTTCAGACTTATAAAGTAAAAAAGAAACTGTACAGTTTTTCCGGTGACCAAGTAAATATTATGCAGTAGACCGACAAAAACCACATGTCGCTGTTGAATCGTGAACACGTAGTAGCCCGTCATGCTTTGCGATTCATTCAGTTGATTGGGGAATGGGTTTGACGAAAACATAGTCACGTGTTGAAAAGTGCCTTCATAAAAGGTAGTGTGCCCGACCTTAAACATTTTTAAAAAGTTAATGGTTTAAATTAAGATCCCATTTTAAGTTAGACTATATATAATTAATTGCACTCCCTGGATTCTAATTTAAGTAATATGTATACATCATTAATATAATGTTTTTATTTCTTCCGCGGAAACAAGCGCATCAAAAAGATAATTATAACTATAGAAATTACCAGTGTAAAACAGTACAATACAAAGTAAAGAAAAATTTTAAAAATACGCTTCTCGAGATTACAAACTTAAAATGCGTTAATGATATAAAGCTAAATATATAGTTAAAGGCCTTGAAAATGTTTCTCTTATACCTATAGGTATATGACAATAAATGAAGTGACAGTATTACGATTTGTAAGTAAAAATATCGAAAATAATCTGGGGAATGTTGTTCCAATTAGATGAAATGTGAGTAATGTAATATGCGATATCCTGAAACTGAGGTTACACAGTACGTGTTATAAAGAGGTGATTAAAAACCTACTTTCCCTGTGTTTTAAAAACTATTAAAATGCATTTAATAATATATCGCCAAAAATATTTCTGAAATTCTTACATAACAGTTATTTCTTGTATGTTTCATGTAAAACGATACAGGTCACTGCTCTATAAATGAGCCCGGCTCTCTGTACCTCTGAGTACTTTGATTTTTATACCTCATGTGAACTTCAAGGCATGCCAGGCCGACACGTTTTATTATGAATTTATGGAATGGATTTTTTAACCATCTTCTATTAAATGTACAATTAAATGGAAAGAGTACTTTTAAAAACAAGTTAAGAGGTTCATCCTGTAAAAGGGCATTTTAGAACATGAAAGTGAAATGATTTACTACTAGTCTATAAACATATTTCATTAAATGTATCATCTAGTATGAACATCAAGTTTTTTTATGTTCTGTATGCTCTATGTTCACGTATTTTCTTGTCCTCTTGAGTGTTACAAATTATGCTTGTATCTATGTTATTCCCCTAATGGGACCATGATTGGCAAATAAATTCTATTCTATTCTGTATCATAGTGGGTGAGTTCACCATGTATCGGGCACCCTCGTACTTCAACAAGTTCTAGCGATATCGCTATGGACCGAATATTAACAAAATGTAGTATTCATTAAAATATGAATTTGTCACACAATTTTGTGTTATTTATTGAAAAAAATATCCATAAAAACCGATTTTTTTGAAATGAGTAAGAATTCACCATGGATCGGACAATATTCACCATGCATCCGACAAACGGTATTTGAACTGAAAAAATATCAAACCTTTATCTTCTTGCTTTAAAATTAGTGATATAGAAATATTTTAATCTTTAAATTTAAACATTAACCTTCTCATTAAAATAGATTGACTATATCAATTCACAAATGTGGAGAGATTTTAGGTGCATCACATCGCATTACAAAGGCTTCACAATGCTGGTTATATGGCAACTCGGGCCTTTGTCTCATAAGTTATCATCCTCTAGTCTGTAAAATAAATTGAGTTCATTTCTAGTCGTCATATATCGATAACTTGGATTTTCCCTGGAAATTTAGAGTTTTTATTTTCTATATCCGCAAAAAACAGCTGTCACTTTGGGTCTTTTATAATGAAAATGGAAGCGATTACCCATGCATCGGAAAGTGTCCGATGCATGGTTAATTTGTGTCCGATGTACGGTGAAATAAACATACTAGTAAAAAACAACTCTAAAAAAATTTATACAAATATTAAAACTAAATTTTTGGAAAATTTCTGTAAAATTATTAATCATTGACAACTTCAATCCAAGTCCGACTGGTTTCGTGAAATCTAATAAAAAGAACGACAACTCTAAAAATTTGCATAATCATTAAATTCTGGTTACTCCCCTTTGATGAGGTAAAATATGACGTAACTTCAAGGCCATTCTCGTAGTATTTTGATGACAACATGATAATAAGAATCGGCATCATTAAAAACTTTCAATCTTTAGCTTACAAACAGAAACAAGTAAAAACATGGAGAGACTCAGGTTAAATGAAAGTTTATAGCTTAAACTGTCCGAAGCAAGGTATGCGTCCGATGCATGGTTAACTCACCATAGTTATTAGTCCCCTACCGGTGAAACCGGAGGGGACTATAGGTTTCCTCTGAGTCTGTCCGTCCGTCTGTCTGTCTGTCCGTCTGTCCGTCTGTCCCTCTGTCTGTCTGTCAGTCTGTCCCACTTGGTTTTCCGCACTTTTTTCCTAAACGCTTGCAGATATTGCGCTGATTTTTGGCATGTGAGTGTATCTTAATGAGTTACAGATCAAGTTTGCATTTCGTTCCGCTTCATTGATTTTTGACAAAATTACGGCCTTTTCAATTTTTAAGGGTTTTCCGCAATTTTCTTCTAAACGCTTTCAGATATTGATCTGATTTTTGGTATGTGACTTTACCTTGATTACTTATAGATCAAGTTTGCATTTCGTCCCGCTTCATTGATTTTTGACGGAATTATGGCATTTTCAATTCTTACCGAGAACCAGATTACACTTTCCGGTAGGGGACTAGTATTGCTAATGCAATACTCTCAGAATGCTTGTTATTAATGTTGTTGACGTCATACTTAAATTCATGGGCCATTATTCGCCTTTACATCGGCATCTTTTAATATGTGTAATGAATTATGTCATACTAGTATTAAAAGAAAACATACGAGTTTTGCTCACTTATCCTATGCCCAGTATGCTTTATGGTATTAAAAGTGACCTGGCTGCATTTATTAGTCCCCTACCGGTGAAACCGGAGGGGACTATAGGTTTCCTCGAAGTCTATCTGTCCGTCTGTCCCTCTGTCTGTCTGTCAGTCTGTCCCACTTGGTTTTCCGCACCTTTTTCCTAAACGCTTGCAGATATTGAGCTGATTTTTGGCATGTGAGTGTATCTTGATGAGTTACAGATCAAGTTTGCATTTCGTTCCGCTTCATTGATTTTTGACGGAATTGCGACCTTTTCAATTTTTAAGGGTTTTCCGCAATTTTCTTCTAAACACTTTCAGATATTGAGCTGATATTTCGTATGTGACTTTACCTTGGTAGTTATAGATCAAGTTTGCATTTCGTCCCGCTTCATTGATTTTTGACGGAATTAAGGCATTTTCAATTCTTAACGGGAACCAGATTACACTTGCCGGTAGGGGACTAGTATTGCTAATGCAATACTCTCAGAATGCTTGTTAACTTTCATTTCAATTGAATTTGAAATTGCTTATGAATCATTCTACTGATCCATGACGTGTGAGTTGTTAACGATCACAATGCCTAATTTGGGTCAAGAAGCAATTTAATTCAGCCAAGGTCTATATTGAGAGGCTGAGGAGTCGACTTATACCTACTTTGAAAGACTATAGCTTTGGCAAATGCCTGCGTTGAGATACTACAAAGTCAGCAGATGCCCCATTGACTGATTATAGAGTTGTCAAAAATCTGCAGATACAGTAATTATAATATCAATTAACATTTCTAATTTAGTTGTACGTGTGCCAAGTACCGACAAAGTGTTTGGAGATTGGTTAGCGAATATCTGAAAAATTTGGATTAACAAATGGAAGGAGATAGCCCTTGGAACAAATTTGAACACATTTCGTTCCGATTTATATGGTGCAAATGCAATTAACAACACACATTATTGAAACTCTTACATTGTATTTCACTTTTCCGTTTGCTATGTATATTTGAATTGCACTTGAAGTGTTTACTTTTTGATTACATTTCACTAATTAATATAACACTGCATAACAGGATATGTTCATATTTCTATTTTCCTAAAATATTTAAGCTAAGAAATAAGAAATACTTAAAAATAAGACAAAATAGTACGGCTTTAAAGTAAATAAGACAAAATAGTACGACTTTAAAGTAAATTATATATAACTGCGAGTATACATAAACATGAAACTAGTTTTGCGCAACTTATCTGTTTTATTTGCATAGAAGTAAAATGGAACCTTTGACACAGTAGATACTAGGTTGCCACCGTTCTTTTCTGGTGTGTGTGTGGGTGGGTGGGGGTGCAAGGGGGCGATGCTTAGAGACATCACATTCAACAGTTTCCCTGTTTCTCATGTGTTCTTAATAAATACAAGACTGATGTCTAAAGTAAGCAAATGGACGAAGCATTGTTATTTTTTCATGATTGGTGACATGTAACCGGTTCGATTAACTACATGTACATACAGTAGATGTTAAGAATATGTGTATGTGTTAGCTCTTCAAAAAAAAAAAGATTTAGGCATTGGAATTGTTGCTGAATCAATAATCTGCAATACATTTATGTAAGTAGAAGTTTTAAATTTCGAGCAGAGAACCAGATGCCAGTAAGATTCTAGCAAAAGCTTGGAAGATGTTTGATATCCTTGTGGTGCTGTTCTTTTTGCTCCCCCCCCCCCCCTCCACCACCACCAGGGAACATTCCTAATCTACATGTAGAACAACAAAAAATCATTAGCACTGAATGCAGTGATTAATCAAACACTTTACATTAAAAGATACCAAGAAAACAATTTACAGATTTGGAGTATTCATGTTGGGCACTAATAGTGAAATTCACGATTGGGATTGTCAAAAATGGCAGAACTCCTCAGAAAGTGTGTAGTGTATTCTAAAAGCAAATAAAGACATAGTCAATCTTACTTGTTGAAAAATAATTTATCTTGTTTCATGTTTCCATTTGTATGGGAAATCACAAGGGAACCTTTATTAACTACGAGTTATGTACCTTTCCTATGTTGACTTATTTTATTTAATTATTTAATTCACTAAATTTATCTCATCTAGTGTAAAAGTCATTGACCAAAAAAGTCACGCAGCAATTTGAAGTTTTTCTTCCTCATTCATTTTGATAGTAACTTTTGAATTAATATTTACAGTCGATGTGCAGTAGAGTATAGATAAGGAAATTAGAACAATGAATTGATGAATTCAACACTACTTATTGTTCACAGCACATTGAAACTTTGAGAAAATGTATAATTTTGGATATTTTATAGCGGTATCACTTTTTCTAATTCAGAATACGTATACAAACTTAACAGCTGTTAAACCAAAATGTTTTGATTTTAGTAATCCCAGTAAGTAAGTATCAATCTATTTCTAGAAAAAGAAATTATCTGTGATGTTCTGGATTTTTTCTTTCAAAGAAATAATATTGATTAGAGTTTGATTTAAGAATGATTTGTGTTTCAGAATAAAGTGTTGCTCTGGATACAGAACCATTGGAGAAAAATGTTACCGTGAGTTTTATATTTGTTTAATATATTGCAATTTTTTCTCGAATATCCATACAGGATTGGATGACATTTGCACAAGTTATTTTGCATGATATGCATGATTTTGTGTTATCGGCACATTTACTCTTTGATGTTTACGTAGAATGTCTATGCATAAATATTGTAGTTGCTTTAATGTTAATTTAGCTTGTATAGGCTCATTTGGGGAAGAATGCAGCAAACCATGTCCTGAAGGATATTATGGTGAAAAATGCAAAGAAAAATGTTCTTGTGAAAAATGTTACGCAACAACAGGAGAATGTTTCAACGGAACTGGAGCACAGCGTAAGTGTATGTGACATGCATACAGGTCTTAGCATAGGAGTCGAAAAATCATTAGTAAAGTTCAACATTTCTTTACACAAAATTTTGATAGGTAAGTTCTGTTACATTTTTTATGATTAAATCTTTCAATACTAGCAGACACTAAAGTTCACTTCACTCTATGTACGATACAAAAGATTGAGGTGATACGGATATTTTGCGAATTTTATTCTTTTGGAAATTTGATCAGTTGTAGCTACAAACTATAGTTCTGTAGATATATGTAGAAGATTATCACTATATATGGCATTGATATGCATTCTGTATATTTTTCTCCGTTTTCTTTCGTAATTTAATTTTTTTAATTAGAACTTATGTGATACATGGAGATAACGAACAGTAATCAAGCTCAAAAGTCCACTGAAACAATACAAATCGGGAGCAGAGCAAACACGAACCTCTCCAAACATCAGAGCTGGGATCAGGTGCCGTGGAGGAGTAAGTACCCCTGCCGACCGGTCACATCCGCTGTCTGCTAACTCTATTTGTCATAATCAGGAAAACGGAAAAATCCGTAAACAATTCAATGTGTAAAAAATGGCCTAAAAATCAGTATGAAAAACGTCAGCCAGCATTCGACTTAATGATAGATTGTATTTGATGACAAGGTCATTGTATCGACCGTAGAACATGCAAAATGATGACTTTAAACGAGACTGTTGATATTCTTGTTTCATCAACTTGTTTGTCAATAACTTGCCTCGTTTTAGAATTGCTCTTGCGAATTTGAGAATTTATCTGAATATTAGACCAATCCAATTTGATTCGATGGAATCGTTCTTTTTTGTTAAGATAATACATATATAGCAGGTGGACCTAAAAATGGTGATACAAGTGGATCTATGACATGGATTCCCATCTTATTAGGTCTACTAGGAAGTATGGGAACTCTTGCAGTTCTATTTTTAGTGCTCTACATAAAAGAAAGGTAAATATACAGGCGTATGATTGTACATTACTGTGTATCACATGACTTCCTTGAATAAATCCTTCTTGCTGAATTATCTTGACTCTTTTTACTTCTTAAAATGTCTCATAAGTCAATATTAACTGGATTCAGCATAACTTCAGAAATTGTATATTACATATTTAAATTTTCTAAGTGAACATCCCTCAGAGGTGCAGCAATGTGCAGATATTATTCATGACAAGACTATTGAGAAAAAGTTTATTAATGAAATAACTTTTTTATAATGAATTTTATCGTCAATATTATAATCATATTTCTAAGACAAATGCATGGCCTTTCTCTACCCTATATTTATACCTTACAGGCAGATTTTCAAGAAAACGAAATAAATCACATTTAATGAGTTATAGTAATTAAAATGATACTTTCTTCATACTTAGCTTCTATTTATTTTTCCTATGCCTTATTAGTTACAAAAGTAGTCAATTTACTATTTGACAGGAAGACTTTTGTTCAATGTGAAACCGTCCTTGATGGTACGTAGTAACTTTCGTTCTAACCCATTTTTAGTTTGACTTAAACTATGATCAATCAACAACTATTGTCTACAATGCATTAAGACTGATATACAATGTAATATAGACTGTAATACAGTGTCGAAGGTAAATTATTTTTAAAGTTTCTGCAAAAGAGGAAAATACAAACAATGAAAATGATCACGAGGATTACGACAGCATAAGAGAATCTCGAATGGTTTTTGACAATGAGGGTGCCTGTGGTAGCCAGAAGAAGTTTACAACATTGGATAGAGCTAGCTATGCGAAGACACAGACCTTACAGAATCCGTACAATAAGCTAAGCTTTAACAGACTTAAAAATCGGACAATGGAATTCAGAAATGGTGAATTATACAATATATCAGAAACTGGCTCACTTAAAATGGATGTCGGTGACTATGTGACTGTTGCATCTGATAAAGATGACACAGATCGTTTGAAATCAAAACATTTTAAAGGAGAAGATATTGATGAACCATATAGTAATTACTACAGCGATGCAGCAAATATTCAATCAAATAAAAAGTTCTATTGTGGGAAGCTGAAGGAAAACCCTAATGTTTCTGAGAAAAAAGCGAAGCATAGGCCAAAGGTACAGAATAAAAAACCAACAATAAAACCAAAACCTGCACACTTGAGTATCGGAACAGAGAGCACTAAAGAGCAGAAAGAAGATGGAGCATATTGTCTCGCAGATCAATTAGAGTGAATTTATTGTATCAGATTAACGCAATAAAATATCAACGATGAATTTTAGCACAATTTATGAGATGTATTTTGGAATTTGAGGAAGTCAGATTCGATATTCATGCGATATCACACATGGCGCGCCTGTGATCAAGGAAACGTATTAGGTAATTGTGAAGAGGGTTTCAAAAAGTGGAATACAGACTGTTGTCTACAATATATATTGTTCTTCTAAAGGCCAAATCCAAATAATATTTTCAAAATCGATTGAAAATATAGAAAAAAAAATCTAGACCTTCAACAGGCATTATTCCAAATTATATCTGAAAAACTACGGCATTTATAATAGAAAAAATACGATCAACAACTATATGACTTAATATTGTTAAATAGTCAATATGCACATACTTCAAAATAAAATCGAATTAATAATAATAAAGTTTGTATATATGCAATATCTATATCCATTCATCTCTGGCCCTCTTCACATAAAATCTAACGACTAAGACAACATTTCCAATTCTTTCTATTACATTAGATAACATTGTAAACAATATTTAAGGTAAAAAACTTTATTAAACCAAGAATTACAGAAATGTTAAATTGTTTAATTCTAATCATGGAGGTGTATGTTTAGGAAAAGGGTGACAGTCTAAATAATAAATATACAAGCACCTTATAAATTACTCATTCAATTGTATGGTGAAGTTCCACTTTCTAAAATGTACCATCTAATGTGAACTGTAGTATTCGTAGAATTGATATTGAAAAAAGATTTTCAGGCAATTAAATGAAACACTCCCTGAAATTTAAGATTACATATATTTTTTTTAACATGTTTATATGTTTTATAATAATTGGTAAGATAATTTTCAATCATTCACACACATGTAGTTGACTCAAATAAAGTTATTTCAACCATGAAGGAGTTTTATAGATTAAATAAAATCTGATATTCAAACACAAATTATTTAGTCTACATCCTTTTGAATTCTTAACACTCTCACGCAGGTTCCAGTTAAGGTTAATTCCCTTTCTTTATTCATTTAAAAATATTCGGTTAATGATGATGATTTTCCAAACAATTTCTAAATTTTAATTGAAATGCAGACAATTTCAGCGTAACTTACCTTGGAGACCGAAATCACCGGTTAACATTTTGTAAGGGAATAAAAGTCATTAAAACAATGAGATCTTTCTTATCAGAATGTCAATAAACTTTTTTTAAAAAGTATATCTTTTACTATAACAATCAAATTATTTTAATTATTTTTTTTCTTCAGTTTTTATAATATCGAGACATGAAATTCAAAAAAAAAATCAAATTAAAAAGTATAAATTTAAATTATTCTAAGTGCATTATTTAAACCCTAAAGAACAGATGCCATGCATCTCATTGGTTTTTGATTATTTGTACTTAAGTTAAAGTATGGGATTTTAGTTCGCCCAGTTTCAACTATTTATAGAAGGAAGTACTTAAGGATATACAAAACACCCATCACCCGAAGTTCCTGTTGTTTAATTTTTGTTATTTTTGTATATTTTATACAAGACTACATCTGCTAAGTGTATGCATATATTTGACAAACTCGTTTGAGCCGTATTTGGAAAGAACGTTTAAAAAGAGAAGAACTATGGTTGATATAAGCCTTGAAAATGCATGTTTTTCAATTGAAATACATGTATTTCATTATGAAAAAAATATTGATTTATTTAAGTGAAAAATACTTTTTTCATGTAGCTTGCCGCTCAATAATCTTGATAATTTTTGTAAAAAATTTTTAACGACCCGTGTTGAATAGAGGATATTCACACACCCCTTTCTCACAGCGTTTTTCAGACTCGGTACGAAAATAATGCTATGAATACACATAAAAAATTCCAAGCTGCTTGAAAATATCTTTGGCTATTAAAATGTTATTTACATTATACTTTTCAAAAACTTCAAACTATACAGTGCATTTAAATGTAGATGTATAGAAAACTTCTCCCCCTTCTCCTTTCTTCTTTGCAACGCAGACCATTTCCATAAATAAGTTGTATGTTAAAATATAACGCGCATGTTGACATAAATTAAGTCGCATGTTGACATAAATATCTTACATGTTAACATAGTTATCTTGCATGTTAACATATATAAGTAGCACGATTCTGTTACATCTTGCTTGTATGATGTCATATAATGGCGTTAGTAAGTAGTTTACCAACATCAAAATTAGATTCTCTAAAGAGATTTGTAACTTGCATACCAACATAATTCTTTTGAATGTTGACATAAATAAGTCACATGTCTGCATACTTATATTGCATGTTAACATAATTTATTTTGAACGTAGGGGGGAAGAAATATGCTACCATATGTATCTTTCATAAATCCTAAGAAATTTTGTAATGTCATATAGAAACATGGCTACATGTACATAACAACATTATACCAATTGATTTAGTACGTGTTAACAAATTAAATGGTCTGAAACTGTCTCATTATATTAAAAATACGTCTAGAAATTAAACTCTGGATAACTGGTTTAATGAGAGCATCATAGTTAAATTCAAGATTACATTAATTACACACCGTATGGTGAATTGTTAAATGAAATATGGAGGTAACTAACAGTATTCAAGCTCAAAGTCCATTAAAACAATACAAAGCAGGAGTAGAGCAAATATGGACCTCCAAAACATTAGAGGTGGGATCAGGTGCCATGAAGGAGTGATCATTCCCTGCCGACCGGTCACATCCACCGCGTGCGTCTTGTCATGTTCGGTAAATAATGGAAAAATCCGTTGACAATCAGTATGTAAATAATGGTCTAGCAATTAGTATGAAAAACGTCAGTCAGCATATGACTTAATGATAGATTGTATTTGCTGACAAGGGCATTGTATCGACCATAGAACTTACGAAAAGATGACTTTAAACGAGGCCGTTGATATTCTTGTTTCATCAAATTGTTTTTCAATAGATTACCTCGTTTTAGAAATTGTTCATACATAGAGCATGCTCTTGTGTATCGGACCAATTGAGAGATGTACACCCAATATATATGCAGGTGATAAGGGTATATTGCTGCATAAGTAAGGGAATTTGACGATTAAAAAGTTAAAGTCATCACGTTAATCATAAAGCTTTGCTGTTAGATTACCATTAAGGTATTCAATGTATAATGAAGGGATTTTGAATTTTTTTTTAATCATCTTAAACCTCTGATGTTTTGAAAGTCTGTGTTTGCTCTGCACCTATTTTGTAATGTTTAATGGACTTTTGAGCTTGAATACTGTTCGTTATCTCCATATATTTCACTAGTTAAAAATGCATTGCTAGATAACGATGAAAGTGAAATGAACCAAATTCACATGGAAGATACCATATACCGGTACAAAGCCAGTCATTTTGCACCTTAAATGTTCTTGAAGAGGTATCTGCCCTTGATGAAAAGGAGAAACCAATTTAAAGAAAAAAAGATATCTAAGGTGAATGATTCATTTTATTTCATTTTATAACAAAGAGAGAGTTTATGCATATATTTACCAAGAGATTTGTATGAAATTCAAATTACTTTTTACAATATCTTAATAACACATGCGCTGCCCATAGACTTCAATGTTAACTTAAAGGTACAAATAATTGTACAATAATCAGAATCTGGTAAATTCCTTTGGTGAAGTAGTTTTGTTTGATAATACCTTCAAAATGCTACCATGATTTAAAAATCGGACCATTCATATATTAGGTACAAAGATGGCTGTTATAGATTCAATACGTTAAGGAAGCACTAAACACTATTGAAAAATGCTTTTTGGACTTGAGAAAAATATATCATATAAAGAAGCACATATTCAGTGCATCTACATGTAGATCATTTTCAAGAAAGGGTACCTGCCTTATTTCTGCAGGTTAAATGTTAAAAGACAATGAACTATTTGTGAACAGAAATCACTGTTGTTTACTTACATCGGGAAAATTAATTAAAATAATGTATTCAATTACTTAATCTTGGTCTAACATAACATTAAGAATACTTTAATTCATAAGAAATTGTGTCATTAACTGTAGATTCCCATTTATTCTATTTTTTCTTCAAAGGGCAGATCGCTCTAACTTAATAAAACTAACATACAAATAGAACTCTTTAGTGTGTAGTGTTTAGAGCTTCCTTAACGTCTTTTTCTAGTAAAGTATCCAACTATGAAACAGATGTGTCAGACTCTGTAGTATCTTTTATTTCAAGCTCACTGGGAAATATCGTGTCGACATATGAATGGAAATAACTATTGTTAATAGATATTACGTCGTCGATGTATCTAAATGTCGAGTTGAAGGCCACAGCAAGAGATTTCTTTTTCTCTTGTATAAGACTTTGAATAAATTCTGCTTCATATGACTACAAAAATAGAACTGCTAACAACGGGGCGCAATTGGTACCCATGGGAATTCCAACAGGTTGTTGGAAGACCTGGTCTCCAAGAACCACATAGATATTGTCAATCAGAAACTCAAACCATCTTTTTAATACCAACTTCAGAGTACTTGTGTGTACAATCTGAATGTTTTGTAACATAATAATTTTGCAAATTACCAATGACAAGGTAAGTTTACGAGTTCCATTTTTATTGAAAGAGCAGCTGTCAATGACGTTAAAAAGCCTGAACTTTAATTTCTCGTGGTGAAAGGTTGTATACAGAGTTGAAAAGTCGTAAGTTTTTATGCTATTGATTTTGTTAAAATTTTGTGATTTCAAATTTCTCAAGAATTCCTTGGAAAGGGAGTTATGGGTATAAGTTGGATTGCAACTTGTAAAATTAAATCTTAGTTCTTCTAAAGTACAATTAAATAATGAGACTGACAAACAAAAACAACGTTGTTACCTGCTTTGTCAGCTGGTACCAGTACATACTGATCGTGTAGTCTATCTTATTCTTTTTTCACTTCTGAATTATTGAACACAGAAGGAAAGATGGTTTTCATGTTGTCCCTAAATCGCTTAATGCGAGAGTTTAACATACATCTGATGCATTTAATCCATTCTGAAAAAGTGTCAAGGTCTTCTTTTTCATGTCTGGCCCATCGCCTGTATGAAATTATGATTCCAGTTGAAAGATCAAGGTTCCCTAAATTTTGGCCCTTTTAAAATAAGTGATTTAGGGTCCTAATTATTAACTATATTTACGTCACAAGTACCAGGTAATAGTGTATCCAGCAGGACTATAGTTGTAGGGTGAAAAGGAACATGAACACGATGGAGGATTATGTTTCAGATGCTCAATATCTAAACTCTGTAAAGTTTTTTTTGAGGTGATGATGAAATTTTTAAACCAGAGTGTACATAATGATAAACAAGTTTAAGGACAGTACAAGATTTTTGTTATAAAATGTGTTGTTTCAAACCACACTATTAAGAAAAAATTATAACAAGATTATGGTTAAGCTGTAAGAGTATTTTTGATATATATACTCTTTTTTGCAAAAAATTTAGTTAAATGCAAATCTTGTTTCAAGATAAAAGTAAATATGAACAAGGCACACAAACTTTAATCGAACAGTTTTGTAAATGTCCAATTTTTTGTACTAGAAAACCAAGTACAATGTATTAATACCTGAATCAATTTCAAACAGAAATCGTAGAACTCTGTATCAAAAATTTCCTTATCATTTATTCATGATCTGTTCAATAGCACATGATTTTGATCACAATGCATACATGTATGTAAAGAATATCGGGTAATTATAGATATGTATTTTCAAAATATTTGAAGCCCATCATTCAAATTCTAAGTTACAGTAATTCTTTTAAGAATTAAGGATTTTAGCATTCTGATTTTAAATACGACAGTTGTTTATCATACTTTAAAGAAATAATTAAAAGTCTAACCCTGTATTGAACCTTCTTCCATTATTCCACAAAAAACACTGTAGATAATAAAAACCTTTTTAATACATCTGTATTGCTTCCTGAGTAAAATTTCAATACAAATCGATGAACATTTATTCAGATTATTTAAAAAAAAAAACAAAAAAAAAAAAAAACAATATAAATATTTCACCATTTACTTATTTCAATTTTTTAATAAATCCACTAGTTTCAAAAGATTAATAACAGTTCTATAGAAGAAATATCTTGCACATTTAAGAGAGCGCTTACTTTGTCATTTATGCAAACATAACAGAATCTCATGATGTCCTTTGACGATGGAATCTCTCAGGCATGTGACAAAACCTATTGTGATTAGATGCATATGAAAACGTTTGCTCTTTGAAAAATTTAGAGAAAAAGAATAAATGTATTTCCAAAATGGTGTTCACCTCTTTGGTTGGCTTGGACAATCTCTATGAAACTTCTAATTTACACTTTAGATATCTAAAATTGTCTCCATTGCCATGGAAACGGTTGGACAGTTTTTTTTCCACAACTAACGAGTTAACTAACGTGCATTATGGCAAGCCCTTTTACTATTTATTCGTAAAATAATTTTTTTCTTTCAAAAAGAGAGATATCTCTTTAGCTTATAGAGATATCTCTTTAACTAAAAGAGATATCTCTTTAACTAAAAGAGATATCTCTTTGACCCAGAGAGATATCTCTTTGACTAAGAGAGATATCTTTATAACCTAGAGAGATATCTCTATAAACAAAAGAGATATCTCTTTTTGCAAGAGAGATATCTCTTTTACTTAGAGAGATATCTTTTTAAGCTAGAGAGATATCTCTTAAAGCGAGAGAGATATATCTTAAAGTTAGAGAGATATCTCTTTAACAACGTTAAAGGAGATATCTTTCTAAGCTAGAGAGATATCTCTTTAGGTTTTCAAAAAGAGATATCTTTCTAAGTTCAAGAGATATCTCTTTTAATGAAAGAGATATCTCTTTTCAAGTTATCCTTAAAATGAAATAATTATTCCTCCCCATAATACGAAAGCGAGGCTAGACACCACATGGCAGGAAGTGTTATGTAAGATCATGTACTGATGTAGATCTCTGCCTCTGGAATAGATTCAGCATGCCCGATCCCAAAATGAAGTAAGTAGAAAGAAATGGTAAATCCCCTGTTTGAAACAACAAAAGAATAATGACTACTTCGTTGATAAACATGCTAAAGTCTTTATATTCAGGAAAACGAAAGTAGCAATAATCTCAACTGAAAATGGACCGAATTTTCTCAGCTTTTGAAATAATCAGCTGTTTCTAATTTTAATTCTAGACAACACTGAATTGCTTGTCATATTTATTTAAGTTATAATGTAAAATAGGTCAAATTTTAAGACTACTTTAACATCCTCGTCGAAATCAAGTTGGAGAAATCGGGTGGGGGTCCAGGCGCGGATCCAGGAATTTTTCCAGGGGGGGGGGGGTCCACACCAGTCATAAAAAAAAAACTCAACCCAGAAATTCCTTGACAAGCAAAAAAAAAAAACCAAACCAATACAAAACAAAACGTAAAACCTATTTCGCCGGGGGGGGGGGGGGGGGGGGGGCTAGTATAGACGCTACACTTCGCTTCTTACACTTCATATGTATGACTTTTCTGCTTGCCAACTTAACAGGGGGCCGGGTTTTCTAGATTGGTGGGGGGGGGGAGGGGGTCAAGGTCACTTTTAATTCCCATAGAAGATACATTTTATAACACTGCAAATTCCGGGGGGGGAGGGGGCAGATCCCCCCAAACCCCCTCTAGATCCGCGCATGGGGTCTATCTCGTTGAACAGTGAACTTTTGCTGACTATTTTTATTGGGCATTGTTTAATGTTGTTAATTGATGTTAATGTTGTTTTGTGGAAAAAAGTGGGGAGATTTGCTCCCACCCACCCACCAGCAATTCTACAAGTAAGCCCCATTAGGTTCTGATACTCATGGTTTAATGTACAGGTGCTTGGGGACAGTCCCCCCCCACCACCACCACAGGGCCCTTTGCAACGATTTCAAAAGGCGAGGGGGGGTAGCAACTTCCCCAAAAAACATATCCCTATGGCTCCCTGAATTATTTTTCATGATTTTTTAAAGCATTTGTTGATGTATAATGCACTATAGCACTATAAAAATAAGCTATATATATTTCCAGAGTCTCTGGTATCTGATGTAATCCCCCCCCCCCCCCAAAAAAAAAATAACCTCTCTATTTATATCATTTGTATATTTTTTTATACATAGCTTAATTATTAATTGTGAATTTTTATAGTGCATTATACATCAACATATGCTTAAAAAAAATAAATCATAAAAAATAACTCGGGAACTCCAAAATTTATGGAGGATGGGGGTGGGTTGTGTTTCTGTTCCCTTGAAGCACCTGTGGTTGAATTGCGTACATTTTGTCTCTTGTCTTTTATAAAATAAGCTTAACTCCGAGTGATTGCAAAGATCAATATGTACTGGTCATTATCCTTCAATAAATTACAAAAACAACAACTTTAAATAAATTCAGTCTAACTAAAATTAGACCTTTATTCGGCTCCAACAAGATTGCTACACATTGCGATCTAGTTGGATCTAATTTTAATTTTTTTTTCTGCTCTCACTAAAGGAAAGGGATCAAGGCATTCTTTGATTTTGATGCAAATTCTATTGTGTGAAATGGAAATAAAAATTATAATATTGGATCGCCAAGTCATAATTGCAACTCTTCTTTTGATGGAAATCTATATAGCTTGAACTTTTTTTTTTTTTTAGAAGTTTAAAAATTTGCCTTAGAAGAACAGAAATACTTTCCTTGTCATCTGAAATGTAGGAGAATATAGGTACCCCTTAATCTTTAGAATTTTTATGCCCCTGCCATAAAATGGGGGCATATAGTGTTACCCTGTTCCGTCATTCCATCGTCATTAACTTTTCGTTCATTATCTCGGCAACAGTTGTACACATTCAACTCAAATTTGATATATGGATACGTCATAGGAATACGCAGGTCAAGTATGAGTCAAGTTTGAATTTGGTCATGGTTTGATGATTTTTGACAGTTATCCCCCTTGAACTTGGAAAATATTTTAAAATTCACAATTTCTAATCATTATCTTGGCTACAAATGTGCAATTTACAATATGCAATTTGAAATTTTGGCTGTTCGAGGGGGCATTTATGGCGTTACCACAAGTCATCTAGTTTGTAAAATAAAATCGTTGCCCTTTGGTCTTTGTTTTCATTTCCCAACAAAATCTATCATGGTACATGTACATTCTCTGACAATTCCTCAGAATTTTTTTTATATTTTTGAAATCGAATATTTCTGAAATCAAGCACCGTTTACTGTTCAGTGCAGTCATTTAGGGTACATAATATTCCAAATCACTTTTATTTTTATTTGACTGCAAAAGCTGTAAATAAATTTTATGCCAGTAATTGCCAATGGCTGTTTGATATTGACAGAAAGCAGTTTTAGTGACTATGGCACAATTCATTTAATATACCTTCCATAAAGAAACCATGACTGGGAGTTTTTTTTTAAATCTCTGCATGATACATGTAGTGTAAAACAGGTCACTTCAAACAGAGACATATTATATGTCTCTGCTTCAAATTTGTTTTTTGTGTGTTGCAGGTTGAGACATCTGAGTTGTGTCCCCTCCTTTGTCATAATGCCAGCTGGTGTAAAGCTGAGATTGATCAATGTACTCTAGGCTAACTTATGACTGTGCTCTAGGTCTGGTGTATTCCCAAGGCAATAGAGAGCCAACATATGTAGATAGTTTAGAAAGGTACTTATTCTTACTTTTTGTTTAATGAGATTGCATGACTAAATATTTAATAAAATATATTAATCATATCTTAATGAATTCTATCTGTCCACCAAGCTTAACCTTTGATTTACCAATTATTTCAAAAAAGAAAAATATTGTTACACAGAGGAATTGTCCATTACAGAAAGACAACTATAGTTGTAAGGGTCCACAATATTAGTTTTCTTTGTAATATCCTTAGCTTTCAAAATTCAAAACTTATATTTATTTTTAAAGTGATAATTTCACAGGTGAATCACAAGAAGCAACTACCTAAGAAAAAAGTTGAGAATCTGAGGGTGTCCTACCAAACCTATCCTGTCCTGTTTGAAGAATTCCAGGCCATGAAAAGTGATGCACAGACTTTTGCACTTTCTGCACATTTAATTGTTTTTAAATGTCAAAAAAATTGTTTGAAAAAGTTTAATTACTTACTGGTACAGTTTATATGCATGTACCCACATTTCAACAATGACAATTTTGTGGCAAAAAAGTCAATAAAACAAGTATCAGTGTTTTCAATATCTTTATTTTATTTGAATGCTATAAAAATGTTATTACATGTACATACACATACTTATATTTTTTGTATACTGGTAATACATGCTATGAAAAATTGTAATATCATAAAGCATAGTTGCCCTGATGCTTATACTTATATACTTTTTTTATTTAAGTATAAGTCAGTAAAATCTTATTCTGCAAAAATTTTCTTAAAAATTCAAAAATACCTTCCAGTTATGGCTGAATTGACACGGATTCTGCCTGTATACTTTGATTGAACTATGCCTATATAATTCAATTACTGTGAACAAGCTCCAAAATTATACCCCCTTCATAATTTTTTTTCTGAAAATGCCAATATCAATTTTCTAAATGTAACCTTGAACTTGCCAAAATGATAACGTTAAAAAAAATGCATCCTCTATTCATTATAAATCTTTCAATAAAAGGTAGATATTTACTGTTTCTCCATCAAGACATTATGAACCTGACATGAACAGTTTTTTTTTTTTTTTTTGTCAATGACCTAGAACTTGCCACAATATCATTGGTCAAGGTTATGATGTACTTTCAGCTTACAAATAATCTTTGAAGTTTCCAGTTTCAATACTTATCCATGAGGGAGTAATGAAGTGAAAACAAATTTCACACCTTTCCTGCCAGTAATCTTGACATTGGATAAGTTCATGAAACACCATTTAGTCATAAGCAATCTTTGTGTCAAGCATCATTTGCAAATTATGCATTTGACAAAGGTAATACACTTTTTCTGCCAGTTATCTTGAACTTGCTTAAAAGTGACCTTGATTTAAGATCAGTCATAACCTCAGGTCATGCTCGATATCTGCGATAAGTATGAGATGCCTCTAATGTTCTCAATTACAAGATATAGTCGAGCAGGAATTATATATTTTTATAATTTTTTTTAATAAAAATTACCTCAAACTTCATCAAATAACCTTGGGTCAAGGCCATGACACATATATTCAATTTATGCATGAGGCACAAACTTCCATTTTTTCTTCGATAGGAAGTCAGAATTTGGGCAACAGTCAGCCTTTTCATTTAGCCCTCACTCAAAAAATTGCAAGGTCATAAATATGAACAAAAAGAAAAGAAAATGAAAGAAAAGACATAAATTTTATATTAATCATAGATGAATGAAAAATGGGAGCTGGAATTGAAAAAAAAACAACAAAAATCTAAGTTATAAACTTGACTGTTGTTAAAATGAATGTATTTTGTAAAATGTGTCTATATGTGAAATTATCTACCACTCTCTACCATTGGCTCATACATGTACATGTCTGAGAGAGGAACGAATGACAACTCTGCATAGGAGATTGATATTCTACAAGCTTAAATTAAGGTCCACAGTATCAATAAATATAATTAAAAAAAATATACTAACATCACATGTAAAAAAAAATTTCTGTAGCTAGAAGATTAATGATAAGACAATTATTTCTTTTTGGGTTGCAGTTGTGTTGAAGTGTATACAGTGAATTGTTTAATTATGGTCACTTGACGTAAGTGGAGTAAAACCTGTCTTATTGATAAAACTTGAATAATTCAGACTTCCACAGATCCATATACTAGGGGATTCAGGTGGGTTCAATTTCTGGTGGCCAGGAAGTTCAATTGGTAAAGCAAATGACTACTGATTCAGGGGGCCCTGACTTGAATCCTGGTCTGGTCCATACACTCCATTGCTTATCTCTTTTCTGTCTACACAAAGAATTTGACAATGCAGACTTTCCCTCAATATGATAGAAGTGCTTGTCTCCGCAGACTGTACTTGTGACCTACACATACACAAGAAAACATCTTTTAGGACTTTAAGAGAACATAGTGTTTTTTATTAATTGATCTATTTCATGTTTCAATGTTGTTAACAGCATATTTCTAAGTTATAATAAAATAATACTTACACATGTAAAAATTGACTCGCACTTTTTCAAGTAATCATATTGACTTGTTACACTCACTGGAATCTTGGACAACCTTCGCATTCAAAGACAAGTGTCACAGAAAGTGTATTGGACATACCCTTGTTGCACTTCATATCTGAATCAATGATACAAAAAATTTGTAGGGGATGTTTCATTAATCATTACATGTAACTGATCTTTTCATATTAAATACAGTGGTCTGCAACTGCACTAGAAAAACATGAAATCAAAAGGCCCATGGCCCACAATGATCACCTTAGTCACTAAGGCAATGTTGTTCTTTATAAGCAGATTTCCCCCCATATATGCTTAAGTAAAACTTGATTGTTTTGCCTGTAGTGGCTCAACCCTAGCCCCTGGAGAAATGAGGAATTATGCTTCCTTATAAATATCACTTATTATCTTTTTGTTGTTCTTGAGAAGAGATTTTTAAAGATTTGTTTCTATATGTGTTCCTTTGTAAAACTTCAACTGCTCATAATGGCCCCACCAAACAACCCCCCCCCCCCCCCCCGACCCCGGGTCATAATTTGAACAAATTTGATTGAACGTACAATACACAACCTAATGCTTCCATGTAAATACAGTTTAACTTCAGTATCGAGAACACTGATATCTCGAATACCATGGATATGTTGAAATGATCATGAAGTCCCAATCGCTTATTGTTTAAGTAATATACTCTTGATATCTCGAATCCTCGGATATCTTAAAGTTTTTTCTTATTCCAATCGAGTTCGAGATAATGAGGTTTGACTGTATGAACAATTATGCCTTAGCTTGATTGAGAAGATTCTAAAACAAATTCCTACATATTCTAATGTAAAACTTGATTGTCCATTGTTACCCCATACTACCCTAGAGGGTCAAGCTATGAATGATCGTGAATCTACACTTGAATCTACACTATATAATAAAGCTTGCACATAAGTTTCAACTCACCTGGCCCAGTGGTTTTTAAGAAAAAGATTTATATTTATCAAATATGTCATAAAATTTTCACTAATTATCTATTATCTCCCATTGAAAGAGAGTGGGGCCCTTAATTTGAATCCCTTTCAGTTGATCCACAAATTTAGATCAGAATTCAAAGCTCAATTGAGCCTTCAGCACAGAAAAGCTAAATATGTTTCAAAATAACGAAATTAAGGGGACAATCATTTCATTCTAAGAAGGGGGATAGAGGGCTATTTATTTCTTTCCATACCAGTGAAGGACAAACTTACTATTTTCAAGATGATAAATACATAAAATTATTTATTATACTTCTGTTAAAACATTTCCTATATAAAGTTAAGAAGGTAAAATAATATTTTCTATAGTGTGAAAATTTTACGCCTAGCAAAGCCATACCCCGGGGTATAGTTTGTACTATCCACCCCTTGGAAAATTTTCATTCAATTTTTGCCTCCAATTTTGATTTCTGCTATCAATCTATAGACTGATGATGTCATCCCAACTTTAGTAGCATTGTGACGTCAGTATATACTATCAGGTAATCCAACTCTCATAAATTATTATTCACATCAGTATAATAAAACGCTTATCCACTGACTCTTTCACTTAAAACGCTTATCCACTAGCTCTTTCATCAAACCCTTGACAGGAACTATTCCCCTCGGGCAAACCCTCGGGGAATAGTTCCTGTCGCGGGTTTGATAAAAGAGCTATTCCACTTACAGCCAGTGGATAAGTGTATAATATTATATATTTTCTTTTTCACTATTAACAGTTTTTGCACACACACCCCCCCCCCCCATACACACACACAAGGGGGGGGGGGACAAGGACAATTTTTTTTCTCAACATTTTCAGGTTCAGATTATTTATTTCAAAAAACTGCAAGTCACTTCCCCCTTTCATAATCAAATGGTCTACTCGCTTTCCACAGGCACTTATTTTCTGTAATAATTTTTATCCCAATGTATGATAGTAATATAATAATAACATAAGGTATCCAACTCGTTTGCAGGTACATGTACGATCACAGGGGATGCTTCCGGAATGTATTTGTAGATCTACTAAATTGTATCAGTCCTCACGTTGGGTTTTAAAATATACAAGCGTGTATATATATATTTTTAATTTATATTGTTTACATTTCGGGAGCAAACCTCTGTGATAGTTTACGTTGTTTCATGATCGGCTACGTTTCTTACTCTGAACTTCTTTCCATAAAATCAGTTGATCAAGCACTTGCAGAAGGACAGTTCTTTTTTTGTGTCGTATCTTGGGGTCATTGTTACACCTGCAAGTCAGTAATTTGCTTAGAAATACGGTGAAATACCATAAAACACCACACTACTTTCTTTTTGATTTAATGCATTTCCGTGAATATAAAGCTTACTTCCGGTAAAGGGAGATGTCATTAAAAATGCTTTTTAAATAAAAATAATGGAGAGAGATATCCCTTTACAGTAAAGAGATATCTCTTTTTGCTTGAGAGATATCTCTTTTGGATACTTTTGAAAAATATCTCTTTCACTTTGAGAGATATCTCTTAAGATAAACTTAGAGAGATGTCTCTTTTACTTTGAGAAATATCTCTTTAACTTGGAAAGATATCTCTTAAAGAGATATCTCTCTAGGTGAAAGAGATATCTCTCGTAAAGAAAGAGATATCTCTTTAACGCTAAGAGATATCTCTCTTAAGGAAAGAGATATCTCTCAAAGGAAAAGAGATCTTTCTTTAAGTGTAAGAGATATCTCTCAAAGTAAAAGAGATATCTCTCTGAATGAAAGAGATATCTCTTTTAGTGTAATAGATATCTCTCTAAGTGAAAGAGATATCTCTTTATTAGAGAGATATCTCTTTAAGTTGAGATATATCTCTTTAATTTGAAAGATATATCTGTTATTAAAGAGATATCTCTCTAAAATAAGAGGTATCTCTGTAATTTTAAGTGAAATTTTATTTTACGAATAAATAGTAAAAGGGCTTGCCATAGTGCATAGTTAGAGTGGGTTTTTTTTTTCGAGAGGTAGAAGATCTGTCGTCATGTGATCATTAGATATGGATCGTTTTGTATGTCTATTGCTTGCAATAGCAAACATTCTTATCTTAATCTTTTTATGATTTGTTTAATATTTCAATATCTCACTGATTATAAACGTTTATGGCAAACTAACAAACGTTATGACTTCAGAATCGGCTTTTCATCGCAAACTTCTTACATATATTTATGTAATGAAAATTCCACTATCGCCTGCATATGGTGTTTATATCTTTCAACTCATTCGGTACAAAGCACATGTTCTGAGTTTTTTGTTTTGTTTGTTGTTTAACGTTCCTCTCGAGAAATTTTCTCTCATATGGAGACGCCACCACTTGCCGGTGGAGGGCTGAAAATTTATACCTATGCTCGGCACTCAGAGCCATTGAGCAGTGAAGGATTTTTTTCGTGCGAACACTGCGACACGGGACCTCGTTTTATACCATCGCATCCGAAGGACCGGTCTCCACGTCTCGCAGTGGATTCGAACCCGCGACGTAAGGATCAGCTCCTTACTCCGCGACTCTAGAGCAGACGCTCTAACCAATGCGCCACGCGGGCGACACATGTTCTAAGTACAATCAGCTTTAAAACAGAGGCAGGCCTAGGATACTTACAAATAAGTTGTTACAGGGATTTCAACAACCTCAATCAAAGTAAGCATTTAAAAAATTCCTGGGTCATTATAATAAACTTGTTAGTAAATACATTTTGAAATTTTAGAATCTTGACAATTATTTATTTTACAAAATGATGGCAATAAATTTTCTTAATACGGAATATAATGCAAAAGTATGGTGCGTTTGAAGCCAAGAAAAGAATAATTATTGTTCGGACGAATTGGATATTTGTTCTGACAAAGAAGATGATAGTTCAGACAAGCTCGGACGAACACAATATTTGTGTGGATAAATAAGATCTTTAATTTTCTCTGACGAATTAAGTATACTCGAACACTAGAGGAAAGCTTAAGTTGTCTTGTTTGGATTTGTTCAGACGAACTGGATATTAACAATTTAGAGAATAACATATTTTTTCGAACAGATTTGATGTTTTTCTTTGGACAAGACTTTTCTCTGATAAAAGAGAGCATCCAGAAAATCAAAGATGGAAAATGTATAAAGCACATGAATCAAGTGCACGCTGGTTACGAGATAAGGATATCTAATCTGGTTTTAATTGACTCCATTCCTTTGCATCTCAACCTTTGTTTGCCATATACACTGGATAGTTTCTTAATGTTTTTTCTTTCGGTTTTCATGAAAATGTACAAAGCCTCTAAACATCACGTCATTCTTCATATTCAAATTGTAAGACATTTTTGATATATGTCAGAAAATTACATGTACGTATGTACACTGTTTAAAAACAGACACTCGGACGAAACTTAATTAACCGGTAGGTAGATAGCATGGAAAATTCTCTCTGTATATATCTCTCCCTCTTTCTCAGAATAATATATACAAGAAATATTAAAAATATTTTTTTAAAACAATGATACATAAGTTAAATTATTATGAAGCATTTCCTCATTGTGTAGATTGAAATCGATTAATGTGTCAATTTATCAAAAAAAAAAGAGAGAGAAGACATTTTTAAAATATAATGAGAACAACAGATCATTACCGTGTCCTCAGTTAATCTCAGGTGAACGTTTTGATCCACGGGCCTCTTGATTTATAATTCTTAATCTTTTTAACCAAAAAGAGAAATATATCCCTAACAAAATCTACAAGAGGTCATTATTCTACGGGGTCAGTTTTCTTCACGTAGGGTATGCAGATTTTAAGGGTGATGCCACTTTTTCTACAGGCAAAAGGGTCATTTTCGACGTCGAATAATGACCGGGATTCATTTTTCCACGTCGAACAATGACACCCGGTACGGCCATTCTTCTACAGGGGCATTATATTCTTCTTTATAACGGCCATTGAAAATATGAAGGAAGTATAAGAATCATATTGTTGATTTCATGTGTGTTAGATTTAGAGTTACAATTTATATATATATATATATATATATATATATATATATATATATATATATATATATATATATATATATATATATATATATATATATATATATATATATATATAATGCAGATTATGTATATTTAGAACAAAAGCAATTGAATATGATGTGAAACGATTTTATGACTAAATTCTAAATTGTGTATTCCCCTCGCTCCTTAAGATTAGAATGCAACAGATATAACAAAATTTCACTCAAAACAATATATATCGCCGAAAAGAGAGAGAGAGAGAGAGAGAGAGAAAGAAAGATTAGAGTTTTTATAAATATGCCGCAGATATTTAGGGTATTGGTATTGGTGTTCTGAATAATTGATAATCTTTGCCTAAAAATTAATTTTTCAAAATATTTTAAAACATATCGACTTCAGTTTTAATTCTTTTTATTTCATGATGGGTATCAAAGTAATTTGCCTACTTCGTAACAATTTTGTATTTGTTATCTGCTAACATTACATTTTTAAATTTTTAAAAATAATTGAGCACCGAAATCTGTCATTGTACGTCGTGTATATATTATTCTTGTTAGTTGACTATAGACTCGGTGGGAACCTTATTAAGGTCTGTTGTCTGACCAGCCGGTATTGTTTAAGCCCATTTAAACCGCATTTAAGCCGTTTTTGTCCTGTGCTTGTATTCAGCAGTAAAACTAAGTGTATGGTTATGGTGAGCAATGGTGCTTCTTTCCAAACTGTAAAATTCAAGGGATTTTGGTGTTAGGGTTTATCACATTTTAAAAATGCATAAGTTCTTTAAAAGTCTTTTTCTCCACCCCTGAGGTTTTAGCAAACAAACTTAATGCATGGTTATGACGAACAAGGATGCTTCTTCCAAAATTGTTAAATTCATGGCCCCTGGGCAAGGAGTTCTGGTGTCGGGGGGGGGGGGGGGGGGGCTCTGTTGATGGCATAGTAAAAATGCAAAAAAAAAAAAAAAAAAAAAAAAAAAAAAAAAAAAAAAAAATCTGAAAAAACCTTCCCCTCTTTGCAAAAATAAATAAATAAATAAAATAAAATAAAAAAACATGAATAAAAAAGATTAGAATTTTAAAAAAAAAAAACCTAAGTGGTAATATGAGCAGAAAGCCTCTTCCGAAATTGTGAAATTCGTGTCCCTGGGTCAGGGTTTCTGGTTTAGGGTGAGCTGTATTGCTTATATAGCGAAAATGCATAAATTCTTTATAAATATTCTCCTCTACCTCTAGGTATTTAGTAGAAAAACGATTGCATGTTTACGATGTACAAGCTAAGGACTCTGAAATTCAAGGTCTCTTAGATAGATGCTCTGGTGGTTGGGCAGGACTCAATTGATATAAATTATATAGTGTATTAGAAGTGGCAAGTACAGGCAAGTAAATAGACACGTTTATTAGTACTGGACTAACTATTTTGCTGATCCCTATTCATAGTATTTCTCATGATTTTTTTGGGCAATATATCTCCATCTTTCGGTTTTTGTTTTATTTCATACTTCTTTAGTTCCTTAAGGTGTTATATCATACACAAGTGAATGTTAAGGCCATTGGGCCTCTTGTTGAATAAATTCTGATTCATCGGATTTTCAAAATAGGTCATCTAGCAAAGAAGCCAAATTGTTCTCATTGGAATCCCAAATTTTTTTTGGAAGACCCGGTCTTCAATTAGGAAATCCAGCATCCTTTTAATATCAATTTCAAAGAACTTATGTATACAATTAGAGTGATTTTTAACAAATTAATTTTGTTGATGACCAATCACAAGATACGATAATTTCCGAGTTCCATTTTACTGAAGAAGGAATTGTCTATGATATCAAAATGCCTAGTTTTTAAACTTTATCGTGAGGAATGGATGTTTAAAAGGTGGAAAAGTCATACGTTTTGTTACATGTACTTACTTTTAAAAAAAATTCGTTATTTTAGATTTTCTAGATTTTTTTGCTGAGTTTTTAGAGTCCACATTTGATTTTCACCATAATTCGAGATTTTTCCTTTACAGCAGTAAATATTTTTGTGAGCAGTGAAGGTAGGAGTTTGGTAGAGTAATGAAAATGACTATTGTTAATTGATAAAATGTAGTCGATATGTTTAATTTTTGAATTGAAGGCCACAGATAAAGATCGAAAAAATTATTTCGATTTGAATAATAATTGAATTCAAAATTTGATAACTCTTCTTTGCTAAGATTTGACTCTCAAGAAATTGTTGTATATATTTATAATGAACAAGTTATTTAATTAAATAATAATGCAAGAAAATGTTTCATGAATTAATGATTTAATAAATTTATGAATTAATTCTTTTAATCAACTTTAAATATTTCCCAACCCATGCCATAAGTTTACCTAATTGCAAAATCTGTGTCCCAGATATATGTTTGTGTCGTTCCATCGTTTACATATCTTTTTCCCATATAGACAGGGGTCATATCCCGCTCAATAGTACTGCTTGATAATTTGGTGCTCTGCATTTTCGCCCGACGTCACTATTTTTGACAATATCTAAGTAAAGGTGTTTTGCATCTAACGTCATTTGTGATGCTAAATTACGGAATTTTTACACGTGAGTACGTCAGATCATAGAGTTTTTAAGGAGGTAATTTTTTCACATTATATTGCCGTATAGCATGGTAATAAAGAAAACTTCCCTAACAATGCTATTTCTAAAACTCGAAAAGTTGCCGTGCGCCGAGCACCGATATTTGACATCCTTTAAAAGCTATTTTTCATGCATATGATATTAAAACCTTATCATATTTTGTCAAAATAGCAAAAATTTCACTTTCCAACAAGGTGCAAAAAATTATTTATTTTAGTCGAATGGTTTTTGAAATATTCAAAAAATTCGCGTTTTTCTGGGACAACCCTCGTATAAAGCACTAAAATAGACCAACGACACGAACAACTAAAATTGTAAAATCCATATTCCTTTTTTCATGATATATATGATAGGTTATATTAACTTTTCAAACTCGACACGAGCTGTTTTAGTATATTTATGCTAGCTGTCTCTGTACATAAATGTATCTGTTGAATGATTGTCTGTTTAGCTTGTATAGGGTCATTTTGAATTGAATGCAGCAATTCATGTCCTGAAGGATTTACGGTGAAAATTGTTATGAAAAATGTATACAATGGACATGTGACGCGAAAACAGGGGGGTGTCTCAACGGAACAAAAATAATGAAACCAAAAATAGGTGGAAAACAAGATGTGTTTGTGAAACACTGATGCCCCCGTATGGCAACTTATAGCAAAGGTTGAACTTTCTCAAATGCAAATCAAATATGTTGGTACTCGAAGTAAGGTCTTGTCTCGAGGAATAAACCTGTGAAATATGAAAGCCCTAGCAGCAACCAATGAATAGATATGGAAAAGGTTAATTTTTATTTTTACAAAAGTATGTCAAACATCAAGGTCAAGGTCAAAATTAATGGTGCCCAAGGAAAAGCCTTCTCCCAAGAAATACACAGGTGAAATATGAAAGCCGAAGCACCAATCGTTCAAAAATTATGACCAAGGTTAAAGTTTTCCAAAAGTAGGTCAAACTCCAAGGTCAGAGGGTCAAAGTTGTTGGTATCCAAAGAAAGGTCTTGTCACTGGATTACATATGTAAAGTATGAAAGCCCTAGCATCAACCGTTCAAAAGTTATGACCAAGGTTAAAGTTTTCAAAAGTAGGTCAAACTCCTAGGTCAAAGTCAAAAGGTGAAAGTTGTTGGCATTCAAAGGAAGGTCTTGTCGCAAGGATTACATAGTACCAATTGTTCAAAGGTTATGGTCAAAGTAAAAAGTTTGGTAAAATTTTGCAAAACTGGGTCAAACTCCAAGGTCAAAAGGTCAAATATGGTGGTACCCAAAGAAAGGTTTTGTCACAAGGAATACACATGTGAAATTTGAAAGCCATAGCTCGAACTTACCAAAATTTATGGGCAAGGTTAAAGTTTTTGCGGACAAACAGACAGACAAACAAACAGACAGATGGACAGGGCAAAAACTATATACCCCAGAATCTTCGATACGGGGTATAAAAATGTGTTGCAAATTATAATTTTACTGAAATTTGTTGAACAGTATAATTTTGCAAAAGTATGCGGTCGTAGAAAAAAGAAACCAAATACAATAAATTGTATGTATATGTTTTATATATCTATATTTGTACAGTTCTTATTATGTAATTTTCTTGTATCAGAATTACCTTTTGTGAATGATGAACGCGTGTTACAATTAATCTATTTTTCAAAAATCATAAAAACAAAAACTAAATCTATGTTTATATAAGTAACATGAATACAGGTTAAATTTTTCGTTCAAGATTTTTCAATAATCAATATGTCCTATAAAGATACATTAAAGAACTACGCACGCTAACTGTCGATTCCCGCCTACATTTTACACCGATTTAATTTAATACTAATGGCAATTTGGCCGTAAAATCTTTGTTGAATGCAAAGAACAATTCAATGGTAATTGACTGATAATTTTAATTCCAGTGTTAAATAGTTAATTACACCTAATTCCAGCTCTTGAAATAAGGGAGGTAGACGATATTTTTCATTGAACTCGGGCTTTAAAGCATCACCACATTTTAAAATATTCTTGGATATGAATAAATGTTCCTTAAATCTTTTCTTGTGTTTTACTCATATAATATTAAACATATATTATTAATGAAATACAATGTTTGAGTTGTAAACCCCTTCAAAATTGGTGAAAAAATAAGCATTTTTGTAGTTTTTTGTTTGTAAACATATGTTCCCCCCCCCCCCCCCCCGTGCAACACAAAAAGCTTTGGTATGAATTTGTGAAATGACAGTCCATATTACCTGTTAAAAGGAATTTTTGTTTCACGGGGGGAAAGATGTTTTAAAAATATTTTCCGTTTTCCGTTGATTTCTATGGTGAAAAACACAAGTTTTACCGACATTATAGAGTTATCTCTCTTAGTTTTCCCAAAGAAGATATGTTTTATGAAAATTCATATAAATATCTATATGGATATGAAAAATCATTCAAATGTGTTAACTTCTGAAAATTGACTTGGAGGTAGGCGGGAGAACAATGCTATCGTTCGCAGTTCTTTGGAAAATGTTTCGACTTTTATAACAGTGATGGAAATAATGATAATAATAATCAAAAGAAAATCATAGAAAATTTGTATTTTTTTTTTCATATTTTAGAAATATGATATTTGCATCATTAACAACCAAAATAAATCCAGAAATACATATATATTCCAATCTGTGCACCAAAATTTTGTTTGTACTATGTGTCCTTAATCTGAATATCGGTGAATTTAATGAAGTTCAATCGATTCTGTTTTAATGGACGCTTTTTTCTGTTTCCATTGGGGATATATGTTATTAATCTCACGACATAATAAGTTATAATACAAGTAGTTTTGCTGAAATCAGTGTAGGTTAATCTATAGTGTATATGATATTGGTACCTATGGTGCATGCTCAGATTTATGTTTTAACATAATTCAAAGAAACAAATGTTTTGTCATATGTCTCAGCAGTTAGCAAGAACAGTTCGAATAAGATTATGAAAACTGAACAGCTGTTAGAGACAAATAAGAATAGACAGGGGTTTCAGATTTTTTTTGATTTTTTTTTTTGTTTGCATTCAATAAACCTGAATTTTTCTCTTTACCTCATCCAATCTGTCACTCGTGTTTAAAATCAATCAATTAATGGATCATTTCCAGAACATGGTAATTCTAATGGATCAATGATTTGGATTCCAATCTTGCTAGGTCTACTTGGGAGTTTTAGATCTCTTGCAGTTCTATTTATATTGCTTTATGTACAAGAAAGGTAAATATACAGGTCTATGTATCTTATTTTCATATGTTTTTTTTTTTTTTTTTTTTTTTTTTTTTTGTATTATATTGTGTATTTTTAATTCATGCAGTTTCATTTACATCAATACCCACATGAAACAACAGCATTTTTGCCAATTTATCTACAGTTTCTTTCTTAAATGTACAGAAATGAATTTGACACGTTAATAAAGTAGCTGACCATTATTCATTCTAAAATAAATTGAAAACAACCTTTGAATCAATGAACTAGCTGAATACATTATTTTTGTGATTTAAATTGCTTTTATTTCGATAATTTTATTTTATAAGGCATAAGCATGATCATGAAATGTCTTTTTCTACCTTAAATGTATACTTAATTGGGAATATTTTGGCTCATGATTGCAGAACAAAAAATGGTTCAAATAAATCGAGTTCTTGGTCTCATAAGACGTACCTTCTTCAAACTTATCCTGCACATCATTTTATTTGTCCTTTTAATCGCTAAACTAGTATTCTTTACTTTTTGACAGGAAGAAAAATTGTTCAAATTGAAGCTGTTAACAACAACAGTGTTAATATCACACTGTTTTGAATCTTACATTAACTTCAATGCAGAAAATACTTTAATAATTTATTATTACAGTTTCTAGAAGAGTCGAAAATACAAACAATGATAATGCCCAAGAAGATTATGACAGCATTAGAGAAGCTCGTCTAATTTTTGACTATCAAGGCGCCTGTGGTGGGCAGAAGAAGGTTAAAACATAAGATAGAGTTAACTATGCACAGACACAAACCTTACAAAATCCTTACAATAAGTTATCCTTTAACAGACTTAAAAGTCGGACGATGAACTTTAGGAATGATGAATATATTTGATATTCTATATATTTGAAACTGTCTCACTAAAAATGAATGTCGATGACTACGTCCCTCATGCATCTAATAAAGCCGACCCAGGTCCTTTGAACTCAAATGATTTTAAAGGTGAAGCTAATGATGAACCATATGGTAGTTACTACAGTAATTTGGCAAACAAACAACCAGATAAAGAGCATTATTGTTAAAAAATGAAACAAAATCCCGATATTTCAGAGGAAAAGGCAGGGTATATGCCAAAGGCACAAAAAAGAAACCAGCAATAAAACCGAAACCTGCACACATAGGTATACTTATAGAAAATGCGAATAAAGAGCACAAAAAGATAGACCCCAAGTTGCCGAAGAACAATTGGACTAAATTGATATCAAAAGTACAAGTTATAAATTTTGTAACAAAATGTGTGAAATGTCAAATTTTGGATTTGAGGAAGTCATGCTCGATACTCATGCGATAAAACATGTGACGTACCAACGAGCACGGAAACGTACTAGGAAATTGTGAAGAGTATTTCAAAAAATGGACCCCAGATTGTTGTCTACACTACGTTGTTTTTATGCTTAACCCAAATAATATATCAAAAATCAATCGAATATAGAAAAAATATACATAAATTAACATGTCTGCCGCCTAATGCAGAAATGCATGAAGATGATTGAGAAGAATCAACATGCCTATATATATATATATATATATATATATATATATATATATATATATATATATATATATATATATATATATATATATATATATATATATATATATTATTTATTGCAGATTCCCTATAAATCAAACAAACAACAGAGATATTATTTTGCTTGTTTAATTTGGCGCTTCTGGTCGCGGTGATCAATTTGCTGGGGCTACCACAGGGCTACCCCACAACCAACAATCAATACGACAAATGTGACGACCCAAACCGGGCGGATCATGCACTGGGTAGATCACAAGTGCATGAACGTCACCAATTCAATTATCAATGAAGTTCAATTAATCAATCATCAATCAATCAATTCAATATCAATCAAGTCAAATGCTTGTCAATTACAAGCCAATGCACAAATTCAAATCCTGAATTTCAATTCACATGTGCAATAGGATAAACAATGGAATGAGAGTAAGAATATGTATTGCACTCCTCCAGTTGCGTTGAGGTGCGACGGAATACGCCACTTGCAAGGGTCATGAATACTCGTGTCTACCACGAGTAATCATGGAACTGCAACCGCCACCGATGGGGGTGCCAAGAACCATGGTGACGGTGGCAGTGCCTTATCGCAAATGGTCAATACAGACTTATAAAACTAGTGACTTACCAGTCAATTACTATTCAATACATAAAAACAAAATATGAATTTAAATCGTCAACTGTGATTCACCTATTGCATTATAATGGATTTAACAAATGTGTTAAAATGCAGTTATGGACTTGTAGTATAAAACAACTCCCGTTTAATCTAAAATTGTGAATCCTTACCTGCACTGTATTTAACGTCCCATTGGTTTAGTTTATCGCATTACTAAACTACTATGCTGTTACTCCTGTTACACATTTTTGTGGCTTTTATAAAAAATTTGAACTATCTTTGAAAGTATTGGTTATAGTAACAATTACTTAATGGATGCATAAACATGTGCATTTTATAGCTAGCGTTTCAAAGTTAAAACAACCTCCCCTGTTGCATCTTGATAGCAAATGTGCTTTAGCGGTTGCTCTCTAATTGTAGTGAATGAGATTTAAAATTTGTATTCTACAAATATTAAACAATTTGGGCATGATATACAGTATCCAATACTGACTAAACCTGCTCGCAGTTTCCCTGAAAAGGATAAACGCCTTTTATGACTGGTCATGGAAGTACTTGCAAGTACACTCGAACAGTTAAGTAGACTATTCTAATAATAAGTTCAATCATTTCTTTCTGATAAAGTTTAAGAGTCTAGTTTTAGCACAACTGCAACATTTCATACTTATTTCTTTTTTGCAAATCTTTAATTACTGTTCTAATTCATTACTTGGGAAGTGATAAGGTCATGCTTTGATGGAAAGGAATCTTTTGCCCATTGCAGCTGTTGACTCACTGATAAAGCTGTCTTGAAAAAATAAAATAAAAAAATGTTGACCTGTTTTTGGTAATGTAGCTGAAAATAATTAATCATGGTAACATATATCTGTAATCACTATCAATTACTTAAGGTTTTTTATTGTACTTACTGCCGTTTGTACCAATATAATTTGCTCCTTGCTTGTGCCTGAACCCTGCAAATTTCCATACCTATTCTAAAGCATATGAAGAATACATTTCCACAGTTTTGCTGCGGTTTGACTGCTCACTGTGAGACAAATGTTCACAAAATTAATAAGAAATGTTTTCATCCTATTTCAATAAATTGTGATTTGTTCAAATTAGTTGTATTTTTATGCAGTAATTGACCATGTGGACCACATGAGTTCCCATATGTTGTGTAACATAATATTCAAATTAACCCCCCTCCCATTATATAATAGGAAAATCAGTTCATACGATATCACCTATAAAAACCTACTATCTTTTTGTTTTCTTGGTAACATGTTCTATGTAAATGCCAGGATAACATGTAGAAAAAAAAATAGGAAAAGATAACAAAAAGTATTGTTCCAATTGCAAACTTTTTCAAAAGACCAACAAACAAATGAAACGACACAAGTCTGCAAATAGAGCATAACACCTATACAATTTAATAAACATCCTCTCAGTACATACAGTACTCTGATTACTTCAAAAAGTGAAAGTGACCAAATTCTCGCGAATGCTTTATCTGATTTAAAGACGATTACATTTTGTCAAATGCGAATGTACCTCCTTCGAGCACGATAAATCTATGTAGAAAACAAAACTAAATTCCCTCTTGTATGCCCGGCTTCTTAGAATATTCCGTGTTTTATCCCCCGCCCTCCCGTTATAGCTATGATGGACTCGAAGTAACATTTCGCTCCTAAGGCCAGCATTTCTTTTTCTTTTCAGAAAAAAAAAATAAAATTGAGAAAAAAAAAACCCCGGATTTTTTTCTTTCCGATGTCGAATTTAAGTCGGGGTCGAGATTTCAAATTTATGAACTTGTACTTCCGGTTTAAGATAAACATGGCGGGTAAATAAAGGTAGACTAGCATAGTCCATAGCAGCATCATAGCTTGGTTTAGTGTAAAATTTATCATACTATAGGAATGCCATTCAAAAAGTTTCACCCGTTCAGAGGACAAATAAAATGCTGACGTCTCTGTTGCACAATGCAATGTTGGTGAGTGAATTATACATGTATTTATACATACTATTCAAAAGTAACTGCATGTAAATTAATTTCCTCCCACAGGTTAAAAACTGCTTATGGTAGCTATAGCCAGAGACATTGTTTAGGTCTCTGTTACAGCTTATAATCTAAGCAACATTCTTTAGAAAAGGATCGCTTATGCATCAGAGTATTGAATAAAACTATGGGTGAAGTGAAGTCCATTTGAAGGTGAAATAAACAATAGCCTAAAGAAATGAAATATTTCAATTATCAAAGAAAACAAGTATATACCAATATATACAGGCATAGAGTATCGTTTATGAATGTGGCAGCCAGAAAAATTATTTTACACTTAATTGGAGAAATTTTACCCCCTCTCCAATACTCCATGTCTGTTAAATGATAGGAATATTTGCTTAAGGTCTAGAGTATATTTTTTTAAAACAATTTCTACACATTCATGTAACACACTTTTAAAAAAAAAATGAAGATATACATATATTAAAATTTGATTTTTTTTTAAATTTGTATTTTGACCAACATCTCAAAATTTATATCACTGCATGGTCTCAACTGGCAGAGGATAAAATAAACAATTTAAGGTTCTACCTTCATATTTGTAACCATTGTGTGACCAGCGGCAAGGAGCCTATTAGGAGAGTATAAAAAAAGAAGCAAAAATGAATGTACAAAAGTCGATAATTTATACAAAAAAAATATTTTATTTTTTTTATTTCCTCCTCCTACGGGACTTTTTCATTCTGGTTTTCGTAAACCTAAAAATAAAAAAAATGCTTGCCTAAAAATAATAACTCAAGTTAAAGAATCCTTTGACCCAAACTGATCTTAATTTATTCCTGTTACCTGTAACTCACAAATTACAATATCGCATAAAATCAATTCAGTTTACGAAAAAGTCCAATTATTTATTATCATCGTTGTTATTAGTTTTATCAACAACAAAAATGATTATATTATTACGGAAGCTGGTAGGTGCCAGGTATAAAAATATTGTATCTGGCGGCCGGCCACATAAATAACTGGCGGCTGCCATAAACTTATTTGGCGGCCGCCAGTTAACCTTCTGGCGGCCGCCAGATAGAATAAATTTTATATCATTTTAAAACTAATTTAGTCAACATTTTTAAAAATAAGATTTATATTTCAATAAAATTTAACGAAATGAGGATTGTTTTCAAAATGTACAATCTTGAAGTGCAAATTTGTGCTTGAATTTTGAAAAGAATGTGAAGCATTTTATAATGACCACTCATTCAATCTGGCAAAAAAAAAAAAAAAAAAAAAAAAGGAAGAGGAAAAACTATTCGTATATTCTCGTCATTGCTACGTTATACGGAAACCATTCAAATATTGGGGTTCACGGCTGCTCTGAAAGAAGTTAACAGGAACTGTGTTAATATGTGTACCCGATGGGTTCAATTACATAGGAAAGTAATTAATTTAATTATAATCACTTGCCCAAAACCTTCAATTAAATTACCATTACCCTTACAGGGATTTTGAAATGTATAACATTAAATTACAATTACTTTGCAAAAGTAATTAATTACAAATTACATTTAGAAACTTTTTAAAAAAAAGTCATGATTGTTCCTTTATATTCATATCAGATACAGTTTTTTTTTTCTTTTTCACATTAACATTGTTTAAGTGTTAATGAAATTCTTCAATATTGTATTCTCTAACCTACATCTATTGGGTTAAAATATATTCCTGCCACAATGAAGAAATTTTCAACTGGGGCATTTGTGACAAAAATACATAGACACTGACTAGTATCAAGTTTACTCATTTTTATTTTAAATCATGTGTTACATTTTTAAGCTTTCTAATATATGCATGCAAAACGATGGATGCGTTTTGCCTTAATGTTTCTTTTTTTTTCTTCATCCTAAACAATATCTCAAAATGTTAGTATTTGACAAATTTTATGTCAAACTACAATAAATTTAAAGTCAACGTGTGTATAAAACTACCAATAGGTAAAGTCAAAATGTCTGTAAAATATCTATTTAGGTTCAGTGTCAATATGTACATAACCTTAGGGCACTAATTAGCACCTTTTAATCACTTATAACACAAGCTGTAGATATGGCAAACAAAGGATTAGAAGCCATTGTATAATATTAATGCATCACTGTATCTATAGCCATTGTATTTTAATGCCAATCCATAATCAACTTCAATCAAAATTTTACATGTCTTTTCTCAAAAGTAATAAATTAAAGTACAATTACATGTAATTGAAAATTTGACCAATTACACTTTACTTTCAATAACATCAAAATTTGTAATTAATTATTATCTATTACCATTACACATTACCCCATCCCTGGTACCATCTCCACTTTTGTGTGAATACATTCCAAGCAAATCAGATAAAAATGCCTAATTGGACGTTCAAAGTTGAATGCTTGTGGAGAATATCAAAATATTTACATTTCCAACTCTTTTCCTGTGATACATCTTTAAAAGTTAAGTGTGTTTATTTCTCGATAATTACAACTGAATGTGAAATTCGCAAAGTGACAGGTCAATTGCCAAATATGCATGTCAGTGTCCCGTGGCTATCAATGTGTCTGACGTCAGTGTGCGGGGACTATGGAAATTAATATGGAATTCATCGTGTATTTCATATCTTTTTGTTGATATGTTCCTTCTTCCTGATCAATACATATGGCTGACAGCGGATTTAGCCGGTCAATAGGGGATGTTTACTTCTCCTAGGCACCTGATCCCATCTCTGGAATTTCCAGGGGTTCGTGTTTTTTGTCCTCTGTCCAATACAAATTTGTATTGTTTATAGATTTTTCATCTATGGAACTTTTTATTTATATTTACATTTTACTTCATATATAAATAAAAAAGTTGAAGATATCGAACAGTGACCGACCTTTTAAAAATCTACAAACAATACAAATCTGTGATAAAACACGGACCTCGGAAATTTCAGAGTTTGGACCAGGTGCATCGAAAGAGTAAGCATTCCCTGGTCGCCCCACCGTTAGTTATATGTATTGATCATGGAGACAGAACATTTCGTAGTCAAATTTAGTATAAAAACAAAGATCTAACAATTGGTATGCAAGATGACACTATGAAAAAAGAAATGTCTTGCAACAGAAAATTAAAAATTATTGTTTATGGTTTTCAAAAGGAGTTATTTAAATTATTTTAAATTATACAGGTTAATATAAATTGCAGAATTTAACTTTGTCATTTTGGATAAAAAAAATAGACTTTAAGGAAGTAATACAAGGATATACCCATAAAAATGCGACAGAAATTGCATATTGTGCAATATTGAATAAAAAATGCAGTCCTGTTATTATATAATGGCTCTGTTCTTCTCTTTGTGTTTTACAATCAAGCCTGTAAAATGTCAAGCAATAATATCAGGGATATGTAGCGTGGAAGGGTAAGACTTTTGGTAAAAAATTATTTATGTTCTAGTACCATTTATTCGTAGATTAGAGATGGAATTCTCTAAATCAGTTTTTTTTTCTAGGGAGGAGTTAAAATGCTGTACAGATTACGTGAAACATGAAGATATGTGTATAAGTGAGTAGCTGACTAATATTCCGAGTAAACTCTCTAAGGTTTATACTTACGGCAAATGCTCAATTCATTCGATTACATCCTCATTGATAATCAAAACATAGACAGTATTTTCCATATTTGTCTTAACGGTATTAACATTGCACGTTAAATAATGGATACCAATGCTGCTGTGTTATTGACAACAGCATTGGTATCCATCATTTAACGTGCCAACGCTATATAGATTTAAAATTTACTGAAATTTCACTTTTTATAAGTATACTAACTTCAACGCAGCCTGGTTGATAGCACGACCGTGCGCGAGACCGCTCGGCTATTTAGGCAAGTCCAAAAACTTGTTTTCTATAACAATTGAATTCTCAGCCTTACAATACACAGTCATTGAAAACTGAAGTGAGATACAGCTATTTGGACATTAATTTATGAGAGGATCGTTACCGATACAGTCTTTGAAAGTTCAGGGTTTTGATTTCTCCATAATTACAACTGAATGCCAATATCGCTAAGCTTGACCTAATATGCATGTTCATATTTCGCTACTGTTATTTTGTCTGACGTCAGTAGACGGGGCTTTCGAATTACTATATAGTAACATGGAAAGCCCCGTACATTCCATATCTATTAGAAGCAGTTTTAATTTATATTTACATTTTTATTTTACATACATGTATAAACATAAGGAATCACTGTCACTTTTGGGGTCTGCCAGCGACTTTAGCGACAATTGGAAACGTGAGATAATTTATGCATAAAGAGCTCTTGTTTACGCAACATTATATATATATATATATATATATATATATATATATATATATATATATATATATATATATATATATATATATATAATGAAGTATCACAGTGTTCGGTAATCTATATGAAAATAAAATAAAACAAAGCAATAATGTTAGTAAAACGTATGCGCTTTCATTACTTCCTCAGGCCTTTTACATTCTAAAACTATTAAATCGTCGTTTTGGAATGTAATATATATATATATATATATATATATATATATATATATATATATATATATATATATAGATATATATATAGATATATATATATATATATATATATATATATATATATATATATATATATATATATATATATATATATATATAATTCTCGCTTCCCTTCAATGAGAAATGTATCTTCATGTATCAATTCATCAATTTTCAGAATGTATTGGGTTTTTTGGACCGCAGTGCAACAAAACTTGTTTACCTGGGTTCTATGGTTTTGGATGTAGGAAAAAATGTCAGTGTGAAGTGTGTGATGGAATAAATGGAACATGTCGTGAGTTGTTTTTCTGAAGATGATATCGTCCCCCTAAAATACATGGATAATAAACCGTATGTACCTTATATTCGTTAATTCATTACTTCACTAACTAATTCCGGAATTTGATTAAAACTTGAATTCCAAGTGCATGAACTTCATGTTACATAAAAAATATACTCCAAACAGTCTGTTAAATCAGCTGTTTACAATTCCGCTAGGTCGCACGTTTTTGTGTGTATGTGTGTGTGTGTGAGAGAGAGAGGGTGTGTGTGTATGAGAGAGATATAGGTTGTGTGTGTGTGTGTGTGTGTGTGTGTGTGTGTGTGTGTGTGTGTGTGTGTGATTTAGAGAAAAAACATAGATAAGAGTCCATGTAAATATTATGTTAGTATTACATTTCTACAACATATTTTGTTTTTTTCATGTATGAAGTTTAACTAATTAAAGATTTGACATAGCATAAGAGTAGAGAAACCTTAAATGATAGGTTAAAATATAACCAATATTTACACAAATCCTGGGAGGCAAACGAAGAATTTAGCATCTGTTTCCGAAAAATATAAACAATTTTTCGATCTTTTTGTAAATATCATTTTTGAAAAAAAATAAAAAATAAACAAAATAGAATGTAGAGAACTTTTTGTTTGATGACTAATTTTAAATGCAGCGTTATTTTTTTTCTAATTCATAAATAGTTCATATAATTACAGGGTTGATAAATCTTTTAGTCAATGTTCCCTAGATATCAATGGGACAACGATAAGTCAGGAGACGACATGGTTTTCCCAAACAGACAACATATCTTCTAGTCTTTCGATGCCCCTAGAGGATATTGATCAAATAAAACAGCAGAAATTTGTTTGGATTGTCATAGGCATCACGACATCCTCCTTTCTAGCTTTAGGATGTGCATTGATGATTGTGATGGGTGTTAAAAAATGGTAAGCAAAAGAAATCTTTGAAACAAGGAAAACATCTTTTTTGATTTATTATTTTGTTATACTGTAAAATCACATTTTCGTGGGGTCAATCTTTCTCGGTTTGAAGAAAGGAATTTGAAGGTAGGGATTTGATTTCATGCTTTAACAGTAATGTATATAAAATTTTACATATCGTGGTAGTTATAAATTCACAGGCCTCTTAATACCTCGAAAACAACGAAAATTAAACTCCAACGAAAATTAGTGATTTTACAGTAAGTATAATTACTTAATGTTTTTCAAATTCTATGGTGTATTGCTGCAAAACGAATTACAGTAATAAGAAAGTTTATTTTAATAACAACGTTTTCACAAATCATATTATAATGTTGAGAATTATATAAATTAAATAGCCGATCCTTATTTGATTTTACAGCAACAGAAATCAATCAACTATAAAGTTTGCTAATGCAAGCAATAGCGTATGTCGCCCCGAACTGGCTTTATTAGAAAGGGTCTAAAAGTGTATTGTTCTGGGATTTTTTGTTTTTTGTTTTTGTTTTTTTTTAAAAGAGAAGCCTTTAACACATGGTCCAATTGCTGGGATTGGACTACCGACTCTTGGGTTGTGGAGGATTGTTTGTGCGAAGATAATAGTTTTGACAGGCAGGACTGATGATTAATAAAAATTATGATTTCCTCAAAAACCTCTTTTTTGTTTTATTTCTGATTGAGTGAAGATGAAATATATCAGAACGCAGATTTATACATTTAACTAAAACTAACATATCAGGAGAATTGGATTGTATTGAAGGAATAATATCGCTAGTTTCTAGTCACTACTGATACCGGAAATAATTTAACTAATACAAGTGGTTTACATTAAGATTAAGTAATCGTAAATAAGATGATTTTACACACACACAACTGAAAAAGCATCACGGCAGCGGAATGTTACGGAAGCCGGTTGGTGCCAGGTAGAAAAAATATTTTATCGGCGGCCGCCATATAAATAACTGGCGGTCGCCAGAAACTTATCTTGCCGCCGCCAAATAATTTTCTGGCAGCCGCCAGATAAAAAGATCTGGAGGCCGCCAGATAAGTTATCTGGCGGCCGCCAAAAAATTAATTGGCGGTCATCATATCATTTTCTGGCGGCCGCCAGGTATTATACATGTTATCATTATCAAATCATTTTACTGAACTAATAAAGAAATAACGTCTCATTTCCTCATGTGCACTTTCCAACACAACCACAAATAGATCGGCCACTGCTGCGGTCGATAATAATAATTATTGTTTTTATCCTAAAAAACCTATAGAAATTTAGAAAAATGTCCTGGTCATGCCAGTAAGGAAGTGGTTTTCCACCTCATAATTTGATATTTGTATTTTGTTAATAGATTGTTGACTAGATATTCAAAGTTATAAAATGTACAAAATGAATTCCCAAATCGGGGAAGCACAACAAACTGATAGTCAAACCTCCAGGAGGCCAATCTCTAAATTGCTAGCCACTATAATTGTGGTCAACATCCAAAAGAATTGTCCTGTAAACATAAAAATGTGGTAAGCCTCCTATAATAGGCAATCCACCTGTGGCAAGCCTCCAGTGGACAATCAACCAGAACAACCTCTGCTTGGACATTAAGAACGTTATCACGGCCAGGAACGTGTTAAGTTCCTTTTCATTACAGTATCCTTGTCAGAGACTGTTAAAATTAAGCACTAAAACTGGTTCGTTGTCATGACCTCACAGGTGGGGTTAAGATAATGTCCGTCCAGTGTCATAACTTTAGAGAACTATTACATTTATTTAATTTTTCAAGTAAGTTAATTGATTACAATCTCTCAACTTGCAATAGGGAACAGAACTGACATCATATTTGTGGCTGCATTAATCTCATCCGATAGTAATAGGTGTTGTTTGAGTAGTTTGCATTGTAAAGTAAAGCTGAAAAAATTGCTATGATTCAAATTCAGTCCGTTGTCATAACAAGTTACGAAAAGTCTGTTGTCATTGGTCCGTTGTCAGAACTCTATGTATGCAACATCGGCATAGCTGCTGTTTGATGCATTTTATTTATCAAAATAGAAGGAAAATGTAGTTCTAAGGAGGAAAACCGACTATATCATTCATAGCATCACTGGATTTTCTAATGTGATTTATAAAACGCCTCATTGTTCTGAAACATTTTAATTTAGAATGTATCTCGTGTAACATTTTGGTTAACATTGAAATGTTTTATTTTAAAATGCAACATATTCGTAAGGTAAGAGACAAAGAATATTAACCTCTTAAAGTTAAAAGTTTAGAATTCTCTGTCTCTTAGCTTATTTCCCGCCTTGGTCTTGAAGGTTACGGTACTGAACAGAAAGTCACATACGGAAACCTGAGTACTTTTTTAATTTCAGAATACATAAGTCATGTTTTTTTTCCATTTCCTCAGGTTTCGAGCAAGTTCCCGAGAAGATTTAACAGTAAATCGTTGAAATGTTTTGTCGATAAAATTGCACTGAGTCTTCTACTGCTTCTAAGGGAAAACCTTAATAATTGAAATTAAATTCAAAGTACCAATCTCATTATAAAACCAAAATAATTGAAGTATAAATCAATGGATGGACGATTTTATGACACGAGAACAAAGATTTACTGAGCTTTAAAGTTAAACTTTCAAGGGATGGACACCTTAGCAGCACAAAGTGCATTCAGCGGTTAAAGCATTTCACTCTAGCGTTGGGGAGTAAGAGAAGCACCGTACGTAGTAGATGGATGTTGGTACGAAAGATACCATTCACTACTTTTTTGGCCACAATTGCAAAGTACAAATCTAAATCTGTATCCCTCAAATTTTAGACAGTGGTGTTCGAGGGACATAAGGCAACCAACCAACAGACCTAGCTTAGCATCGTGTATAACTGACAATATTTCACTTTATATTTCAACGGGGGGGGGGGGGGGTAATTGACAATTTACTTGAAATTTATTTGACAGACTACATGAAGAGAATAGAAAAATGGCCAGACTCGAAAATCTTAGTATAGGGCGTGTGTGCTTAATTTCCAATTTCGTGAGCGAGAGATTTGACTCTACTGTAACGAAAAGTGTGGCTGGGTGGGGGGGGGGGGGGGGGCAGTCTTTCAAAGAATTTTTTCATACTAAAGAAACGTTATATGATTAAGTTCGAAAAAACCTCCCCCCCCCCCCCGATACTATATGACTGAAGAATAAATATATTTGATCATTTCTGTTGAATTTTATAGGCAGACTTTCATGTTAAGACAGTGACACCGGACATTTTGCTTATGAACTGCAATTTTTCATAGCATGCCTTCTGCAAAAGGCTGTTATATACAGGGTGTTTCACAATATATGTCACATATCTAAAGGCAGAAAGGAAGATTACAACAAAAGCTGCATAAACATTTTAAATATCATTTTAATCTGCAGATATTCAAAATTATTATTTTAAGTTACATGTATCCAACATTCTCCATTTCATTTTCTATGGCAACGATTTCCAAACATGTTATACTGCGCGTTTTCCTTACCATTCTCCAAAATATCTTAAGAGACTCTTGTTCAGAAATTTCTGACCACTGCTTCATACGTTTCACATGATACTTGACAGATTTCTTGTTTATATATAGCTTTTTAGAACCCCCAAAGTGCATATTTATTATTTTTATTTAAAGATGCATTTAAATAAATGTGTCATTTCAGAACTACCGGTATGTGCTGACGCTCTTTCGATCAATTTTGCAAACTTAACCGATTCTGAATGTCAGTTGGCTTTAAATGCTGCAATGCTGAAATCTTGTACGCAGACACACTTAATTCAAATCGAAAATTTCTAAATACACTTAATACACTTACATTGTCCCAATCCATTTCCCTAAACTCAGTTCCAACTGACTTTCTTAAGGTTTTCTCAATGATTGACTTCAATTTGACAATGTTCTCATTGGGGGGGGGGGGGGGATTTAACTGTTTTTCATCTTTACATTATGTTTTATTTCAACTTCTTGATCAACCTTAATAAATGAAAACTTGAAGAGGGCTTTCTGGTCCGGATATTTTTCTTCATCACACCCTGTACAATATTTAGGATATCGTGCTTATAATAAAAGTTTACAAATTCAAATTAATTTTTGTTGCTAGTTGTACTCCATTTTGAGGACAGCTGAAATTATGACATCACTGATAACATCATCAGTGTACTTCATGGTATTATAATTTTCCCAATATTTTTGCAATATCATAATTTCAGATCAATATGCTTGTCTATGGTATTTTGGTATTTTTGGTATCATGCTTGATATTCAGATTATGCCCATGTAGATGTGTGACATATATTATGAAACACCCTTTATGTCTAATGAAATTAAATTAGAGTCTCACTTCATAGAATGAAATGAAAATGTTTTTTTTAATTAATTGACCATGAAAAATTAATAATTTTTCAGTGCATAACTATGCTTATACACCATGGTATGTGTTTTTCAATCAAAACTACTCGGAATATATTTCGGATACCAAAGACATGAATGATTGTCGTAAGTGCTTAATGTTGTGTCTGTTCCCCTGTATTTAAGTTTAATCCTGGAATTGAACAAAAACATGAATTGTTATGCATTCAAAAATTCTTGTATCCTTTAAATGACACCGGACGGGCATTATCTTAACCTCACAGGCACGTAGCATTTTCGAGTTTGTACAATATTCCCTTTTTTTTTTGCTTGTCAAGTTTTTTTCAGGCAAGTTAAATTTTTTCTCTCTGGCTGCCCCCCCCCCCCTTTCAAAAACGATGCTACGTCCCTGCCTCACCTGCAGCTGTGAGGTCATGACAAGAACCAATTTTAGTGCTTAATTTTAAAGTTCTCTGACAACGGTACTGCAAAGGAACTTAACGTGTTCCTGGCCGTGCTTATTAACTGACTGCAGCTGTATTTATATCCCCTGTGGGTCACATGATCAGTAACGGTATTCCTCCTAGCTCACTGTAAACCAGGAGCCCGTTTCACAAAGCTAACTTAGGACTAAGTTATATCTTAGCAAAGAACTTTTTTCTAAGTTCATTCCTTATCTATTTCACTAACCTCGTCTTATCTTAGGATATTCCTAAGTTATATCGTAACTTTAAGACAAGTAAATCTATGTCTTAGGAAGAAACTAAATATTGCGGCTGCATATGCAAGAATTTTTACGAAAAGAGAGAATGGGTTTAGGGAGAGAAAAATCCAATGGACTTCTAATATATGGATGATTCTGTTCTCTCCAGGTTAAAACTGCTTTATATTGCATGGAATTACTAGGATTTCAAGAATTGACAAAGATGTGTCAAAATTAGTCCAAGGTAAAATGTCCGTTCACAAAACTGGAAATACAAATACATATTGTACTTAGAGAATGTTTGTTTTCTCGCGAGTTTTTCGATCGTGGATTTCCCAATGTTACTGGCGAAACAGACGGTACACATATGGACTAATTCCCCATCATTTGAAGAGCAAGCCTTTGCAAACAGATAAAAATACCATGGTATAAACATGATATATCTGTGTTGCAAAACTTTGCATATGATTTGAACCATTATTATATATGCATGTTTACATGTATGTTTATTTTTATCTACATATATAGTATAATCTAATATTTAAAAGCCTATTAGGATCAAACTATGGTAAAAAAAATTAAAAGGCGTTATAACGCCTTTTCAAAAGGCGTTATAACGCGAAAAAAAGCGTAATAACGCAAATAAAGGCGTAATTACGCCTTTCCAAAAGGCGTTATTACGCCTCTTTTTTTCAATACATGACTTACTTAGCCCATCCTCGGGGCTGATTATAATTAGATATCCAGGAAAAAAGATTTTTAAATGTGTAAAATATTTTCAGTGTTAAACCAACTTAGTCTTACCATACGCCTCTACCAAGTTGCATGGATTTCAGAAATTTGGTTGAAGGCTAATTGTTCATTATACCTATGCAAATAGTTTGCCTATTTTTTTCCAAGAGGAGAGAAAAATATTTCAAATTTGTTATGAATTTTTAATACGTGGCTAGCAAAGCCCAAAGCTGGTTAATTCTGCCTATATCCTGGATTTTCACAAATAGAGTGTTGACTTCTCTTAATATGTATGCAAAATGCAAACAACTGTCTGCGAGATGTGCAGGAACATAGAAAATACTATAATTTATAATATAATTTATAATATTAAAACTATAATCTAAATATTAAATAATAAAGATGGCTTTGGTTCAATCTTTCATATATTTACTATTTTAAAATAACGCCTTTCCATTTTTGGATATAACTCCTTGTCAAACAGGCCGGTAGTACGAATGCGAGTGGGGGAGGCTCCCCCACCCCACTTTTTGGGAGAATACTCTTACTATAGTTTAAATATAAAAAATCATTTATTGATTGCTTGGTCCCTTAACATTTTGTTGCAGTATGGTTAAACTCGAGCAAGTCATTGCGTTTAAAAAAAGTTTTACCGAAAAGTTAGAAAAAGTTTCCCCTCAAGTTTTGGCAGTTTATTTTTTTTCGGGGCGGGGGGGGGGGGGTGCTTCTTGGTTTTTTTTTTTTTTGTTTGCTTGTCAATTTTATGGGAGCCCCCCCCCCCCCCCCCGCTTCAAAAGCACGGGCCTGTCAAAGACATAATAATGGCCCTTCAAAAGGCATAATAACGCATTTTTGAAAGGCGTATTAATGCCTTTTAGAAAGGCGTAATAACGCCTTTTGGAAAGGCGTAATAACGCCTTTTAGAAAGGCGTAATAACCCTTTGGATAGGCGTAATAACGCCTTTTTTCGCGTTATAACGCCTTTTTGAAAGGCGTAATTACGCCTTTATTTGCGTTATTACGCCTTTTTCCGCGTTATAACGCCTTTTCAAAAGGCGTTATTACGCCTTTTTTCGCGGCGTTATAACGCCTTTTAAATTTTTTTTACCGTAGTTTGATCCTAATAGGCTTTAATGGACTTTAATTTATCGTGGGGAATGGTTGTGTATAAAGTTTAAAGTCGTAAGTTTTTAAGCTGTTGATTTTGGTAAAATCTTGTGATTTCAAATTTTCCAAAAGTTCCTTGGAATTTTTAAGTATCCACATCTGATTTACACCACTTCTCAAACAAGTGTTACTCTTGAATTTTCTCCTTCACCACTGTTAATATCTTAGTGAGGAGTAAAGATAGAGGCTTGGTTGAACATTTACTGGAACCCGCTATGTATCTTTGTTTTTAAGGATTTTTATGAAGTTTCGGAATCTAATATAAATATGGTAATTCAAATTCATTTTGATTGTTTGGAATATTAAAAATATTCAAAACTGACATACGATTTTGAAGAATTTCTTCCTAATTAGAAAGGGAACTATGAGTGTAAGTTGGATTACCACTTCTAGAATTAAATCCAAGTTCCTCTAAAATACATTTAATATAATGAGCCTTACAAACAAACACAATATTGTTACTTGCTTTGTCAGCAGGGACCAGTCCGTACTGATCATGTAATTCTTTTTTCACTTCTGGATTATTGAATACAGAAGGATAGATGGTTTTCATATTGCCTTTCAATCTTTTAATGCGCGATTTTAACATACATCTTATACATTTAATCCATTCTGACAAAGTGTCAGCCTGAGGGTCTTTTTCATGTCTGGCCCATCGCCTGGCGTAGTCCTCTACAGAATCCATAATATTTATGAAATTCCGACGCCAGTTGAAGGATCTGGGTTCCCTAAATTTAGGACCTTTTAAAATTAGTGATCTAAGGTCCTCATTATTAAATATATTTACGTCACCAGTAATAACGTGTCCAGCAGGACTATAGTTATAGGGCGAAGAACATGAACACGATGGAGGATTATGTTTCAGATATTCGATATCCAGGCCCTGCAAAGTTGAACCATACTTCTGTCTAAGTCCTTTGAAAGTAGAGGATAACCCCTAATCCTCCCGCCCCTCCCCTTTTCAAGTTTAAGTTTATTTGATACCCCGATTCAAACTAAAGATATTACTCATACTGACATCCTTCTAACAGTATACTGAGAGTTGTAGATAGAGTGGAGAAGCTATTTCATTAATCCGTAAAGGCACAACTTAAGAAATGTCTTAAGTAAAATTTAAGATAAGATTGTTTCGTGAAACAGCTTTGACAAATCTTAGGAACTTCCTAAGTTATAACTTAGGCATATCTTAAGTTATGTCTTACGACATATGTCTTAGGAAACGTTTGTGAAACAGGCCCCAGCTCCATAGTTAAATTTCTAGATCACCCTTGCTGTAGGCCTCTTGCATTATTGAAAATATATGAAATCGTTTAAATTATGGCATGTTAAAAGTCGCAATATTCGATCTATCCCATTTGTATTGTATTATTTTCCATTTGTTTTGTATAATTTTTATTTGTATTGTATAATTTTTATTTGTATCCTGTAATTTTCTTTTTGTATCCTGTAATTTTCTATTTGTATTTATTATTTACTTCGTTACGAAGTTTTAGTCTATATAGTGTTCAAAACAAGCGAGACATGTTTCGGGGGTCCAACACATGGAACTGGCATTTGATTCTCAAGAGGGAGATGTCCGGAGATAAGGAGAAGAAAAAGAAAAAAAATCACAAACACAAAAACTCGTTTCTTGGGGAGGGGGGGGGGGTGTTATGTACATGTACATGTCGCATCAGTAAAGGGAAAATTATTTATTTTCTCAGTCAACATTTTTAAGAACATAGATATATTTATAAAAGTTACGGGAAAACACGTATGTTTGTTATGTATGCAGAGAAGGTCTATCGGTAAAGGAGATCGATTGGTTGTTCATTTTGTTTACGGGTGAATGGGTTGAATCTGTGCTACGCATGATTCAGTCACGTATAAGGTAGATTTTCATGTGTTTTTAATGTCATTCGAAGTTCGCTGCTACATTGCAACAGACTAATCCCCCACCCCACCCCTTCCAGTGTCTATATTTTTTGTACATGTTTTTGTTCGTTTTGATGTTGTTGCTTTATTTGAGTCTTTTTCTTTTGTAGAATGATATGGATAAAAGGTCAAACTATAGACTGCTTTGTACATGGCCGTAGGAACCGGGGGGGGGGGGCACGGGGGGGGGCGTGCCTCCCCAATAATTTTGCCGATATATAAAATACTATAGAAAATATACTAGCTTGTCAAGGAATTTTGGTAGTTGATAGTGCCCCCTCAACTGAAAATGTATGGTTGTGCAACCTCAAAGTGAATTTGCTTCCTACGGGCCTGTTGTATACTGTATACAATTCATTAAAGTGTGTTGCACTCGCGCATGTAAGCTCATCCTATATAAAAGTGCTTGATTTGTCGCTGTACACAGAAACTCAATTCGCCGTCATCTGGGAACAATTTAGCGATCCCCCCCATAAAATGAATCAACAAAATAGAATCAAAATAATTGAAAGAAGATAATAAGACACTGACGGCATGAATTAAGTTTGAAAACTATGAAGATTCCTTTATCACAAGTTTTTATCTGTGAATGCAGATGTTTTAAATTAAAAAAAATCGCAAATAGTACACCTATTACGTAATTATTGTTTTTTGTGTACAATAGATTGTGGTTTATTTTTAAATTGCACTATCTTCGAATGGCATATATTTTTATTTAAGAAATTTGGATCACAAAAATTTTCAATAATTCTTCACCACGTAGTGGAAGAAATATCAAAATCATAGTTCGAATTTTCTCTAAATTCCTTATTCATAAATGAACGGCTAATCGAATGGCATATATTTTTATTTAAGAAATTTGGATCACAAAAATTTTCAATAATTCTTCACCACGTAGTGGAAGAAATATCAAAATCATAGTTCGAATTTTCTCTAAATTCCTTATTCATAAATGAACGGCTAATTGTATTCGGCGCGTCGGCAACCAAATGAACATCATGGGCACCAGTGTCGACCAGGGAAATTTAATAATTTCTAGATTGTTAATGTACTCAAGAGAAATGGAACTTCTTTTCAATATTTACGCGTACAATATACCTTGTATTATTTTTTACTGACAATTAAAAAATCATTGATATGATTGCTTTGTAGCTTACGCTCGGGATTTTTTTATATATATATTTTTTTTTAAAAAGGATATTTCTTTATACATGATATTTTTTTTTATCAAAAACATCGACGAAAATGTTGAGATTGTCAATTTTATGCAAAAGTATTAGTTGGTTTCACCACTGTTTCACTCAGAATTATACAAGAAACGTGTGTAATGTTGACCATGATCACCATAAAGACTTCCTGTATAATGCAATGTGTATATGAATTTTTGGCATCTTGAGTATTAGGGCACTCCAGGTAAATAACATCTGTACTAATAAGACCACACCCTCTTCTCAGGTAACCGTACGGTAAAAAAATTGGGTCTTTAAATACTGTGTGCCTGAATGTTAGGTTCACCTTAATATGGGTCAGGAGTAAGAGAAATTATTTTATATAACTAATTGTATCGATTTAGACGTTCTTGATCTATTTTTAGTCAAATTTACAATCAAGTAAATTTTTATATTCATATGGAAGGTCACGTGCAGGTGAAGATAACGCAGTATTTTTTTTTCTATATAATATAATGAATAATTCCTTTATATTCCCAGTTGAATTTGAATCCAATTTGAAATAGACCAATTATCAATATCTGTTATTGTATTTCTTTTAGGTTTGGAAAGTGGACTTTTCCCATGATGTTTTGAAAAGAAATAAAAAGAGTATTCAATACAAAAAAATAGAGAAGCACTGAGGACTATTAAAAAGTATAGAACAAGGTGCATTTGTATGTTGCATTTATATTTGTATGCTTCTCTGTAAATTACGAGCTATGAGCCTTTCATTTATAATAACATTACTTTCTCTTTCCACAGTTTAATAATTAAAAAGTCATTGACAAAATAAACGTCACACTGCAAACCCGAATGTTTTTCTTTCTTGTTGATTTGATGATTACGTTCGACAGTCGACGTGCAAAAGGGTTTATATCAGGAAATTGATGAAATATACAAATTATATTGAGCATAGCATATGAAAGTATGGAGAAAATGCATTACTTCGGATATTTTTTATTAGTGTTACCTTTTCTGATTATGAATACTCACCAAGAGGTTACATCCATAGAACCTAAATGTTTTGATCCCCAAATTCCTGATAGGTAAGTAATTAAACACTCTCTGCTATGAAGAAGCCTGCAACATTCTGATCCTCTTTTTAAAGTTATTTTTGTTATAGAAAAATGTTTTGATGCTGTACTGCCTACAGAACCATCGGAGGAAAATGTTACAGTGAGTTTTAGTTTTGTATTTAACATATAGAAATTATTTTGCACTTATTTTTACCCGAATGCCTAACAATCACACAGGCTATTGCCATGGTTTTTATGACATTAAGGATATGGCTGCTTTACACATTAACGCTTTATATATAGAATATCTATGTATTTGTATTGTAGTTGTTTTTATTGTAAATTTAGCTTATATAGGCTCATTCGGGAAAGAATGCAGTAAACTATGTCCTGAAGGATATTATGGTGAAAAATGTACAGAAAAATGTTCTTGTGAAAAATGTTACGCAACAACAGGGGAATGTTTCAATGGAACAGAAGCAAAACGTAACTGTATTTGACATGTACTAACAGAGGAATCGAATAAATATATAGCAAGAGAATCTTTTTAGGTGGTAATTAATACTTAAAAACTAGTCTGAATCTTTTGCTATTATTTTTTATTCTTTTGGAAAATTGATCTTTTGTACAATTCTGCAAAAATGCTGTAGAAAACATCATTTTATACAGCAAAGTACATGTTTGTTCTACAATTTATTGAAAATAGAATTCTAACTAACGATCTGAATGTTAGGCGTAGACAATCAGATTTGATTTTATTTTGATGAAATACTGTTTTCGTTAAAGATAATGTGAGCGATGAACCAGTAAACGGATCTTTGACTTGGATTCCCATCTTACAAGGTATGTTGGGAAGTATGGGATCTCTAGCAGTTCTGTTTTTAGCTCTTTACGTTAAAGAAAGGTAAATATACAGAGGTACATGATTTTAAATTACTTGTGTGTCACAAGAATTTTATAAAAATATCTATTCAGTTGATTTTATGATTGCAAGGTCTCTTAGGCCAATATTGACGTATAACAATAGAAATCTGGAAACTGTTCTTGCATGTATTTATTTGTTTTCATTGTGTAAATGTCCAGGTATATATTAGACACCTAAATGAAATTACTTACTATTATCCATTAAAAATAAAGGTATTGGAACAAAGTTTATTGATGGGATAGTTGAATATTATTTGGTGATTTATGTGACTTTTACTATGAATTTGAGACAAAGACAATATTACAATACATTTGTCTACCCAAATTTTACAACAATTGGCAATTGACACTATCAAGAACGCGAAATAGTTCTAATTCAATAAGTTGAACTCAAAGACAATTTTACGCAATACTTATCCCACGAGAGCTGTTCGGAAAGTTTGAGGACTTCTGTCATAATTTTTCGTACTGCAAGGCATATGATTTCTACGGAAGCCTGTAGGTGCCAGGTAGAAAAATATTTTATCTGGCGGCCCCCAAATAATTACTTGGCGGCCGCCAGATAAAATATTTTTTCTACCTGGCACCAACTGGCTTCCGTAGATTTCCAAATTTGATAGAGATATTTTCACAAAAAATTTGACTGATTTGAATTTAAAATATAAAATATATCATGCTTTTTCAAACTTATTCAAAATTTTAAACTGCGAAAATGAGATCATGGAGCAGGTCAGTTTTTGCTTGTTTGTTTGTTGTTTAACGTCCCTCTCGAGAATTTTTCACTCATATGGAGATGCCACCACTTGCCGGTGGAGGGCTGCAAATTTATACCTATACTCGGCACTTAAGGTCCTTGAGCAGTGAGGGATCTTTTTCGTGCCAACACCTACTGCGACACGGGACCTCAGTTTATACGGTCTCATCCGAAGGGCCGGTCTCCATGTCCCGCAGTGGATTCGAACCGGCGACGTAAGGATCAGCTCTTTACTCAGCGACTCTAGAGCAGACCCTCTATCCACTACTCCACGCAGGCGGTCAGAATTTGGTAATTCACAAACTATGAACTTGGTTATGTCTGTAATCAAGTCTCTATAATATAGCAAAAGAAAGAAAACCAATCTTGGCGTTCATAGTAATGAAAGCAGAATTAATTATGCAGTTGATAAAAATAAAAATACTGCATGATAAACGAACTTATGCTGTTGAAACTATTGTAAGCAAGCTCGATGGGAAGTGGTATAAAACAAGCTAACTCAGAGAATTTGTGTCCCCCGCTTAGGGAAAAAAAAAGAAAAGCATGTACAGTCCGGGGGTGGGGGGTTCACCCCCCCCCCCCCCCGATTTGTATAATTATTAAATGTATACATATATATTGAAGCAAATTAAAAAATGCCAATATGGATGTAAAGATTTGATTGCTTATTCTTTAATATTTGAATAGAAGATGATTTTTAATATATAGAATATTTATCACACTGTAATAATGATTTTACGAGTTTGTACACTCCAGACGCCATAACTATTTCATTTCACATGTTGAATAGTATCAGTTAGTAAATCCAAAACAAACAAAAAAAGCATTAAAAAAGGATCATCCGGGTATTGAACCCGATCATCCCGCTTGCTAAGCAAGCATCATACCCCTAGACCACGGAGTCACTTGATTATACAGCAAATTAAACACAAACATTAAGTCACATATAACGTTTATACTCACGTTCGATATTGTCAAAATTTTACACAATACATAGCATTTCTACTGAACGCTAGGGGGAGGCAAAGAACGATAACGCTAATTCAGCGGAAGTTGTCACCTGTTAATATTTATTTGCTCGTGAGTTGACAAGCAATACACCGGGTCGCGAATTCTATTTGTAACAGTTCCCTGGTGTATGACATTGTCCAAACAAGGTAAATATAATTTCTGTAGGTTCAAAGAAAGCTATTTTTACTAAGATTTAATCAATTACAACTTGAAATGTTAACAAAAAACAATTTAAACGCACGTGTTATGAATTCGTCAAACAGAAAAAAATTATTTGCAAAGTGATTTCTGCCTGCTTCAAGTTGCATCACCGATTAAAAGTTGCCAAATATAATTAGATATTTTTATGCAAAATCGCAGTTTGAAGAGAGGAAGCAATTTTTGTCACTCATTTTTAAAGTATATTGAGGCGGTGTTTTGGTGTTTGATTACCTCCCTGTTGTTTATAGTTTTGTTCCATATACATAACATATTTTCACGTTAGGTATGTTCTATGCATTTTTATTACTTTAATAAATGGCAACATCTCTTTATGAATAATATCATATATAGAGAATAAGTTTATTTTAAATGCACGACATTTTTTTGATGTTCTATGTTATGCTATACTAGTACAATGAAACTGGTTATAGATAGGAGTTAACCTTCTTAACTGAAAATTCATCTTTGCTGTCAGGTTAGATTATTTCCCTTGAGTCACAGATCGCTGTGTGAGGTAGGCTGTACATATAACTTGATTTTATGAAATTCAGAAGGTATTGAAGCAAATTTCATTTAGAATGTACAATTATATGGAGGTGGAATAATGAAAAATGACATTTGACCTTACAATCTTTTATTTTAATTTTTAGGAAGAAGTACTACAATATATTTTGTCTAAATTAGCCTTTACTAAACAGTTCTAATAGATGTAATTGGAATAAAAAGTTCGCCAACAACCTGTATTATACGTAATAACTCTCCACATCCTGTGCTAAAAAAGTGCCAAGTGACTTTTGATATAATAAATAAAAAACCGGGGCGGGACACTTTGAGAGGGGCGAGAGAACCCCAAGGGAGTTATGGTATAAAATTTCATTGCAAAAGCTCAAAAGCTTTTTCAGATATCGCCCGGAAACAAAAGTGTAACACACAGACGGAATTTATGAATTTACGACATTGAACTTTGACCTTTTGACCTCAAAATCAATAGGGGTCTTCCTTAGGCCACAGGGAGTTGCTATGTAAAATTTCATTGCAAAAGCTCAAAGAATTCGCGAGATATCGCGCGGAAACGAAAGTATTAAAACAGACAGAATTTATGAATTTATTACCTTGACCTTTGACCTTTTGACCTCAAAATCAATAGGGTTCTTATTTAGGCCATGGGCAGTTGTTATGCAAAATTTCATTGCGAAAGCTCAAAGGGTTCTTGAGATATCGCGCGGAAACGAAAGTGTTACAGTCAGACAGAAATACAGACGGACGGACAGACAGACAGACCCAAATCAATATCCCCCACTTTCAGTGAAAGCGGGGGACAATAACAACTATTTAGACTTAGTTTAAAGCAAATCTTTAAGGCTTTTAATCGTAACTTTTATGTTTGTTATCAATTAGGAATTATTCCAACGAAGCAATAAGAAAATAACGTCTCATTTCCCCATGTGCACATTCTAACACAACCACTATTTAAGTTTTTAGAACTTGTTTTCAATCCCTTTGACATATTGTCAATAAAATATGTTCAAAACAAATCAAACCAAACAAATAGATCGGCCGCTGCTGCGGCCGATAATAAAAAAAGGGGGGCGGGACACTTTGAGAGGGGTGAGAGAGGCCCTAGGGAGTTATGGAGTTACAAAATTTCCTTGCTAAAGCTCAAAAGCTTTTTAAGATATCGACCGGAATCGAAAGTGCTACACACAGACGGAATTTATGAATTTACGACCTTGAACTTTGACCTTTGGACCTCAAAATCAGTAGGGTCTTCCTTAGGCCACAAGGAGATGTTATGTAAAATTTCATTGCAAAAGCTCAAAGGATTCACGAGATATCGCGCGGAAACGAAAGTGTTAAAACAGACAAAATTTATGACCTTAACCTTTGACTTTTTGACCTCAAAATAAATAGGGTTCTTCTTTAGGCCATGGGGAGTTGCTATGCAAAATATCGTTGCTAAAGCTCAAAGGGTTCTCCAGGATCGCGCGGACAGAAAGAAATACGTGCGGACGGACTGACGGACAGACAGACCCAAATTAATTTCCTCCACTTTCAGTGAAAACGGGAGACAAATAAAGTCAGTGTCAAAATTTCTATTTATACGTAAACCTGCCTCTATGAATGAAAAGTGATATGATCCACCAAACATCACATGCTGAAAAGCTATCTTTATTGTCCCCCGCCTTCACTGAAAGTGGGGGATATTAATTTGGGTCTGTCTGTCCGTCCATTCTTCTGTCCCTCCGTCTGTATTTCTCTCTGTCTGTAACACTTTCGTTTCCGCGCGATATCTCGAGAACCCTTTGAGCTTTCGCAATGAAATTTTGCACAGCAACTCGCCATGACCTAAAAAAGAACCCTATCGATTTTGAGGTCAAAAGGTCAAAGGTCAAGGTCATAAATTAATAATTTCTGTCTGTTTTAATACTTTCGTTTCCGCGCGATATCTCAAGAATCCTTTGAGCTTTTGCAATAAATTTTACATATCATCTCCTTGTGGCCTATGGAAGACCCCTATTGATTTTGAGGTCCAAAGGTCAAAGTTCAATGTCGTAAATTCATGCATTCCGTCAGTGTGTAACACTTTCATTTCCGGGCGATATCTCAAGAAGCTTTTGAGCTTTTGCAATGAAATTTTATACCATAACACCCTTTGGCCTCTCTCACCCCTCTCTTAAAGTGTCCCCCCCCCCAGTTTTTTTTTTTAATTTATAGTATTAAAAGTCGCTTGGCACTATTTTTAGCACAGGGGCATCTGGAGAGTTATTACGCATAATACAGGTTGTCGGTGGACTTTTTATTCTAATAACATCTATATGAACTGTTTATTAAAGGCTTAATTAGACACCATATATTGTGTAAAATTTTGACAATATCGATAGTGAATATAAACATTATATGTGACCTAATGTTTGCATTTAATTGCTGTATAATCAAGTGCCTCCGTGGTCTAGATGTATGACTCTCGCTTAGCCTATGAAAGGCCCCGGGTTCAAATCCCGGTCGATCCTTTTTTTTTTTTTTTTTTTTTTGATTTACTATATAAATGATAGTATTCAGCATGTGAAACGTCTGGCTTGTACAAAGTCATAAAAACATTATTACAGTGTGATAAATATTCTTTACAAAAAGAATCTTCTATACACATATTAAAGAATAAGCAATCAAATCTTTATATCCATATTGGCATTTTTTATTTGCTTCAATAAACATGTATACATTAAATAATTCTACATGTTAAGGGGGGTTCCTGAAATGCGCATGCTCTTCTTTTTTCCCTAAGCGGGGGACACAAATTCTCTGAATTAGCTTGTTGTTTCAGCGTTTGGTTAATTATTCATTATACTAGGATATTAAAACTAGCAAAAAATAACTGAACAAAAGTTTAATAAATTCATTTGTATATCGTATACATTCAACTTAAAATTGTCCGTGAAAATGCACATGAAGGATTCAAACATGTAACAATAAACATAATGCAATAATATTAGAATATTCATCGGTGGAATCTTAAGAAAATATTTAAAAATGACAAAGAAAAGTATTCTACACACGATATGACGATCAACATACGTATTCATTTATACTTTCGCTCTGAAAATAAAACTTAACAACGGAAAGTGGAAAGGCAGAGAATGTGTGTTTTAGACACCAACATTTAACGTCACAATAAACACGTTTTTCTCAACGTCAACGCTTATGTTATTAATCCCGGTTTTGTCGGAGAGCGGTCGATATATATTAAATCCATCTCCTTACATTCCATAAACTATAATGTGCTTACTGAGTAGTTTACTTAATTTGTTAAATATGGAAGATTGGGTACACCAACTCAAATTAAATCATGTCTATTACAATTACCATCTGTGCACCATTTTATCTACACCGTATGTGAAACCTTTACTCTAAGATCAGCTGTCATCACGCAACACCAGAGCATCTTTTAACGAGGTTTTTTAAATACCTCATGTGAATTTCAAGGCATGCCAGGTCGACATGTTTTATTATAATGGATTTAAGGATTGGATTTTTTAACCATCTTCTATTAAGGGGAAGAAGGACCTTTAGCTGAAAAAATACTTGTCATTCAATTTTTCTAATATTTTGTATATTTCTAATTAAGTATGTCCCACATATCTTAAAGCAGTTATATCATTAGGTTTCTTACCTTATTTTAGAGATATTGATTGATAAATACCACGCCCTACAGTATCTAAGTGGAGTTTTAATTCTCCATGTTTCCGGGCTCATTACTCTGTCCATAATGGGATTTTTTAAAGCATATATAAAAATATTGAAGTGAACATGTATGTTTTAAAATATTTCAGAGTATGATAGGGTTTAAAATTCGAAAATGCAAGTTTCTACTATTACACTGCATCTGGATAGGGAAAATTACGAACTTTTTAAGACAACTCAAACAACAAAAAAAGTAATTTACAAAAAATTCTATCATTCAATATTTTTAAATTTACGTTGAAATGCAAGTGCTTCAAATTATCGATTAACTGTAAAAATTTCGAATGGTGAAACTGACCTCAGTATTGCACAGGACATCGTTAAAGACGACATAAGCAGGGCAAAAACTTGTCATGTATACATTTTCCGAGTACGGGAAAACCCAACTATGACGTCACACGTAAGCTAAATAAGCGAAATAAGATATACCTACATTAGATTTCCATCATCAGCCATGCAAAAATAATTTTTGTGTTCCCTGTTTCTCAAAATATTTCATCATATACTGATTAAGACCTGTTTTTACATAATAATACCGCCCCTGTATTCACCGAGTATGATCTTGCTGTATTAACGGATCGTGTATGACGTCACCGAGTTGTTGGACGCGCAGTTTAGGGAAACAGAGGAATGGATCAATCTTTTTTCTAAATTTTTTAATGTTTACAAGAATGTTAAACTTTTCATTTTATTTATATAAGATGGTAATTAAAGAAAAAAATTGCCAAAAAATTATACAAGAACTGATGCTTTACACGTTTTCCACTTATATAAACGGAGATTATGACGTAGTTTAACAGAGTGTCCTTCATCCCCTTAAATGTACAAATAATAATAATACAACTTTTTGAAACAAGAGGTTCATCCTATAAAAGGGCATTTTAGAACATGAAAGTGAAATGTTTTTATTGCTAGTCTATAAAAATATTTCATTGTCATATAGTTATTATCAATGTTGTTAAAGTTCTACTAAAATTCATGGGTCATTTTTCGTCTTTACACCGACATCTTTTAATCTGTGTAATGAATTATATCATACTAGTATTAAAAGGAAACCTATGAATTTTGCTCACGTATCCTATGTCCGTTGTGCTTTATAGTATTAAAAGTGACCTGGCTGCATTTATTGTCCCCGCTTTCACTGAAAGTGGGGTTTATTAATTTGGGTCTGTCTGTCCGTCCGTCCGTCCGTCTGTATTTCTCTCTGTCTGTAACACTTTCGTTTCCGCCGATATTTCGAGAACCCTTTGAGCTTTCGCAATGAAATTTTGTATAGCAACTCCCTATGGCCTAAAGAAGAACTCTATTGATTTTGAGGTCAAAAAGTCAAAAAACTTTCGTTTCCGCACGATATCTCGCGAATTCTTTGAGCTTTTGCAATGAAATTTTACATAACAACTCCCTGTGGCCTAAGGAAGACCCCTATTGATTTTGAGGTCGAAAGGTCAAAGTTCAAGGTCGTAAATTCATAAATTCCGTCTGTGTGTAACACTTTTGTTTCCGGGCGATATCTGAAAAAGCTTTTGAGCTTTTGCAATGAAATTTTATACCATAACTCCCTATGGCCTTTCTTGCCCCTCTCAAAGTGTCCCGCCTCTTTTTTTTTTTTTTTATTGTATTATTAATTCGCTTGGCACTGTTTTTAGCACAGGGGCATGTGGAGAGTTATTACGTATAATACAGGTTGTCGGCGGACTTTATATTCTAATTACATCTATTAGAACTGTTAAGTAAAGGCTAAATAAACAACATTTATTTTGTAAAATTTTGACAATATCAAACGTGAAAATAAATATTTTATGTGACTTACTGTTTGCATTTAATTTGCTGTATAATCAAGTGCCTCCGTGGTCTAGTGGTATGTTACTCGCAATAGCAAGCGAGAGGCCCGGGTTCAATCCCCGGACTAATCTCTTTTTTTTGGTTTTTTTTTTCGGGAGGGGGGAGGGGGATTACTAAATGATGCTATTCAACATGTGAAATGAAAAAGTTATGATGTCTGGCGTGTACAAACTCATAAAATCATTATTACAGTGTGATAAATATTCTGTATATTAAAAATAATCTTCTATACACATATTAAAGAATAAGCAACCAAATCTTTACATCCATATTGGCATTTTTTTTAATTTGCTTCAATATACATGTATACATTTAATAATTCTACAAATACAGGGGGCTGTGTAACCCCCCCCCCCCCTCGAACTTGGCATGCTCTTCTTTTTTTCCCTAAGCGGGGGACACAAATTCTCTGAATTAGCTTGTTAACTTTCACTTCAATTGAATCTGAAATTGTTTATGAATCATTCTACTGATCTATGACGTGTAAGTTGTTAACGATCACAATGCCTAATTTTGGTCAAGTCCAAATTGAGAGTCTGAAGAGTCGACGTGTACCTCCTTTGAAAGACTATAGATTTGGCAAATGCCTGCGTTGGGATACTACAAAGTCGGCAGATGCCCCATTGACTGATTATAGAGTTGTCTCAGTTGTACGTGTGCCAAGTACCTACAAAGTGTTTGGAGATTGGTTAGCGAATATCAGAAAAATTTGGATTAACAAGTGGAATGAGTTAGCCCTTGGAACAAATTTGAACACATTTCGTTCTTATTTATACGGTGCAAATGCAATTAACAACACACATTATTGAAACTCTTACATTGTATTTCACTTTTCCGTTTATTACGTACATTTGAATTGCACTTGAAGTGTTTACTTTTTGATTACATTTCACTAATTGATATAACACTGCATAACAGGATGTATTCATGCTTCTCTTTTCCTAAAAATGATTTAAGCCAAGAAATAAGAAATACTTAAAAATAAGACAAAATAGCACGGCTATAAAGTAAATTATATAATATTGCGATATACAAATATAAATATATAAACATGAAACTAGTTTTGTGCAAACTTATCTGTTTTATTTGCATAGAGGTAAAATGGAACCTTTAACATGTAGTGAATACAAAGTTGCCACCGTTTTTTTCTGCTGTGTGTGTGGGTGGGTGGGAGTGCAAGGGGGCGACGCTTAGAGACATGCATCACATTCAACAGTTTACTTGTTTCTCATGTGCCCTTACTAAATACAAGACTGATGTCTAAAGTAAGCAAATGGACGAAGCATTGTTATTTTTTCATGATTGATGACATGTAACCGGTTCGATTAACTTAATATATATACAGTAGATGTTATGAACATGTGTATGTGTTAGCTCTTCAAAATAAAAAAAAAAGATTTAGGCATGGAAATTGTTGCTGAATCAAACATCTACAATGCATTTATGTAAGTAGAAGTTTTAGGTGTCGAGCAGAGAACCAGATGCCAGTAGGATTCTAGCAAAAGCTTGGAAGATGCTTGATATCCTTGTAGTGTTGTTCTTTTTGCTCCCACCACCAGGGAACATTCCTAATCTACATGTAGAACAACAAAAAAGCATTATCACTGAATGCAGTGATTAATCAAACATTTTACATTAAAAAATACCAAGAAAACAAGTAACAGATTTGGAGCATTCATGTTAGACATGTATGTCAGCAATAATAGTGAAATTCACGTTTGGGATTGTCAAAAATGGCAGAACTCCTCAGAGAGTGTATTGTGTATTCTAAAAGTAAATAAAGACAAAGTCAGTTTTAGTTATTGAAAAATGATTTATCTTGTTTCAGGTTTCAATTTGTGGGAAAAATCGTAGGAGAACCTTTATTCAGTATGAGTTGTGTACCTTTCCTATGTTGACTAATTTATTGTCTTATTTATGCACTAAATATACATGTATCACATCTAGTGTACATGTGTAAGTCATTGACCAAAATGTCACGCAGCAATTCGAATGTTTTTCTTCCTTGTTCATTTTGATAGTAACTTTTGAATTCATATTAACAGTCGACTTGGGGTGTAGATAAGGAAATTAGAACAATGAATTGGTGAATTCTACGCTATTTATTGTTCACAGCACATTGAAACTTTGAGAAAATGTATTATTTTGGATATTTTATATCGGTATCATTTTTTCTGATTCAGAATGCGTATACAGACTTATCAACTGTTGAACCAAAATGTTTTGATTTAAGTAATCCAAATGAGTAAGTATCAATCTGATTCTAGAAAAAAAAATTGTATGTGATGTTCTGGATTTTTTCTTTCAAAGAAATAATATTGGTTAGAGTTTGATTAAAGAATAATTTGCGTTTCAGAGAAAAGTGTTGCTCTGGATACAGAACCATTGGAGAAAAATGTCACCGTGAGTTTTATTTTTGTTTAAATGTATTGAAATTATTTCTTGAATATCCGTACAGGACTGGATGACATTTACAAAAGTTATTTTACATGATATGCATGATTTGGAATTACTGACACTTAACTATTTGATGTATACATGTACGTAGAATGTTTATGCATAAATATTGTAGTTTTTTTATTGTTAATTTAGCTTGTATAGGCTCATTCGGGACAGAATGCAGCAAACCATGTCCTGAAGGATATTATGGTTTAAAATGTTTAGAAAAATGTTTGTGTGAAAGATGTAACCCAACAACAGGAGAATGCTTCAACAGAACAGGAGCACAGCGTAAGTGTATGTGACATGCATACATGTCTTAACATAGGGATAGAAAAATCATTAGTAAAAGTTCAACTGGCATTTCTTTACACATAATTTTGATAGGTAAGTTCTATTACAACTTTTTTATGATTAAATCTTTCAATACTAGAAGAAACTTTTAGTTTGCTTCACTCGATATGCACGATACAAAAGAAAGAGGTGCTAAGAATATTTTTCAATTTTTACTCTTTTTGAAATTTAATCAATTGTAGTTCTGATTTCCATAGAAGATAATCACAATACGACTTAGATATCTGTTCTGTATATTTTTTTTTCATTTTAAGTTCACATGAGTCACTCAGATGATCAGGTGATATCCGATTTTGTCTGTCGTCGTTCGTTGTGTGGCCTTGTGCGTTAACATTTGAACATTTCCAGCTTTTTCTCTGAAACCGCTGAAGCAATTTCAACCAATTTTGGCATAGAGCATTTATAGGAAAAGGGGAACAAAAATTTCATAATCCCTATCCCCCTCCCCCTGGGGCCTGAGGGGTGGGCTAAAACCATCAAAATTAATGCAATCTTTGAAAATCTTCTTTTCTCCTGGACATCAAGAAGGCAAACTGTTGGCATGATTTTAATAAGCATTGAGTCCTCTACCAAAATTGTGAAACTCTTGGCCCCAGGGTCAGGTGTTTTGATGCTAGGGCGGAGCTTTACAGATCATATAAAAAATGCAATATTTTATTTGAAATTCTTCTTTTCTGCCCCTGGGCATTAAACAAACTAAGTGCATATTTAAACAAACTAAGTGCATAATTATGATGAGCAAAGGTGTCTGTTCCAAAATTAAGAATTTCATGGCCCCAGGGTCAGAGATTCCGGTTAGGCAGGGCTCTGCTGATTTTATAGTAAAAATGCATTAATTCTTTGGAAATCTTCTTCTTTGCTCCTGAGTATTATGTAAACAAACTAAGTGCATGGTTATAATGAGGAAGGGTGCTTTTTTTCAAAATTGTAAATTTCATAGCCCCTGGGTCAGGGATTCTGGTCTCAATGTAGGACCCTATTGATTATATCGTGCAAATGAATAATTTTTTTTGAAAATCGTCCTCTCTGCTCACGGGTATTTAGGAGATAAACTAAGTGCATGGTTATAATAAGCAAGGATTCCTCTTCCAAAATTGTGAAATTCATGGCCCCAGGCTTGGGGGTTCTGGTGAAAGGGGCGCCTATTGATTATATAGTGAAAATGCATAATTTCTTTGAAAATTTTCTTGATCTTTTCTTCTCCTGGTTACAAAGCATAGAAACTAAGTGTAGAGGAATGATGAGCAAGGGTGCTTCTTTCAGAATTGTGAGTTTCATGGCCCCTGCGTCAGATGTTCTGGTGTAAGGTGGGGTTCTGTTGATAAGATAGTAAACATGCATTAATTCTATTTAATAATCTTTACTCCTTTGTATTGAGCAGATAAACAAAGTGCATAGTTATGATGAGCAAGGATGTTTCTTCCAAAATTTCAAAACTTGTGTCCCAGCCAGGATCAGGGGCTAAGGTGTTTCGGGGAGGGGGGGTCTCTTGATAATATAGTGAGAATGTGTTAACATTATTCAATCCTTTGAAGATCTTCAACAAAGTGCACAGTTATGATGAGCGAGGATACCTCTTCCAAATTTGTGAATTTCATGACCCTGAGTCATGGGTTCTGGTGTTAGGGTGGAACTGTGTTGAATCTATAGGGAGAATGCATTAATTCTTTGAAAATGTTTCTTGATCCTGGGGATCTCGAAGGCAAACAGAGTAAAAATTTAATAAGTAATGGTATTTTTACCAAATTTTTGAAATTCTTGACCATTTATTCAAGTGTTCTGGTGTTGGTCAGAGTTCTATTAATTTGTATTCTAATGAGAGAAGTTTTCCCCCTTTTCCATTAATTTTTGATAATTAATAACTGTACATAATGTATTTGAAAGATTAATAGAATTAATTAGAATGAGAGATTTATGAAAGAATTTTTACTATATAATACAAAAAGTACTTTCATAGTTTTAATGATTAGGTAGACTTGTAATAGATAAATAAAAATGAGACGAAAATAAATTATCTTATTAAATGTTCTTCAAAGACCAAGAGACGCCAATGTCAGAGGTCATAATATGGGGTTAAAAATAGTACAGAAGTACTTTTCTTTTATTAATAGTTTGTGTGGTGATAGTGATAAATTATGGCAAGTTGGACTTACTTAATGAGTGTTACTGAGTACTAGTAGTACTAATTAATTGGTTGATCCTGACCATCCTCTTTCTCTTGCTTTTGGGTAATAAAGCTTCATCTATCAATTTACTTGAAATTGTTGTATCAACTCAGATGACTGTTAAAGCCATTGGGCATTTTGTTTTATTTATAATTTTATTTTTTTTTAAATTAGAACGTAAATTCGAGAATTTATCTGAATGTTATGTTCAATTTAATTTCGATGGAATCGTTGTTTTTGTTAAAAATAATATAACAGGTGAACATGAAAATGGAGATACAAGTGGATATTTGACATGGATTCCCGTCTTATTAGGTCTACTAGGAAGTATGGGTACTCTTGCACTTCTATTTTTAGTACTCTACATAAAAGAAAGGTAAATATACGTGCATATGATTTTGCATTGCTATGTATCGCAGGACTTCCTTGTAAAAAATCTATCTTACTGACATGAATTATGCTGACTCTTTTTTTTAATTCTTACAATATTAATATTGTCTTATAAGTCATTATAGATTGGGTACAACAGAACTTTAGAAATTGTACATTACCTATTCCAATATTCGTATTGAAGATGCTCAGATGTGTAGGTGTCACTTTATAAATGTATGGATATTATTCACGATAAGACTGTTGAAAAAAGTTTATTAATGAAATAACTGATTTATACGAATTTTATCCTCAATGTGATAATCACATTTGTAAGACAAATGCATGGCCTTTCGCTACCCTATAAATATACCTAACTGGCAGATTTTCAAGAACGCGAAATAGAACATATCTAACGAGTTCTAGTAATTAAAATGTAGACTATCTTGAATTCATACTTAGCCATTATTTATTTTTTCCTATGCCTTATTAGTTACAAAAGTAGTCTATTTACTATTTGAAAGGAAAACCTTTGTTCAAGAAGAAACCGTTCTTGATGGTATGTAGTAATTTACGTTCTCCCCAATTTTAGTTTGACTTAAAATATGATCAAACAACCACAATGCAATAAGACTGGCATGCACTACAGTGTCGAAGGTACATTATTTTTGAAGTTTCTGCGAGAGAGGAAAATACAAGCAATGAACATGATCAGGAGGATTACGACAGCATAAGAGAATCTCGAATGGTTTTGGACGATGAGGGTGCCTGTGGTAGCCAGAAGTTTACAACATTGGATAGAGTTAGCTATGCAAAAACACAGACCTTACAAAATCCGTACAATAAGCTAAGCTTTAACAGACTTAAAAGTCGAACGATGGACTTCAGAAACGGTGAATTATACAATATATCTGAAACTGCCTCACTAAAAATGGATGTCGGTGACTATGTCACTGTTGCATCTGATAAAGACGACCCAGATCCTTTGGAATCAAAATATTCTAAAGAAGAAGATAATGATGAACCATATAGTAATTACTACAGCAATACAGCAAATATACAATCAAATAAAGAGTTCTATTGTGAAAAGATGAAGGGAAATCCTAATGTTTCTGAGAAAAAAGCAAGGCATAGGCCAAAGATGCAGAATAAGAAACCAACCATAAAACCAAAACCTACACATTTGAGTTTTGGAACAAAGACGGCAACTAAAGAGCAGAAAGAAGATGGAGCATATAGTCTCGGAGATCGATTCGACTGAATTTATTATAGCAGATTAAGGCAATAAAATATCAACAATGAATTGAACAAGATTTACGAGATGTATTTTGGAATTTGAGGAAGTTATATTCGATATTCATGCGATATCACACATGATGGTCACGCGCTTGTGATCAAGGAAACGTATTAGGAAATTGTGAAGAGGGTTTGAAAAAGTGAAACCTAGATTGTTTACTTCATATATATTGTTCTTCTTATGGCTAATCCATTTAATATTTTCATTACCGATTGAAAATATAGAAATAATACTATTCCTTCAAAAGGCATTATTCCAATTATGTTAGAAAAACTACGGCATTTATAATCGAAAAATACACGATCAACAACTATATGACTTGATATTGTTAAATAGTCAATATGTACATAATTCAAAATGAAATTGAATTAATTATGAAAAAATAAAGTTGCACATATGCTGTATCTAGATCTAATCCATTCATCTGTGGCCCTATTCACAAAAATATTTAACGACTAATACACCATTTTCCACTTCCTCAACTAGCAACTACGTATACGCTGTAGCATATCACAACAAATCTTATCTTTCTATTACATTAGATAACATTGTAAACAATATTTTAGGGGGAAAAAATTATTAAACCAAGAATCAAAAAATTGTTAATTTATTATCGTAGAGGTGTCTGTTTAGGAAAAGGGCGACAGTCTAAATAATGAATATAAAAGCGCTTTATGAATGACTCATTCAGTTGTATGGCGTAGTTTCTAAAATGCACCATCTACTGTAAACTGTAGTATTCCTAGAATTGATATTTAAAAAGATTTCAGCCAATTAAATGAAACACTTCCTGAAATATTTCAGCTGTAGATACATTTTTTCATGTTTATGATAAAAGGTAAGATAATTTTCAATTTCACACATGAAGTTGATTCAAATTAAGTTAATTCAACTTTGAGGGAGTTTTATGCGTTAGATAGAATCTAATATTCAAACACAAATTATTTAGTTTTATTGTCTACATCCTTTTCAATTCCTAACACTCTCATGCAGGTTCCAATAAGGGTTCATTCCCTTAATTTCTTCATTCATTTGAAAATTTCAATGATGATGATTTTCCAAACAAAATCTCAATTTTAATTGCAATACACTCAATTTCAGCATAATTTGCCCTGCAAAATTTGATCACCAAATAACATTTTGTAAATGAATAATATTCATTGATTCAATGAGATTTCTCTTATCATAATATCAATAAATTTAAAAGAATTAAATTTTTACTATATAACGATCAAAGTATTTAGAATTTAAAAAAAAAATGTATAAATATGTTATAAAGATGTTCACTTTTTTTTAGTTTTTATAATTTCGACACATATCAAAAATTTTTTAAAAAATCGCTTTAAAATCTATAAATTTAAATTATACAAAGTGCTTCATTTAAACTTTAAAGAACAAATGCCATACATTTAATTGGTTTTTGGTTATATGGATTTGGATTTTAAAAATATGGGATTTTAGTTCTCCCAGTTTCAACTATTTATAGAAGGAAGTACTTAAGGATATATAACACACCCATCTCAAAAAGTTCCTGTCGTTTAATTTTCGTTATTTTGTATATTTTATACAAGACTATATCTGCTATGTGTATCACCTATTGGACAAAATTGTTCGAGTCGTATTTAGACAGGAAGCTTGAAAAAGAAATGAGGAACTATGATTCATCTAAGCCTTGAAAATGCATGTTTATTTTCTTCTTGAAAAATCGTATCTATTTATTTTGGAAAAAATACCTTTTTTATGTAGCTTGTTGCCAAAATAATCTAATTTTTGTATTTTTTTAACGACCCCTTTGAACTTATAAAGAAAAATCAAACCCCATTTCTCACAGCGTTATGCCAGATCTACAAATACACATAGAAAATTTCAAACTTGAAAATATCTTTCGCTATTAAATGTTATTTACATTGTTATTTATCACAAACTCAAAACTTCACAGTGCATTTAAATATTGATGTTAGTGTTAGGCAACTTCTAAAATTTTATGGACCCCCCTCCTTTCTTATTGGAACGCAGACGATTTGAGGTTACATATGCACTTAATCTAGTCTTTTAAATCCTTGAAGTACTAATACGTTTGTTTATGTATGCAGATAAAATATTGACCATTAGTATGTTTTGTATTTAGTAAACTCATGCTTATCGCATGCCAAGCTAATCATTATAATTACATGACACGGAGAGAACATAACAAAATGGAAAGATCTGGAAGTCAAGTCTGAACAGAACCTTGAAAGCTAAAATGAAAAATCGGTACAAAACACACATCAAACATATGTCTGGTTGCGCACTTATTATCTGACGACAAAACAACATCTTAAATTTATCCATTTAACATGTATGAAATATTGAGATGGTGAAAAATAATTAAGCTCTAAAGTTGAAACAAAACAAAGTGGGAAAAGAGCAAACACGGACCTCTATAAACATCAGAAGATCAGGTGCCATGGGGGAGTAAGCATCCCCTGTCGATCGGTCACACACCCCTTGTACTCCTTGTCATGATCGAGAAAACGGAAAAATCCGTAGACAATTCAGTGTGAAAATAATGGCCTAACAATTAGTATGAAAAACGTCAGTCAACATTCAACTTAATGATAGATTGTATTTGCTGACAAGGTCATTACATCGACCATTGGATTTGCGAAATGTTGACTTTAAATGAGACTCTTGATATCCTTGTTTCATCAACACATTTGTCAATAGCTTGTCTCGTTTAAGAAATTGTTTGTAAGTATAACTGGGAAAAAATAAATTCCATATGCAGGTGATAATGGTACATGTATGTTGCTACTTAATTAAGGGTTATAGTTGACGATAGACAAGTTGAAGTCATCATGTTTATCATGAGGTTTTGTTGTAACGTCTTTTTCTAGTAAAATATCCAAATATGAAACAAAAGTGTCAGACTCTTTCATATCTTTTAGTTCGATTTCAAAGGTTTTGTTAATTGATAAAGCGTCGTTGATATATCTAAATATTGAATTGACTGATTGATTGATTATATGTTGTTTTACGTCCCATTGGAGAATTTTTCACTCATATAGATACGTCACCATATACCGGTGAAGGACGTCAAATTTAGGTCTTTAATTGGCACTCAGAGCCATTGAGCAATGAGAGATCTTTATCATGCCAACGCCTGCCCTGACCTCGGGACCTCGGTTTTTAAGATCTCATCCGAAGGACCCGCAACGTTAACTCTAGTGCCGAGCGCTTGGCAAAGGAACATTTGCTACCTATTTTTTTTATCGACTTAGGTCAGTCGCGGCCGAAATTCGAACTCACGACCTTCCGATCATGGAGAGAGCGCTCTACCGACTGAGCTACCGTGACGGTAAATATTGTATTGAAGACCAATGCTAGAGACTTCTTTTCATGTAGAAGTTTTTGAAAAATTTCAGCTTCATATGAATACAAAAATAGGTTTCTTGTGCGACCTGTACATGTGATATTTAAAGTCAATTGTAATTATTTTTATATACATGTATTTTTTGCAAAACATAATTACATTTTTGGCATTTTCAAAGAAGCGCTCAAATTTACTCGAGTTATATGAATTTTCCGGAAATCAATACATCACTAGTAAGAGAAGCATTTGCGTCAACAAGTTACTTTTCTTTACCTAACAAATGCAAAATTGCAGATAAAACCAAAAATGTAATAATTAGTATTTACTATGCATATTTCAATCGGATTTCGACGCCATACTGCTGTGACGTCATATGAGACAAGTCAGTGATAAAGAGGTAAGAATCTGCACACTGTTAACGGAATTTTCAACAACAAATGCAGCATAAAATACAAAAAAAGTGTTAAAAAACTTATTCTCTACAGCTTTTCAATTACTATAGAAAATTGAAGTAGGCTTAATTTAAAGTATAATCACTGAATAAAAGAAGAAATATGTATAAATGCACTAATACAGGACTACGGTGTGGATGTACATGGTGTTGTCATGCACGTATATAAGAAAATAAAAGCAGATTTTCATTGATATTTCAAACATGGGATAAGGTTTGGTATCCAACTTCATATCGACAAAATCAGTTATTTGGTCGTGCATAACGCAGAAAAGCTAGTTTGTATAGTGTATATTTTAGTAAGATTAATGTACACAGTTGATAAGCCATTGTCGCCATTGACGTCACACGATCACTTGATCGCTATATAATTAACTTGGATTTTTAATTCATGCATTTACATTTGACTCAATAAGTTTTTAATTACCGCGTTATATCCGCAGTAAAAACGCAATTTTTTATAAACTGTGATACTTTGGAACATAATGTTACGAATTCGGCATTCTCCACTATGGTTATAAACAAGTAAACAATTTTTTTTCTTGTGATACGAGTCATTAAAATAATGAGTGGATGAATGATTGAATGCATGATGTTTTATTTTCATCTAGTAATTGTTATTATCTATTATCTATCTATATTATCTATGTTTTCATTTCAGGTGCATATATATTGTATTTCGTTCAACATTCAGATTAAGGAGCCCCACAATGTTACACCGCTAAACAAGGACAGCTGTAAGTCGTGACAATAATACGCTTTTAATTTCAAGTAAACGAGGAACATACAATAGGTCTTTTAAAGACTGAAATATAATTTTAAGGGGATGAAGGGCACATGGACACATGACTATTTAACTACATCAAAGTCTCCGTTTATATAAGTGCAAAACGTGTAAACCATCAGTTCTTATATAAATTTTTGACACTTTGTTTTACTTTAAAGCTATATATGGTATATCTGAGCTAAAAATAAAAATACGAGATTATTTTAGCCAGTCTGAACTTATAACTAATACGCCATATATGACTTTAATTACCATCTTATATAAAGATAATAAAAAGTCTTAACATTCTTGTAAACATTAACAATTTACGGAATATGTTGTTCCACTCCTCTGTTTCCTTATACTACGCGTCCAATAAGTCGGTGACGTCATACACGATCCGTTAGTTCAGCGAAATCATAATCGGTGATTACACTGGCAGTATTTTTATGTAAAAACAGGTCATAATCAGTATATGATGAAATATTCTGAGAAACGGGTAACACAAAAGTTATTTTTGCGAGGCTGATGACAAAAATATAGGTAGGCTATATCTTATTTCGCTTATTTAGCTTACGTGTGACGTCATAGTTGGTTTTTCCCGTACTCGAGAAACATAAACATGGCACGTTTTTGTCATGCTTATGTCTTGTTTAACGATTTCCTTTGTAATATTGAGGTCAGTTTCACTATTCGATATTTTACTGTTAATCAATAAAATGAAGGACTTGCATTTCAACGTAAATAAACAAATATTGAAAGATAGATTTTTTGCAAATTAAGTTTTTTATTGTTAAAGTTGTCTTAAAAAGTACGTAATTTTCCCTATCCAGATGTAGTGTGATAGAAGAAACTTACTTTTTCGAATTTTAAACCCTATTCATACTCTATTTCTAATGATTTAATGCATCTTTCAATCACAGTATTTATTGATATTCTTATTATTTGAATTTTTATTTTTAAAAAATCGCTTGTCTCCATAGACTTCAATGCAATTTTTGTTAATTAATTACTGCTTAGTTAATTATATTTTTAAAACTTTCTCTTGGTAAATCTTCTTCTACTGTAAAATGCTTTGAATTGATATCAGAGTATTATATACGTGATGGATGTTTAAGGATAGAGAATTAGTTATACATGTATATATATATAATGGGCCCGGAAACGCAGCCTCGGAAACCCCACTTAGACACTGTAGGGCATAATATTTGTCAATTAATATATCTAAAACAAGGTAAGAAACCTAATGATATAACTGCTTTGAAATGCGTGGGACATTCTAAATTAGAAATACAAGTATACAAAAAATTGAATGACAAGTGGTTTTTTTTTTGTTTTTTTTTCAGCTTAAGGTCCTTCTTAAAGGATTCATCCGTGGAAAGTGAACTGTGAGTATAAGTAGGATTTCCAGATGTAGAATTAAAACCAAGTTCTTAATAACAGTTATAATATTGAGCCCTAAAAGCAACGACGATAGTGTTACAATCCCTGTCATAACACTGACTAGCATTTAGGAATTTTCAAAATGATAACTTTAAGATCGTCATTTTCAACCATAATAACACAATTAATAACATGTCTAGCGAGACTATATAGTTGAAAGAGGAGGAAGAGGAAACCACTTAAAGGGATTTTATTTTAGCTGTTCAATATCTATGCTCTAGCTGTAAAAATTGTTTATAATTGAAAAGTTTGGAAGCAACAGTTTTGGAATATCTACAGGAAATGCAGGGCCATGACTAGAACATGAAACATGGTGGAATGCAGGACTAAACTCTTATGATTAAGAATATGTCACAAAATATATGCCCAAATATGATGCTAAGAATATCAAAAGTTCAGCACCTTTTTGCAACATTTGAAATATAATATTTCTGTAGTAAGTTTTGTTTGACAAAGTTATGGTCATGGCTGATGTTATAACGTATAACGGTTTTCTGCGTATTACAATTTTTGCAAAAATATTTCAAAACAATGCTATTTTGAAAAATGCGTAGTTCTATTTTTGCGATTCTCCTGGTGATTTATAGGATTTATGAATAAAAGCTTTATGTTAAACAACTGGTGAAAATTTTATGCGAATTTGCATCAATGATGCAACAAAATATAGATATAAAGATCATTTAATCATGTTAATTTCATGCTGAAGGCCTAAAATTTATTAAGCCAAAATAAGTATCAATACAACTATACATAGGAAATATGCTTGTATGCATGATTTTATGATTTTCATACGAATATAACTAAAAATGACGTCATTTTTACTATGATGTCACAAATTAAGTACCCCAAAATGTAAAATATTTTCATTGCCCTTGCACTTCCTAGACGTGTATAAATTTATTAGCAATTATTAACATATAAATCATGCATATTCAAAGTAAAAATAACGTTTCGCTTCAAATAAAATCATGGGATATCATAAATAACATCCTTTTCTTTTTTTATTTCAGACTGTCAACTATATTATCAGTTCGATAGTAAATGTTTCACATGAAATGTAAAAAAAAAAAAAAAAAAAAAAAAAAAAAAAAAAAAAAAAAGCACATGAATTGAATATAGTCGTAATAATAGAAGAAAATATTCATTTTCTTGGCACACGAAAAAATTGCTTAACATTTTACTGAAACGAAATTGTCTTGTCATTTAGTTTCGCCAAAAGGTTGGGAAAACGTCCTATCCAATTTCTTAAACACTACAAATTATTAATTTTTTTATCATTTAAGTAGGTGTGAGCTCCCGAGGTACGGGGACTAAGGGTGCGGATCAAGCCTTTCTGGTGACGGTGTTTATAATTCTTACCTGTGAGTCGTTATGTACATGGTTATAAGACATGAATAAGGCGAACAGTTGTGGACGTCACTCTGCTGAGATACTACAATAGCCAAAAGGTAAGACCTGTAAAAAACAGTTGCTTGGTTATTTAGAGAGTTTGACATACAACTGACTGGACTAATTGGGGGAATTGCCAGAAGTTCCCAATACCTGTGAAGTGGCAGGACAAAAGAAGAGAAATACCCGGAGTCCACAGTTAGTGGTTGACCAATTTAGAAGAAACTCTTCAAATTTGTATCAATTATGCATTGAATTCTTATTTTTGGATGTCGACGATCCTATAACACACATGGCCGTGCCGACAAATTGAATACCGCGCGTTAGCGCGGTATGATAATTTGCTGGCACGGCCAGGTGTGTTATAGGACCGACGACATCCAAAAATAAGAATTCAATGCTTATATTTACATTCTCTAATTTTCTCTCTTCATAATTGTTTATTTCGTTAAACTTAAATATGAATTAAGCGCCTTTCAGAACTGATGTGCTTAATAGACGTAAGAGCCGTTTGTGACGTTGGAAAGTTAAATAATGCAAATGAACATTGCGAGGAAAAAAAGATGACAAATTTTAAAATCTTAAAGGCAAAGTTGTTGTAATTTTACGTTAATTTAACAGGGTAGTTGTTGTTTATTTAACTGAGTCAAAACAATATATATATACCTTTTTTTGATGTTCCTAGAGCATTGAAAATGAATATAGTTCCTACTGTGTATTCTAGGTACCGCGCGGTGACAAGGTATATCACCAAGTACCAGCTCGACCACGTTGCACGTATCATTATTTTGTGGCAAGCGTCGGGAATCTGTTGACCATGGATTCGTATAAGAAAGTGTTAGAAATTATAGGGCGAATGGAAAAAGCTCTTAGAAAAGATGAACTCGCCAACCAGCAACAATGATAAGAGTCTAGATATGCGACACACAGGACTGACAATCAACCGGCTGGTATGTCAGGAGACAGATGAAGGCAAAGCAAGAGGCTATACACCACGTGCTGGGGTTGACGATCAGGGATGGGGTAGTCGAAAATAATAATTGTAATTGAGTGTAATTAATTAAATTTTTTAAAGTAATTTGAAGTAATTTGTAATTGACCATTTTTTCAATTATTTGTAAATTAACTAATTACACTGAAACAAGCATTATGAGAGTATTGCATTAGCAATACTAGTCCCCTACCGGCAAGTGTAATCTGGTTCCCGTTAAGAATTGAAAATGCCATAATTCCGTCAAAAATCAATGAAGCGGGACGAAATGCAAACTTGATTAACTAAGAAGGTAAAGTCACATACCAAAAATCAACTCAATATCTGAAAGCGTTTAGAAGAAAATTGCGGAAAACCCCTAAAAATTGAAAAGGCCGTAATTCCGTCAAAAATCAATGAAGCGGAACGAAATGCAAACTTGATCTGTAACTCATCAAGATACACTCACATACCAAAAATTAGCTCAATATCTGCAAGCGTTTAGGAAAAAAGTGCGGAAAACCAAGTGGGACAGACTGACAGACAGACAGAGGGACAGACGGACAGCTAGACGGACAGACAGACAGACGGACAGACAGACAGACGGACGGACAGACTCAGAGGAAACCTATAGTCCCCTCCGGTTTCACCGGTAGGGGACTAATAAGCCAAAACATGTATATCAAATTAATTTTTAGATTCAAACAAGTTTAAAGATTTTGGAAAATAGAAGAGCTGATTAGAAAATTTTTAAATGAATAACAAGAACTGTAAAATGTGACAATGATAGAAATATTTTCGTATTAAATATGTATTATGTGTATTACGTTATGTAATCGAATGTAATTGAAACTACATGGTATTTTCAGTCCCCTACCGGTGAAACCGGTGGGAACTATAGGTTTCCTCTGAGTCTGTCCGTCCGTCTGTCTGTCTGTCCGTCTAGCTGTCTGTCTGTCCCTCTGTCTGTCTGTCAGTCTGTCCCACTTGGTTTTCCGCACTTTTTTCCTAAACGCTTGAGCTGATTTTTGGAATGTGAGTGTATCTTCATGAGTTACAGATCAAGTTTGCATTTCGTTTCGCTTCATTGATTTTTGACGGAATTACGGCCTTTTCAATTTTTAGGGGTTTTCCACAATTTTCTTCTAAACGCTTTCAGATATTGAGCTGATTTTTGGTAAGTCACTTTACCTTGATTAGTTATTGGTCAAGTTTGCATTTCGTCCCGCTTCATTGATTTTTGACGTATATATGGCATTTTCAATTCTTAACGGGAACCAGATCACACTTGCCGGTAGGGGACTAGTATTGCTAATGCAATACTCTCAGAATGCTTGTTTATAATAACATAACAGTTGAACTTCAGTAGCTCTGACACTGATATCCCGAATACCACGGACATATCGAAGTAATATCCATGACGAAATAAGTGCCAACCACTTATTCTTTAAGTATTTTACCCTTGATATCTAGTGTCGAATCCACGTATATTTCAAAGTTTTTTTCCGGGTTCTTTGAGTTCGAGATGACTAGGTTTGACTGTAATTTGTTTTATAATCAAAACCATATATAGAATTAATACACATTATATGTTTATCTAAAATTTTGTTCAACCCTTCTATGGTAGAGCCATGAAGCAATTCAATCACTGAGCCCTTTTTGACTCTGTGAATTTCTGAAAAATCAAAAATGGCAAGTTTTGTTGAAAATACAATAAATTTCACTTGGACCCTTGGCGACTGCATATCTATTTAAATGGATGTAATTTTCTTGCTTGTTCAAGTATTATAACTTAAAGTCTTCAAAAATGGCCTTCAATTTAAGCTGTTTTTCAACATTTTGTATGGACCCCCAGCTTCTGCTCTAAAATGTTGAATTAAATAATAAAAATACTGTTTTTACAAGTTTATAATCCAAGTTTTATTTTTTGGATAGCTGGGTGGGTTCATAATTTATTTCTTTGCTGAAGGTGCTCAAATACACACATTTTCTTCAAAATTCAAAAACATTTCAAATCCACAAAGCCTGTTTTTTCATTACCAGGACTCCGAGAGGAAACTTTTATTTAAGAAATGAAAGCACTAAATCTCTACTTTATATTGAAATTGAAAAGCGATATCGGGACTTGATCAATTAATTGGTTTATGGATAGGGCCATTTTATGGAGTAAGTTAACCTATAGAAGAATAGGAAATTGTTTAATGACGATAGCTGTTCATTACCATCAAAACAATCCTCCAAAGTGTTATTTATACCATGCTTTGTTTAACTTCAAAGATATGACCGTTAGAGCTGATTTATTTAAAACAATTAAGACCGTCTGCTATTTATATATTTCAGAAAAGAAATCTTAATTGAATCATTATTTTAATACCCAAACAGATTTCTTTAAAATGCATACATGATCTGACAATAGTTATTTTATAATACTAATACCTCGGTGTTATTTATTGTGTGAAATTTTTCAACATTTGCAAGTTAAGGCATTAAGCTTACCTACAAACGAAATAATCAAAGAGTGTTTTACATTTGATTCATTAACTCTTAAAAACTTATAATCAAATTTCATAAAGGCAGTTGATTGAAAAACATGTACATGTACATGTAGAAAACACACTAATATCACAGGCACCAAACGCTATTTATTTTAAATATACCTTCTACCTAAAATTTACATGTACATGTAATATTTATTCTTCAAATTTTTTGAAAATAAAATTAAAGTAATAGAAATGTATTTAATTACATTCTACAAAGTAATTGAGACTAATTAATTACATTTATAAAGAACAGTGTAATTGTAATTGCTAGTAATTGACAATGTATTTGAAAGTATTTAATTTCATTTCAAAATAATTGACCCCAACCCTGTTGACGACATTGTGACGGGCCATCTATTTGACGCGCCAAAACCACAGAGGCAGTCAATGGGGGACAACGCCAAGACAGGTCATATAATCAAGCCAGCCAGGTATTACGGAACCAATTCCTTACTTGACTACAAATCAAATTTGAGGCTTGCGCTGTTGTAAATGGCTGAACAGAAGATAAGAAGGGTCTTTATTTAGCTGTATTACAGCGTTGCCAAGCACAGTCAATGTTAGGTGACTTACCACTCGATACTGGTCAGCACTATAAGACACTGATTAGATCCCTGGAAGAGAGGTTCTACCTACCTAAACAAACAGATCTACTGTAGATTCCTTATTTTACGCGAGTGCTTACTATCGCGAAGTGACCCTTGAACGCCAAATCGCGAGAACGATAATTCGCGAGTAGACGGTTGATCTAGAGCTTTTACATGGATTCCAGTGCCATAAAAATAAAAGGGAGTAATTTAATTTAGCGAGTGATGCTTCTCTCGAAATAACGCGATAATGAACTCCCCGCGTATATTTAAGAATCTAGAGTATATCGTGTACAGGTATAAGACAAAGAGCATCTGAATCAAAATACAAAGTTAGGTCAGGCAATAAGACGACAAACACAAGACAGCGTTTGCTACACGTCGAGGACTATTCCAGTTTAAGGTCATGCCATTCGGCTTATGTTGTGCTCCTGCAACATTTGAGTGCCTAATGAAAAGTGGTCTTCACTGGGACATCTGCTTAGTTTACATAGATGCCATGATATTGGCACACAAAGCATTTGAGAAAATGTTGACAAACCTTAGAAAGGTATTTGACACAATTAAAAATGCAGGCCTTAAACTCAAAGCAAAGAAAATTAATGCTGCTTGTTTGTCAAGAAGGTGACTTACCTTGGACATGTAGTGTCAGAGGAAGAAGAAGCGACTTGACCTAGACAAGATAGCTGTGTAAAACAGTGGCCAGAGTCTACAAAAGCCCCTGAATTACGCTCATTTTTTCAACCCTGCAGCTATTACAGAAGATATATCAAAAATTTTTCAAGCATTTCAAGCTTTGCAAAATCCCTTCACACGCTAACAAAGGCTGACAAAGCGCAGGCATTGTGTTACATATGACTCCAGTCTTTGGCACCTTTTTCAGCTCATCCAAGTCTTTTTTTATTTAAATTTTTTGGATTTCCAACGTTTCGGCTTGAGCATCACTGAAGAGACATAATTTGTCGAAATGCGCATCTTGTGCATCAAAATTGGTACCGTATATGATTTACTACGTACATGAAAGCAAGCACTTCAAACATTACCTATCTGGAAAGAAGTTTATAGTCCGCATAGATCATATGTCCCTAAGTGGCTTTTCAAGTTTAAGAATCCAGAAGGACAGTTAGTCATTTAGTTTGAAATACTTAGTATATATAGTTTCCAGGTACAACACTGACTAGGAACCAAACACAGTAATGCAGAAGCACTGAGCTATGTGCCATACCGCTGTCACATTAAAATCATCTTATCATACTTTTGTTAATACTTTTTAAATTTCATGTAAATACCATGTGGGAAACCCCTTCTTTTTTAAACTTGGTATCATTGTAAATAGCCTTCACTGAACCTCAATTCAATGGACCTAAAAACCCGACAGTAAGTGCGATTAGTTTGGACACGGCAGTCCAGAGAGGAGGACGCCTTTATCTCCTCTTATATTTTTGTTTTTACATGTATTTACCATTGCGACAGGGCAGTGCTTTCTCTGGTGTGCTATTATTTTTAACAGTGTAATGTTCCAGCTTTTTCTGAGGTAAGGTATATATTTGTAATTCTATTTTAATTATTTTCTGTATATCATTCATTTGTCCTAAAACATCTAGTCCCTACATTTCTCATCAGTTTTTTAGCATGCATGTTTTGTTTAATTTGATTACTATATATAGCAACACGTATTTAAATATTTCAAAGTATTGTGTACAATTTCCGACATAACAGTTTGTCTGTAAAATAGCAATTCGCAATATTGCATTTGTGTATGAGTTGTATGTACAGTTTAAACAACTCGTGTGTGTAATTGAGTGTTACCTAAGACGGTGCTCATTATCCATAAATTTGATATTGATGTAATGTGTATTTGTGTTTAGCCACAAGATTTTTTTAGGAAAACTTTTGTATATGTAAGTTGGAGTAGGTTCCATCTATCTATAGTTCAAAGTCTATGTGGAGACAGTGTAGAGAGGCCACCCAGTGCCTTAAGTGAGTCCACCCTCCAATCAATATGCGTCATAGAGTGGCTACCCTTAGGCCCTATACACCCAAAGTCAATAAAAGTGTGCAATTAATGTCGCCGGCATTTCTGAGTGAAGTTGTTACCGATAATGTGCATTTATTATTAGTGATAATATATTTATACCTTAAATGACTTGAATATATAGTTTTTTTTTAAACTCTGGCAAAATATTTTTTAACGGGAGAGCTCTGAATGGGTCATTTGGTAACATACGTTACTGTCGCCAAATAGAGTTTTCATCTTCAACGCGCTTAAAATAAAAGTCAAATGCTGCACTGCTTTTTTAGAATGCACTAAACGCTGTATATGATGCTCCTTTTTAAATTTTCAGTAGTCTTCACTATCATTTTGGTTGTTAACTATGAATTTCATGGAACAATTACTATGTCGCCAGATTAGTGTTTTAACATATATAGTTTTTCAAATGTTCCGAATGATGACTTTTTATTTTATTTTTTCATGAATGTTTACATTTAATTTAGAGATATTATATGATCATTCATTTTAAAAACGAGAAAACCATAATTGTAATGCTATTCTGATGACAAGTTTTTCGAAATTGGGAAATTTATTTTTCTCGAAATAAGAATGTAACATACATTATATCATTTTTAGAGTTATATAGTAATGGGACAGGTTAGTAAAGTTTGTACTTTCAATCATGCTCATTTGTCTATAAATTAAAAGTTCTAAGGTTCAGGCAACAACTGATTCTGAAACTCCATCGGAAGAATATAGATTGTGATTAACATACGTTATGTAACATACGATACCGGGATTTTCTATTCTGACTAAATTTCGACATTTACCCGCAAAATTTGATGTCACGTGAGCATAAATGATATGTGGAACACAAAAGCACGTGCGAACGATTATTCCTCGATCCCGGCATATCACAGCTGTAAGTAGTTAGGTCTATGTTATGTTGAGCTGTTATAAGGTGAAATCATTCATACGACTCTTATTTAAAATATGACAGAAAGCCTTTAGTTAGTAATCGAGGAAAAATATTTACTCGAATTTACTCGGATATTTTGGAAATTGGCAATAAAATGAAGGTAACATACGTTACACTTGGTAACGTATGTTACTCAAACTTTTTACATTTCAGTAAACCATTTAATGATGTGAAAAATCAAAACTTCTTGCATATTCATTTCAATACAGATAAGATGAGTTAATAAAATAAATCTCTTTAATATATTTTATTACATTTAACCGTAAAATGAATAAATTAGGCCCTACCTGGGATTTGATGTCAATTTTTTTTTAGGATTTTTGCACAATCGATTTCATCCATAAACGTCGGAAATCTAATGCTGCCATTGTATAAGTATTACTTTTAAATATTCTACTTCACTTAAATTGGGGAAAGCATTTAATGAAATGGTATTCAAAAATATAGACAATAATAAATATATCAGACATTGGGTAACGTATGTTACTATATTTGGTTACTTTTATTTTAGGCAAAAATGGTTCTTTCGCGTGCTGAAATTCAAAAAAGGTACAGAGAGAGAAAAAAGGCAAAAGAAGGGGAAAAGTTTCTGGCAAAAGAAAGGGCAAGGCAGAAGAAATATTCTGTTCCCATCGCCAATCTTTCAAGACGAGAGAAAGAGAAAAGACGGCAATCAGTAAGAGAAAGAGTTCAGAACTATCGCAAAAAGAAAAAGATAGAGAACCTTGAAGTCGATAATGATTTAGATGTGTTGGAAACAAGCGGTTATGAGAGTTTGCAAAGTGAAAACCAGGAGAAGCTTGTTGTTAAGTTACCCTGTGCGAGAAAAAATGGTCCAAGGAAGAGGATAAGCAGGGCATTGTCGAAAGCAAATTATACTTTGAAGAATTTAAAGAATGAGAATGGAGAGTTGAGAAGAAAGTTGAAAATTACTCAACGGAAAATGCAAAGGCTGCAAAAAAAGAAGATACTTACAGAACCACACACACCAAGGAGTAAAACAAAGACACAACTGGATAATTTGTTTTTCACAAAATGTGTCCACAAATCCTAAGGTACGCAGACAGCTTCTAATGTCAAATGTTATTTCCGCTGAAATTGCACAAAAGAGAGGTTCAAAAAGCAGACTTTTTAAGAGACAAATGTACGGAGCTGTTGTAGGACACCTTTTGCAGAAAAACAGATGTATAACACAGTTCAGCCGATCAGCAATGTTAACAGAAATTTGCTATCTAAAATAATCAAAGATGGAATCAACACAACAAAACAACGCAAAAGAGTTGCACACACCCACAAGGAAGCAGTATTGTCATTTTTGGAAAGAGATGATAACAGCCGAATGCAGCCTTGAAAAAAAGATGCAGTTAAAACAGTAGAAGGTGAAGTCCAGTGTAGGGTTTTGACAGACTACTTTGCCAATCTCCACGAAAAGTTCCTTTCAGAAAATCCTCATATTGACCTATCACTTTCAACGTTTCGACGCATGCGACCAAAACACATACTGACAACGACATTTCTGAGTCGCAACACTTGCCTATGCACAAAACATCAGAACTTTGCTTTCAAGTTAAAGATGATGAAGAATTATGGTATAGTTACAACAAGTAATCCAGATGAATTTGTCAAACAACAGAGCACAATCCAGAAGGAAAGTTTTCCAGAGAATGTGGCATTTTCTTTGTGGAAGAGAGTAGAAATGCAAGATGGTAAAAAGAAGATGAAGATAGTGAAAGAAGAAGTTAAAAGAGACAAATTTTGGGTCATATGGGAGACGGAGTTGAAAGATTTCAAGGAACATGTTTTCCGGGTTCAGACACAATACAAAATGAGCAGGGAGTTGAAAGAAAAGATGCCATTAAACGAAATGTACATACACATGGATTCTGCTGAGAATTATTCTTGCAAGACAGCTGAAGAAATTCAATCAGCATACTGGAATGCATCTCAAGTGACATTGCACCCTATTGTCATTTATTAAAAAGATGAAATTGGTCAACTGAAACATCGAAGTTTTGTTGCTGTTTCTGACAGTCTTGTCCATGCTTCATCTACGGTGATAGCAATCCTGGACAAGTTTTATTCACTGCAGATCCCTGAGTTACAAAATGTTAAGTTTGTACACTATTGGACAGACAGTCCCACAAGTCAGTACAGGAATCGTTACATATTTGATCTGATCTTGGGCCACAAAAAAACGATATGGATTTGATGCTACCTGGAATTATTTTGAATGTGGACATGGAAAGGGCCCATGTGATGGAGTGGGAGGGACCGTCAAACGATTAGCAGATCAAGCTGTCAATGCCCAAAAAGCAAACATTCAAGATGCAGATGATTTCTATTCTTGGGCAGAGAATGGAAGTATCAAGGCAATTTCTTTCTTTTTTGTGCATGAAGCTGACTGTGAGGAACAAGCAGAGGAGTTACGAAAGTGTGCCCTTCAACCAGTGAAAGGGACAATGAGTCTACATACATGCACAAAGCAGGGGAACAATCTGTTAATTGCGAATACATCTTGTTATTGTAAGAACTGTATAAAGAAAGAACACCGGAAGGAACACAAGAAAAAGGGGACTCCAACAATGATGAGCAACTGGAAAGAAGTGATAAAGATGTTTCAGGTGAGGCTCAGAATACTGAGAATAAGTACTGTGTTGATGAGTATGATGCTGCTGTATACAGTGGACAGTGGTACATTGGAAGAGTTACTCAAGATGACAAAGATGAAGAAGAAGCTGAAATATCTTTTATGACCAGGAAAAAGGAAAACTTCCAGTGGCCTTCAGAACCTGATATCATATGGATTACTTACAATGACATACTTGGAAAACTGCAGCCACCAGTTCCGTCAGGGAAAACACGACGGATGTATAAGTTTGATAGATTTGAGCTGCAGTCCATTGAAGAGAAATTTGATTCTTTCATTTACAAATAGAATGATACATTATGTAACTTACAGAATCACATTAAGGATGTAAAAAATGCATTGTTAAACAAGTGTCTTTACTGCTTTAGTGTTTCAGTAATTTGTGGATTTTACTTTCTGTCAGTTGAACATGTAAGTTTTGAATTGTAACATACGTTACTAAATTACATTAATACAAGCTGTACTTGATAATGATGTTTTTATTATGTTGAATATTAGACATGAAATAGGAATTACGATCATCGTTTTGGCTATGGAAAAAGACAACGTTAATGGACGATTTCATTTTATACAGTTGTCATTTTTATAATTTTGTCCTATAATTTTACTTTGAATAATAATAAAAACACCATTGCTTTATTCAGGAATGACCAACTGTTTGATTGTACGTGATATGTGTATGTTCTAGTCAAAAAACTATTATTTTTCATATGAATGCACTTTACAGAGCCGTTTTTTATGTGTGATAATCGGAGTAACATACGTTACTTTGAGTGCACTTTTAAATTTCATCCATATTTTTTTTTAAATAGCACTTGAACCTTCATGCACGCTTACTTGATATTATGTATATACCGTATTAGATTTTTTTTCTGTTTTTTTGTTCAGTTTTTATTCACATATCAAAAGTATTGATATTGGAACCTAGTCATGTTTTGTGTTTTGCCAATTTTTTCGTCGGCCGCTTTTCTTACTCTTCTTCCTTTAGAGTTTACAATAAAATTTGATGCATAATTTACCCGTCTGTTGTTTTGTTTATTTGAAGTAAAATTTAGAGTTACGTAATCCAAGAATAAAGGGAAGAATATTTATTCAATAGATTTCAAACGATGGTGAACAGTAACGGATGTTACTCCATAGAAAAAAGTGAAAAATGTTACCATACTTTGAAAGATGGTACATGATCAGTACGTACTGGTCCCTGCTGACAAAGCAGGTAACAACATTGTCTTTGTTTGTAAGGCTCATTATATTAAATGTATTTTAGAGGAACTTGGATTTAATTCTACAAGTGGTAATCCAACTTATACTCATAGTTCCCTTTCTAAGGAAGAAATTCTTCAAAATCATATGTCAGTTTTGAATATTTTTAATATTCCTAACAACCAAAATGAATTCGAATTACCATATTTATATTGGATTCCGAAACTTCATAAAAATCCTTACAAACAAAGATACATAGCGGGTTCCAGTAAATGTTCAACCAAGCCTCTATCTTTACTCCTCACTAATTAACAGTGGTGAAGGAGAAACTTCAAGAATACTGTGCAACAATATATTCGAGAAGTGGTGTAAATCAGATGTGGATACTTAAAAATTCCAAGGAACTTTTGGAAAATTTGAAATCACAAGATTTTACCAAAATCAACAGCTTAAAAACTTACGACTTTTCAACTTTATACACAACCATTCCCCACGATAAATTAAAGTCCAGGCTTTTTGATATCATTGACAGCTGCTTTTTCAACAAAAATGGAACTCGTAAATACTTACCTTGTCATTGGTCATTTGCAAAATTATTTTGTTAAAAAACATTCTGATTGTACACACAAGTACTCTGAAGTTGACATTAAAAAGATGCTTGAGTTTCTGATTGACAATATCTATGTGGTTTTTGGAGACCAGGTCTTCCAACAATCTATTGGAATTCCTATGGGTACCAATTGCGCCCCGTTATTAGCAGACCTTTTTTGTATTCATATGAAGCAGAATTTGTCCAAAATCTTGTACGTGAAAAGAAGAAAACACTTGCTGTGGCGTTCAACTCGACATTTAGATATATCGACGACGTATTGTCAATTAACAATGGCTATTTTCATTCTTATGTCGATACGATATATCCTGGTGAACTTGAGATAAAAGATACCACAGAGTCTGACACATCTGTTTCATATTTGGATATTCTACTTGAAAAAGACGTTAATGGTAATCTAACAACCAAGCTTTATGATAAACGTGATGACTTTAACTTTTCAATCGTCAACTTCCCTTACTTATGCAGCAATATACCTTCATCACCTGCATACGGGTATATATCTCTCAGTTGATTCGATACGCAAGGGCATGCTCTACGTATGTACAATTTCTAAAACGAGGTAAATTATTGACAAATAAGTTGATGAAACAAGAATATCAGCTGTCTCGTTTAAAGTCATCATTTCGTAAGTTCTATGGTCGATAAAATGACCTTGTCAGCAAATACAATTTATCATTGAGTCAAATGCTGACTGACGTTTTTCATACTAATTGTTAGGCCATTATTTACACACTGAATTGTCGACGGATTTTTCCGTTATTTCCCGATCATGACAAGGAGCACACGGCGGGTGTGACCGGTCGGCAGGGGATGCTCACTCCTCCATGGCACCTGATCCCACCTCTGATGTTTGGAGGTCCGTGTTTGCTCTGCTCCTATTTTGTATTGTCTAATGGACTTTGAGCTTGAATACTGTTCGTTATCTCCATATATTTCATTTTACAAAAACCTTGAAAGTTAACTTGAAATCCATTTAGCAGAGTCATATGTAGGTATTCGTCAATATTTCTGCAATATTTCGAGAAGAAAATATCAATACTGAAATTTTCATTTTTCTCATCCCTTAATTGCACGCTTTTATTGACTTTGGGTGTATAGTGGAAGGCGGCAGTACAAAAACCCATTAGGACAAACAACAACGGATCTTGAATATTTGTATATTTATTGTAATTGAATATGTACATTATTTGGACAAAATTTTTGGGTTAAATTTAAACTCAGTAAATTTAGGAAAGTAATAAATCCGCTCGACTAGCTGTGACAATCGCCAATATGGTTTTATTCCAAATTGGGAGAAAGGTTTAGAAAGGAACAAGTCGGACGAAGTGGGAGCAGCTGCACAAGCTAGTGGGTAATTAAAGGAAAAGGATGATGATCGAATTTTGTAAATGAAAGACATGCAAGACAAAGACAACGATTTATCCCTTGTGAAACGTTGGGTCAAAGAAAAGGTAAAACCTGAGTACAGTGAGGTCATTTGCCAAGTATATATGCTACGTTCTTTATGGTTACAGTGGAACAATCTCTGTATTGTGAATGACATTCTATATAGAAGATTTATTAAAGGAAGATGGAAATACCATCCTCTAGCAGACTATTGTACCAAGTAGCAAGTGTCGGACAATATTGGAGTTCTGTCATGATGTGAGGACAACTGCGCATCTTGGTGTGAGTTATTAGCTCGAAGAAGCAAAAATTCTGTTGGCTTGTTTGCAAGCAGATACCAGAAGAGCATCCACAGAGTTAGTTGAAAGTGGTTTGCCCATGGACAGGATCACCACGGACATCCTGAGAGAACTATCAACGACTGAGGATGGCAACAAATATATTTTGATTGTTTCGGACTATTTTATAAAAATAGAATCTATCCCCATGCCGGATATGGAAGCCAAGACATCGGCAAGACTTACTGTTGAAGAAATGATTACCCGGTGTGCCATCAGTAGTTCACTCTGACCAAGGTCGCCTGTATGAGAGTGCGTTCTTTGAGTAGATGTTCCAGGTTCTTCAAATAAAAAAAAAAACACTTATTAGCCTCTACCATCTAAAAAGTGATGGAAGGTAGAGCTTTTTAACACGGCATTAGTAACAATGTTAAGCACTTACGTGAATGACCATCATTCTGATTGGGATAAACACTTACCGTTTGTAATGATGGCTTACGGGGCTTCTGTTCATGAAACAACCGGCTATAATCCAAATTACCTGATGCTTGGAAGAGAAGTGTCATTACCGCTTGACATCATGTTTGAGATGGCCAGATCAGTACATCACATTCTAAAAGAAAAGTAGGCCTGGGAATTAAAAAAAAAACAGAAAGCGCAAACAAACATGTCATGATCAGAGAGAACTTAAAACGACAATGTTTAGGCAGAAGTATCACGACCAAAAGTTGTCATGGAAGAAATTTGAGCCAGACTGCCAAGTCTATGTTTTCTTTCCCATTCGGAAGGCAGGTTATTCGCCAAAATTTACAAGATATTGGCGGGGGCCTTACAAGGTGCTATCAAAGATGATCTTTAAAATGAAAATCTCCAAACAGAATTAAGATGGGACTCTATTTTTTTTCCTTTTTGCCCTGAATGCTAGCTAAAATAATGAAAGGGGTTTCTTGTTATTTTGCTGGAATAGCAACGAATATTATATCCTTCCCGCACTTGCACCATTACGTGGAGATCCTAAGGAGATGCCCCCCCCCCCCCAAAAAAAAGGAGGGCTACATTATTACAGCTTTACCGGACCGTGCCAGTTTGTCAGAGATGAACCACTGTTAACATTTCTGGAAAAATTGTCAATGTTTCTTTTTTAATTTTACTCATGAATAGCCGAATCCAGATAAAACAGCGCTAAAAACATTGAAAACTATTTAAAACATTATTAACAATCGTGCATTTATATGCAGCACATGTTTGTGTATGTTTTCTTGTAAAACTGCGAGTCGTGAGCCTTTTTTTTTAATTATGTCGCCTCGAACGAAGTCGGGCGACATATTGCTATTGTACGCCTAAAAAACCTTGTCCGGGAGTTTTCTCGCAGATGGCTGGGACAATCTTCCTGAAACTTTCCACAAAAGACGATCACTAGTTGTACTTGTGCAGTGCAGACCTTCAGTCTCAAGATGGCTACCGTTGCCATGGAAACGTGCGAAAAGTGAGGAATTTTGTCCGGGAGTGTTTTCTCTGGTCCCTTGAACATTCATCAAGAAAAATTGCAGAAATAATGATCCCTATATGTAGTTGTGTGATTTGCATTTAAAAATTTCAAATTGTCAATTGTTGCCATGGAAACAAAGGAAAAGTGAAAATTCTTTAACTTCGATTTTCTCCGTAACTGCTCAAGCAATCATTTTAAAACTTTAATGAATGATTCCTTGCATTGTGTCAAAGTGATTTCTATTTTTAAAAAACTGGAATTGGTCGCACACAGTTACCATAGATACAAAACAGAAAAAAGGTATTATGCTCACATATGTTCTCAGAGGTGGCTTGGACAATCTTAATGAAACTTTACAGAAATTATAATTAGAAACTCTAGGTGTGCACACAACATTCAAATTTTTCTAAATTCCTACCGTCGCCACGGAAACGGACGAAAAGTGAAAATTCTTTAATTTCTATTTTTCTCAGTAACTACGCAAGCAATCTTTTGGAAACTTTATGTGTTTATTCCTCTTACTGGATCAAATTGTTTTCCGCAAAAAAAATTGGAGCAGGTCCATCGCTTCAGCAACCGGAACGAAGTCGTATTTTGGTTTACCTTAGTTTTGTACTTGAGCATTCTCGTAGATGGCTTTCAAAATCTTCATGAAACTTTGCAGAAATAAAAATCACCAACCCTAGTTGTGCATGGGATATTTTATTTTTTCAAAGTATGTCGATGAGGCCAGGTAAGGAACAAATGTTTTAAGAAAAGTCGCGGTCACGTGACCATTGTATGCTATCAGAAGTTTCTTTAATCAAAGTACTGAAAGAACTGATACAAGTTGATGGTTTTGCAAGCTTAGGTAATGGGTATTGCTTTAGTGATGAAAAAATGAAATGTCTATTTAGAAACAGTAATTTAAATTTCAATTTGATTTCTGATGTCAATTTCATGACATGATGCAATGTATTTTTATATCCAATAAACAAATAATACTTTATGAAATTATAAGGCAAAGATATTTCTTTCTTATTACACTATAATTATACAAGATATACATTTATTGAGCATTGCTACCTTATTTTAAGAAATGAAATGAACTTGCACAACTATCATAAAATAGATATTTAAACTACAATTTTTGACATTCCAGATAGTGTATGCAGCAAGTATGTTTTTGATAAGTGTCGTTTTTCTCTGGTTTTCTTTTCTTGAGTAATGCTTTATTTTCACATGCAGTTTTCAAATAAAATTCTGTTAACTAATAAATGTAAAGTCAAAAAAGTTTTTGTACATTTTTACTACCCACCCCTTACACACATGCGCGCGCGCGCCTCACTCAGAATAACAACGCAGCACAGTTAAGGCTGCAATAAGGAGGCGGGGCCTAATTTTTACGGGAAATGCTTACTATGACATCACACAAAAATACATGTTCTTCAAATTACCACAAAATGAAATGATACGCTATTTTAAACTGTTGGATAGCTTTAAACTATATCAATACTTACTATTGCATGTATTTTTGTCGTTGGTTAAATCTCACACAGCAATATATAAACAATTCACTGATCGCAATGCACTTGTCAATGTGACGTCATATCGTAAAATTTGACGTAGTTTGTATGCAGTGAGAGGCGGATCAAGTTATATTTTATACAATGAAAAATGTGTTTTGTAATTAAATAAAATATTATTTGCAGAGATGTGAGAGGCCATTAACTTGAATGAGATATCTATTTTATGATTTTATTCATATACTTCCCGTACATTCTCTAGACAAGTGAAACTGCCGTACATTTGTATGCAGATTCACTGAGGGGTAATAGAAGGGTCGTAATAAATCGATATATTGCAAGGGCATACCCTCAATGAATTACGACAAGCTTTTACACATAAACTCAAGAGGTATGAAGATATTTGAAAAGTGCTGCGAACCTGATGAAATCTTGCAAATGAATTAATTATATTTACAGTAAAACTCGTTTAGTACGAACACGGATAGAGCGAATTCACGGTTATAGCGAATTTTTCTTGGATCCCCAGCTACATAAATTGAACGAATTTCTTATACGGATATAACGAATTACGGATATAGCGAAGTAATTTCACAGGTCCCAGTGACTTCGTTATATCCTAGTTTTACATTTTATGCACTTGACCAGCAAAATAATCAACATACGGTCTAACAAATGTAATTTAAGCAATTATATAGTAGAATCTATATAGGTTCTCAGCGCTTTTCACAAACTACAAAGAGTGTTGAAAATAATTATAAATTAAACTTAGATTTTTAACTTGGTTATACCCTTGCAATATTGGAATTTATAGATGACCTCAATGCTGCAGATATATTTGCTTAAATCACGTGACCGCCACATTACGTGACAAATCTAAATAAGAAATATAAACGTCCTCAACATGTAGTTTTCAGCCACATTACATTTGTCCGATAATAGTAAAGGCCTAAAAAGAATCGCCCATCCTTGTAAAGAATGTATTTTCTGTCTAAAAAAAATCGCCGATATTTCCATTTGGCACCTTATCTGTACTGCAAACAACATATTTCTCTGAACCCGAAATTAACCTCTGATCGACTTTAAATCTACTAAACACCCAAAATAAATTTTCATGATAATGTACTTGCCTTTGACTCAATTAGTTAATCGCCGAATATCTGTACAAATGAACAGAGATATAAAATTTACTTTTTACAAATCAAGTTTCCCTAATATATGAGTTTATATTCCGCTGCCGTGATGCTTTTTCTGTTACATGTGTGTAAATCATCTTATCTACATTACTTCATCTTAATATAAACCACTTGTGTTCGTTGAATTATTTCCGGTATCAATAGTGACTAAAAACTAGCGATATTATTCCTTCAAAACAATCCATTTCTCCTGATATGTTATTGTTAGTTACATGTATAAACATATGTGTTCTGATGTATTTCATGTTCATCAATCAGAAATAAAACAAATAAGAGGTTTTTGAGGAAATCAAAATTTTTATCAATCACCAATCATGCCTGTCAAAACTATTATCTCCGCACAACAAATCATCATCATCCACAATCCAAGAGTCGGTAGTCCAATCCCAGCAACTAGATCATGTGTTTTTAAAAGCTTCTTAAAAAAACAAACAAACAAAAACAAAAAAAAAACCCAGAATAATACAATAATACACTTTTAGACCATTTCTAATAAAGCCAGTTTGGGGCGACATACGATATTGCTTGCAATAGCAGACTTTCTAGTTTTACTTTCGCGTTTAATTAATATAATAGTCAATGACAAAAATAACCGTCACGCCGCAAATTCAAATGTTTTCCTTCCTTATTACTTATAACTTACATCCGACCTGCAAAAGGCTTTCTATATAAAGAATAAGAACAATGAATGGATGAATCTTAAAACCTTATTGACAGAGCACATTGAATTTCTGAGACAATGCATTACTTTGGATATTTTATATTAGTGTCGTTTTTTTTATAAAGAATACCTACCAAGAGGTAACAGCTGTTGAACCAAAATGTTCTGATGCCGAGCTGTAAGTATTTAATTCTTCTGTTATAAAGAAAAATTTGCGATGTTGTGAACCTTATTTTTTTTAAACAAGTAATTCAGAGAATTTGTGTCCCCCGCTTAGGGAAAAAAGAAGAGCATGCTCAGGGGGGATGCGTCAGACCCCCCTCCTCCCCCTCCCCCCCCCCCGGATTTGTAGAATTATGAAATGTATACATGAATATTAAAGGGGAAAAATGCCAACAAAGATATAAAGATTTGATTGCTTATTCTTTAATATGTGTATAGAAGATTCTTTTTATATAGAATATTTATCACACTGTAGTTACGATTTTATGAGTTTGTACAAGCCAGACGTCATAACTTTTTCATTTCACATGCTGAATACTATCATTTAGTTAATCAGAAAAAAAAACTTAAAACAAAAAGATCGTCTGGGATTTGAACCTGGGACCTCTCCCATGCTATGCGAGAGTCATAACCACTAGACCACGGAGGTACTTGATTTAAATGCAAACATTAGGTCACATAAAATGTTTATATTCATGTTCGATATTGTCAAGATTTTGCACAATACATGGTTTCTAATTTAGCCTTTACTAAACAGTTCTAATAGATGTAATAAGAATATAAAGTCCGCCGACAACCTGTATTAGACGTAATAACTCTCCGCATGCCCTTGTGCTAAAGATAGTGCCGAGCGACTTTAAATACAATAAATAATAATAATAAAAAAGGGGCGGGACACTTTGAGAGGGGTGAGAGAGGCCCTAGGGAGTTCTGGTAAAATATTTCATTGCGAAAACTCAAAAGCTTCTGTTCGAATCCCACTGTGGGACGTGGAGACCGGTCCTTCGGATGAGACCGTATAATCCGAGGTCCCGTGTCGCAGTAGGTGCTGGCACGAAAAAGACCCCTCACTGCTCAATGGCCGTAAGTGCCGAGTATAGGACAAAATTTGCAGCTCTCCACCGGCAAATGGTGGCGTCTCCATATGAGTAAAAAAAATTCTCGAGAGGGACGTTAAACAACATACAAACAAACAAACAAAAGCTTCTTGAGATATCGCCCGAAAACGAAAGTGTTAAACACAGACGGAGTGTATAAGTTTATGACCTTGAACTTTGACCTTTTGACCTCAAAATCAATAGGGTTCTTTTTTAGGCCACAGGGAGTTGCTATGTAAAATATCATTGCAAAAGCTCAAAGGATTCTCGAAATATCGTGCAGAAACGAAAGTGTCAACACAGACAGAATTTATGAATTTATGACCTTGATCTTTGAACTTTTGACCTCAAAATCAATAGGGTTCTTTTTTAGGCCATAGGGAGGTGCTATGCAAAATTTCATTGCGAAAGCTCAAAGGGTTCTCGAGATATCGCGCGGAAACGAAAGTGTTACAAACAGACAGAAATACAGACGAACTGACGAACAGCTAGACGGAGTGACAGACAGACCCAAATTAATATCCCCCACTTTCAGTGGAAGCGGGGGACAAAAAATCATAAACTTCATAAAATTTGGAATATAGAATCATTTATTTGTGTTTTAGGAAAAACATTCGATGTTGTACTGGCTACAGAACAATTGGAAGAAAATGTTACCGTAAGTGTATTTTTTTTCGATATTAAATGCATTTCAGTTTTTGCATGAACATTACACCCACGCGGCTGCATGACAACTACACACACGATTCCCATCACTTTTAATGACATTTAGTCTACGAATATTATGTAGAAAACCTATGTATTTATATCGTAGTTGTTTTACTGTAAATTTAGTTTGCATTGGCTCATTTGGATTTGAATGTAACAAACCATGTCCTGAAGGATACTATGGTGTAAAATGTGCAGAAAAATGTCCTTGTGAGAGATGTAATGCAAAAACCGGGGCATGTTTCAATGGTACAAAAGAAATACGTAAGTGTATAAGACATGAGTACTAACAGAGGAATTGATTATTCATATAGTCAGACTGCAAAATAATTACGTTTTACTGGCTTTATACCACTTCATAGTTTTGACATGTAATTTTTCATAAATATTTTGTGATTTGGTCTTTTTTGTTAAAGATAATGTAAGAGATGAACCAGAAAAGGGATCAATGACATGGATTCCCATTTTATTAGGTCTGCTAGGGAGTATGGGATCTCTCGCAGTTCTTTTTTTAGCGCTTTACGTGAAAGAGAGGTACATGATCTTAAATTTCTGTGTATCACAAAAATTTCATAAAACTCATTTCATAAATATTTTTCTGTTTTTAATTCCTGCATGTCTCTTCGGGCAACATTGAGTTAAAACAATTAATAGCAATTTAAATTTATTTAATTGTATTTATTTCAGTTTTCATAGTGTAAATGTTCAGGTGTATATGTGACACCTGGAAAAAAGTTATTTAAACATCAATATGCTTTCTTTCTTTGTCATGCGGGGATAACGGTTGCAGAAAAATCCATATCAGCAAACCTGGCTTCGTATTTTTTTTCAGCAATTGTTGCAACTGATAGTCTCCTCATTAACAAAGAAGACTGTTAACTGCTTATCTTTGTATCTGCATAAATTGTTCATGAAAGTACGGAAAATGGTGTATTATTGGTGAATCATTTTCGAAGAGCCCTCTTCTTAAGAATTCTTTCAAACAGATGTCTTTTTAAAAACCTATACCAACTAGTTTATTGTTTATGGATTGATAATGTCAATAAGTTTTTATTTTAAAAATCTAAAATAAAATGAAAATAATGCATGTTAATCATAATAACGCTATAATTGGAACCAAGTTTAATGGGATATATTTGAATGTATTTTGATGATTTATACGACTTTTTATTATGAGTTTGATGAGTTGTAAAACTCAAAAGATATTTTTACTTCACACTTACCCTATGTTTATTTTTTCTATGTCCCATTACATGCACATACTAAGGTATTTTACTATTTGTCAGGAAGAATTTAGTTCAAAGTAATACAGATTTGGAGGGTATGTTGATATTTACATATCAATTCAATTTGAATATTATCTAAAATATGTGCCTTCAATCATCACAGTGTATTTACTACAACACATTGAATCTCATATTTATTCAATGTAGAAACTGCCTTATTATTACAGATCCAAAAAGAGAGGGAACTACAAACGATGAAAATGAAGAAGACGATTATGACAGCATTAGAGAATCTCGATTGGTTTTTGACAATGAAAGAGCCTGTGGCGGCCAGAAAAGGTTTAAAACATTGGATAGAGTTAGCTACGCAAAGACACAGACCATACAAAATCCTTACAATAAGCTAAGCTTTAACAGATTTAAAAATCGGACAATAGACTTCAGAAATGGTGAATTATATAATATATCTGAAACTGCCTCACTTGTCGGCGACTATATTACTGTTGCGCCTGATAAAACCGACCCAGATCCTTTGAAATCCAAAGATTCTAAAGGAGAAGATAATAATGAACCATATAGTAATTACTACAGCGATGTGGCAAACAGACAAACAGATAAAGAGCATTATTGTAAAAAATATAAACAAAATCCTGATATTCCAGAGAAAAAGGCAAGACATATACCAAAGGCACAAAAAAAGAAACCACCAATAAAGCCGAAACCTGCACATTTAGGTTTACCAAGTAAAAATGCGAATAAAGAGCCAAAAAATAAAAATAAACAGTGTAATCTCGAACACGAATTAGACTGAACTGATATCAAAAGATGAAAAGAGAAAAATACTTTTTTCTTCAACAAAATGTGTGAAATGTCACATTTGGATTTGAGGAAGTCATAGTCAATAGTCATGCGATAAAACGCATGACGCACCAAGGAGCACGGGAAAGTACTTGGATATTGTGAAGAGGATTTCAAAAAGTGGACCCCAGATTATTGTCTATAATATATATTGTTCTTCTTCTGCCTAACGCAAATGATATTTTCAAGCTCATTCGAATATTGTAAAAATATAATACGCCTATCAACATGTCTGCCATCTTATGTGCAGCAATGCATGAAAAGGATTATAAAGAATCAACATGCCTTATCCTAGATGATGAAAATGTGTTCTAGGAAAATCATAATAAAAAGTACATTTATGCCAACCAATGTACTTCAACATTATAAACAGCCAGAGTCCGAGCTTGTTTTGCGTAAAATAGACATAAGACCCATATTGTGTGAAAAGGTCATTTATTCACAAAAGTACATTACTCAAATTATTGAATATTATATAATTAGCATTTACAAAATGCATCATTTGATATGATTGAATAAATGACATAGGTTCGCAAAGGTGGGGATAAATAATGTTACCAACTTAGAACAAAAGCATCTAGAGTTTCTGACAGAAAATGAGGGAGGTCAGTGGGTGGGATTTAAATCGTCCTTGCAGCTAGCAGCCAAATCAAGGAATGCCGCGAACGACGCAGACCCCTGGAAAAACCCAGGGCGACATCCACAAAAAACCAATGAAAAGCGCGCATTCCTAGGTATGCAGAATGATGCAGAGTTAACTGCGGCTGACAACTAAAATTTACTCGCATTGAGTCATGTTTTATTTCCGGTAATTAAGTACGCGTAAACTCTAGATGCTTAAGTTGAATAAACAAATATGACAAAAATACAATAAAAAAAAATCCTATATATAATCTTGTTGTCATAAATTATTTTATATTGTTCATAAAATCAATTTTATGCCAACCAATGTACTTCAACATTATAAACAGCCAGAGTCCGAGCTTGTTTTGCGTAAAATAGACATAAGACCCATATTGTGTGAAAAGGTCATTTATTCACAAAAGTACATTACTCAAATTATTGAATATTATATAATTAGCATTTACAAAATGCATCATTTGATATGATTGAATAAATGACATAGATTCGCAAAGGTGGGGATAAATAATGTTGCCACCCATCACCTCTGCAAGAGGGGATCCCCCACCCAAGGACTCTGGCAGACATGGCGAGTCAAAAAAATAAATACTAAAATAGAATAAAATAACAATGTAGCTAAAAAGGAATTGTACAGAAAAAGCGATATGCAGAATAATTCCAGCGAAAATACCTTTCATAACTAATTTAACATTTTCATAACTAAAGCTCAAAATGCATTTACGAGTTATAAACTGAGCCAACCTGTGATAAATGTACATCTACAAGTACAACATCATAATAATCATTTAGAGGCAATTTTGAATGCCACTTAATATGTACACACACAAGGAAATACATTTATGTATTTCACTGCTGGCAGGCAATGCTGTCCCAGATTACAAAGATCAACATTTCTCCACATGTTCAAAATTGCTGTTGTAAACCGATATTGACCAAAGAAGAGTACAGGTACATCTACAAGTTTCTCTGCTGACAGACAATGCTGACCCAGCCTTACATGAAGTTAATAATGTAAAGTAAGAAAATTGTTGCTGGCAGGCAGTGCTGACCCAGCCTTAAACCAAACATAAACATATACGAAGTACTAGTGTTAAAAATGGCAGGCAGTGCTGACCCAGCAAACTAATTTATGGTCCCCGCTGGTAGGCAATGCTAACCCATATACTAGGGAAACGGATAATCAAAAATTTAAAAAATGTCTCTGTTGTATTTCAAAAATTATGCATGCGAATGTACTTTAGAAATGCATCTAATTTCCATCTTCCCATATTCTGAATGACACTTAACGGGACTCCCCTTGCTGCAGCAGACGTGGCTGCTCCTATACGAAAACTATGACCTTTATAAAATCTATTATCCAGACCTATAAATGAAACAGCTGATCCAAGAACCGAGTTGAAGAACGAACGTGAAATAGGAGATCCGCATTTAAATTGAAACAGGGGACCTTTAGTGTGATTGAATGCTTTCACGTATTTGTAAAGTGCAAAAACTGGGCAAGCCTGGTTATTACATTGCCTTGGGATAAAAATAGTTCTAGGGTGAAGGTCACTATGTTTATAGTGAACAAGAATTATTGACATTCCCAATAATGATGAGTTATCCCATTCAAAGGACAGATTTTCAAATTGTAAAACGGCGGAGGACTCCGACGACGGCGACTTGACAGTAATCTCGCCTACTCTTAAAAATGCGTAAAAAGCCAACAGAAACATTGCAGTTATTAGCAATTGGTTATCGCAGTTTGACACGACATATGGAATTGATGAAATCAATCTTGTTAAAATGTCTTTTGTTATTGGTAGTCTGCAATCCACGGAACCCCTAATATTGTGCGCACCTTTCAAAATCTTTTTTATCAAGAAATTGTTGGTAGGTCGCTAAGACTGTTAGCCTTGTGAACAAAACTAATTGCCGACATGTGTGTTGATATTGTGGATGGGCTATAACCTTTCAAAAACAAATAGGCTATATATTGAGTCAACATAACATGGGAAGATGGAAACGCCTGACTCTCAGGAAAATAAATGTTACAAAACTGCATATAGTTTTGAATAAATCTGTTATACGATGCAACTGTGGCAGATGACAATGATGCATTTAACAGGGATGTAACTAAACTATCAAGAAGTGATCTGGAATATTGGTTGGACAAGGGGCCAACCATGGTGCCAATTTGTGAGCTTTCTGAAAAAGAAAGCGAGAAAGCATATCACAAATTATGTTATGTTTGCCTTTGATATGTTTAGCACGGAAAAAGATGTTATATTTTAATGCGGCTAGGACCAAACGCCTAACCAATTTCATGACTATTTTATTCTTTGACGAAGTTTTATTGATGATATCGACAACCGCAGCATTATCCGTAAAGAATAATATTCTATGGTTTTTTTAAATAATGTCCCCACAATTCTAAAGCTAACACTATAGGAAATAATTCTTTGGTGTAATATGCCAAGACACCATATCGTTTGACCACTCACCAGTTAACCATTTGCTACCAAAACAGCTGCATAACCTCCATGCACACCTGCAGCATCAGAATATAATTTAATTGTATCTGATGAAACCCATTTATCAAATAAAAAACAGGACTTTCCCATTGAAATTATCAATGAATGTAGACCAGGCATGCAAGTCTGACCTAGCTTCAGCATTGAGCGTAATGTGGTATGAAGGACAAGAATGACCGATTGTTAGATCTATCAATCTACGTAGGAAAGCCCTGCCTGGAATAATAACACTACAGGCAAATTTTTAATAAGCCAATCAATGACTGGAGCTCTTGCAAAGAAATACTGCGTTTCCTCCTAAAAGTATGCAAAAGACAAGATATTTTAGCAATTTTATCCTCTGGCAAACGTGCAACCATTAAAACGGAATCAGTTTCTATTCCATAAATTGTAATAATTTTCGTTGGTAACTGAGTTTTTTCATCCTTAATAGGTACACCAATATCGTTACATAATTTCAAAAATTGATCTAACGAGTGTGCACAAACACTAGTATTTTGTTTACCCACGAAGAAGAAGTCATCCAAAAGATGTGATATGCCTACTACCCCGAAGTTCTGTGATAAAGCCCAGTGGAGTGCTGATGAGAATTTCTCAAAGAGCTGACAGGAAGATGAGCAACCCATAGGTAAACATGTGTCATAGTAATATTTACCTTCCCATACAAAGCCAAGTAAATGATAATCATCAGGGTGAATAGGGAGTAAACGAAAAGCATCCTCAATGTCTGCTTTCGCCATAAGCGAATTAAAACCATGTGATTGTACTAAACCTATGACAGTCTCTATATTTTCGTAAGAAACGGAACAAAACTCTCGTGGAATTGAATCATTAACTGACTCTCCTTTAGGAAAGGACAAGTCACGAATGACACGATATTTTCCTATCTCTTTTTTAGGAACCAAACCTAATGGCGAACAGACAAAATTTGGAAATGGGGGTTGATCATAGGGACCTTTGTATCGTCCTAATCTTAATTCCTTATTTATTTTATCACAGACAATTTCAGGGTTGTCAATAGCACTTTTATGATTTCTACATTTTAAAACTGACTGTACAGAAGGTACTGCCCCAATACGAAAGCCATTGGTAAAACCGGAAACTAAAAAATCTCTGTCAATCTGATTGTACCTTTTAAGGTGATACGCCAGTCTATCACACTTCACTGGTGTTCTGAGATTTTGGGGAATTCTGTGATTTTTTTTGCAGAGCCGCAGGTGTCGGTCGCGTGTTTTTTGCCACAGTGCACGCACAGATGTTTGAGTTTGCACTCTTTGAAACTACACTGCCCTGTACTGCAGAATCTCCAGCAGAAACCTTTTGGGTAGCTATAGTTTGGTCGCTGCTGGATCTTAGCCTGAAAGGGGGTTTTGACGCGCTTTGAATTTGAGGAGAGGTTGTAAATTCCAGATTTGTTCTGGCTTGTTGCCACCCGCCACAACTCATCATGTATAACCGACCACTCAAGTTTATGAACTTGACGAAGTTTTCTAAATTCTTCATCGTATAATTTCGCTGCCTGGAAACCATAGTCTAGTGATATTTTTCCCATGTTGTTGCCGTACTTAATGAGGTCTAAAGCAAGAGATGGATATTTTGTGATGTACAACGACATGTAAATACCAAAAGCATTATTCCACTGATGGACGTTAAATAGAGTTTTTATAGGGGTAGAATGGCAGTTAGTTAGAAGCTTTATGCCCGACGAAATATCATGTACTTCGTCAGGTTGCTTGACATGTGGTAACAAGGCAGCAAAATCTACGTATACGTCATCAAAAACAGCATTCCTAAGTTTGTCACTGACATGATACGCCAAAGGTAAAGCATTTTTGACAATAGAAATGTTGCTAAAATTTACAGGCATTGTTGTACTACCTTCGACGGAACTAACAGATGGTAAACTATTGCCAGCAGTGGATGTCAATGATGATGTTGATGGTACAGGTTGGCTAATCGTAGAGCGTGAAGTCAAGTTGCCAACTAAGTATACCAGATCTGTCGGATTAGTGGGTGGTTGGCTAGTGACAGTTTGTGCCATTGGATGGTCGATGCGAGGAGTTGTAAAAACAGACTGGGTGGAAGTGACAGGCTGATTAATATCAGAAGGGTTTTGAATTTTCTTAAGAAGGGCTGCTGCAATCTCGTCTGCAGAGGGTAACTGTGCAGATTGTGAGGGATTGGATGCTTGTTGTTCCGGAATACGTTGGTTAGGTTCATTGGGTGGAACTGCCTTTTTCGAAGAACGCACTCGTTTTGAACTGTTTGTGACATCTTGGTCTTGCCGCGCCACCTGCATGCGTTTTTTCCCTCTAGGCATAGTTACCTAAGTTAAACAAAGTGTAGACACAATCAAATAAAGTTTTGTTCAATTCTTAAGCATCCATTATCTATAAATACTAACAAGAGTATAGGCAATATTCAGAGAATAAAAGACCCGAGAACAGTATGCTACAAGGTTATAAAAGGCTCACGACACAAAATATGAAACATTGTGGGAATGTGAGCAACCGTAGATGCATTATACTTAATACATCTATTTAATAATGAACAAAAGCACAATGCAATTGTGCAACCACACTCACGTATGCTTCACCTGTTGGGTATACCTGTGAGCAACCACAAAACAAGGCTCACCTATATCAGGAGATTTATGCATAATAACATGAGAAACCAATGGAAAAAAAAATAATAATAACACACACAACTGCTAATAATTACAGTTAAGGTGTGAACACACAACAATCGTTGTGAAAAAAAAAAATAATAACACACACACACACACACAAAACTGCTAATAATTACAGTTAAGGTGTGAACACACAACAATCGTTGTGAAAAGAAAAAAATAATAATACACACACACAACTGCTAATAATTACAGTTAAAGTGTGAACACACAACAATCGTTGTGAAAAAAAAAATAACACACACACACAAAACTGCTAATAATTACAGTTAAGGTGTGAACACACAACAATCGTTGTGACATATAACCAAGCAGCACACAAGTCTAGGGTCAGACAATTGTTCTGAATACCATATATGAGCAACATCATTAATGCTGCACAATGTTACATAATCCTGCTAGGGTGTTCATACCCTGTATCAATATTGCTAACAACTTAAAAACATCCACGTCTATGGCAAATACCAATGGCAGACCTAATGCTCTTTGTATCTTTCCGCATTCCTAATGAATTTAAATGCACACCATCACTGAGCATAAGTGATCTGCTATTTTGCCAAAAACCGCGATGGTGCCAAAAGGTAATATTTGGATTGTTTCGACATAACTGTTCAATATGTTGATTAATTTGGTAAACAATGTTGTTGAAGAGTTTCCCACAACGGCGAGAAAATCTTCGCAACAACTGACCAAGTATGATATGCTTAACGTTGTAAGCTTGAACGATAAAACAGGCGAAAGAAAATATATCGCGCGCTAATTTTGCAGGATCCGAATCAACTCCTATATCATTGCCTCCAACCTGCAAAAAAAGCACGTGAGGTCGAAACGTCTCTAAGATATTAATATAACAAGGTTTTTGCAGACATCTTTGACCCGGTCGGACAGTTCCACCCCCAATTCCTTTAAAACAAACATGAAATTGCCCAGCATCTAGTGATAAATTTTTCCATTCTCTGTGAGATATGATAAATTCGTCAAGACGACGAATGAAGGAATGACCAAAAACTAATACCCGACAGGTCATAATGAATGCAAAATAAGTATCAAGATTAAAGAACAAATGTAAAAGAATTATGGTTCGCCTATACCTTTTTAAATCGTCCTTGCAGCTAGCAGCCAAATCAAGGAATGCCGCGAACGACGCAGACCCCTGGAAAAACCCAGGGCGACATCCACAAAAAACCAATTAAAAGCGCGCATTCCTAGGTATGCAGAATGATGCAGAGTTAACTGCGGCTGACAACTAAAATTTACTCGCATTGAGTCATGTTTTATTTCCGGTAATTAAGTACGCGTAAACTCTAGATGCTTAAGTTGAATAAACAAATATGACAAAAATACAATAAAAAAAAATCCTATATATAATCTTGTTGTCATAAATTATTTTATATTGTTCATAAAATCAATTATAATGAAATGTGTATGACATTTAAACGGTAGAATAATATTAGCAGAATTCTTGAAGAAAATGAAAAATAAGAAAATGTTCAATATATGCTGTATATAGATATTATTCATCTATCTGAACAATAATTATAAAAACGTATGAATAAATCATTCCGTTGATGGTGTAGTTTCCTTTCTGAAATAGATTATCTACCGTAAACTGCATTATTGTTAGACTTGATATTTAATAATAATAAAAAAAGATTCAAATCAATTAAATAAAATATTGTCTGAAATATTTGATACACTTGTTACGTGTATTACAATTGGTGAAAATGTTAAAGTTCAAAAAGGTATATTTTTACTACAAGAATCAAAGTAATTTTAAAAAGATTATAAAAATAAAATATAAAGATGTTTATTTTTATCTTTTATAGTCTCAAGACATATAAAAAAAATTCAAAAAAAAATTTAATTTCGATTTATAGAAAGTTAAAGATAGATGCTTACATTCACAATCAAACATTAAAAAAGAAATGCCGTACAATTCATTATATTTTGATTATCTGGATTTGGGTAAAAATTGGGATTTTATATTTATAAAAGGATGTACTTGATGAATAAAACGGCTTCATAGGAGCATCAATGAGGAAATAATTCTCATGGGAAGCGATCCTCTCATATTTGAAATATTAAATATTACTACCCTTCTTTGTAATTTTTTTCAGGAATCCATGATGTCGAAATCAGTATTATCATTTTTATGGAAATATAATTAGAAATAAAATGAAAGTTCAAGTACCAAATTATTTTTACCATTTTATACTCCCTCCATGAGAAACCTGAAAAAAATAAGAAGTTCATGATGTCACTGTCTACACTAAGCCCCAAATTTCCAATTGTAAAAGTTATTACCAATAGAAAACCCTCACATTCCGTGAAGTTAAAATATACAAGACTTTTAAAAGGACCTCCCTCTTGATTTCACCATTGCATAATCATTTAACGCTCACATTTACATGATTTTACAATATACTGTACCAGAAATAATATATTTTTAATGAATTTCTCCAACAGATTATATTTCTGAAATCACAAGCTATTATTTTGATGTCGCAGATTTCAAAGACACATAAAATGCAAATAAATTATATAAAGAGAACTTTGAAATGTAACTAAAATAAAGGTAATTATGGCTGGAATCTGGTGCTCTCTCACACCTTCAATGATTCCTCTAAGAGCTAGTATTTGTCTGGTTGTTGTTTTGCCTTACTGTCCCTAACCCATTTCTACATGCCTCTGACTTGATGTATCTGAGATATTAGTTCCTCTTTTGCCGCCTCTTTGAGTATCTCTCTTCTAGCCAAAATTTTGCCCTTTTGGTCTGTTGTCTCTACCATTTTGTGTTCTTGATATCCCCAATAGGATGTTTTTTCTGTCTTTGCTCTAATTCATCCAAATACTTGCACAAGGATAGCATTTCGTCAGGATGTGCATCATGACTCCGAATTTACTTTAACTTTATGAGGTAAATGTTACTGAATAAAAAATACTTTTATCTTCGATGATGAAGAAGCATTACAAGTTTCTACAAAGTCGATTGTCAGGGGCCCTGTAACGACTTTATTTTATGGTCTATTTATGATCATTTGAAAAATACATATTGCGAAATATGTTTGTTAATATATTTTTATGATTGAAAAGAAAATCGAAACTTATGTGTGGCACAAAGGCAACTTATAAATAGATACTAAAGGAAAGTTTTGATGGTTTTGGTGGGAAAAAAAATCCTCAAAGTCTAAAAATATGAATCGTGACCATTTTGCAATTAAAGATTAGAAAATTTAACATATATAAATCATGTCTCTAAGATTTTGTGAAGGAGTAATGCAGAAATATGTGTTATATCTTCTATTTTGAATATTTGATACAAGAAAAAACATTGGGACAAAGTTCATTTCTTTTTCTTTTTTTTTTTTTTCTTTTTCTTTTTTTTATAGATATTAAGGCTATAAATAAAATTTTAATGAAAATACTGAATTTATTTTTAAAGAGAAAATATATACCTAATGCCCATGCGTCGATCAAAGACAGCATTAATATCTTAATCATAAAATTCATTACATTACATGACACTTATACGCATGTCTGGTTGCGCCCTGATTATCTGAAGAAAGGCAAAGCAATGCTCAGTTTTCCGATTTAACATGTAGCTTTAATAAATCCCAGAAACATTGTAATATCATATGGAAACCTGCATCTAAAGCAACGGAATACAAATTAATTTAAATGAATATAATTTCTTAAACTGTTTCAGTATACTAGACATACTTATAGAAGGGAGGGAGCTCTCGATTGCAGTTCAAATGGAAGCGCTGTGGAACCTCATTCAAGACTCAGACTCGATTTGTTACATACTGCATGGTGAATTGTTAGAATGGTGTAATTTGTGAAATTTTTAAGCATCGAAAATAACTGCACCTGATGATCAACTTTTTAAGGACAGTAGAGCACTTTTCATAAAATATATTGTTTGATAAAACAAGAATATCAACAGTCTTGTTTAAAGTCATCAATTCGTAAGTTCTATGGTCGATACAATGACCTTGTCAGCAAATACAATCTATCATTAAGTCATATGCTGACTGGCGTTTTTCATACTAATTGTTAGGCCATTTTTTACACAATGAATTGTCGACGGATTTCTCGTTATTTACCTATCATGACAAGGAGCATACGGCGGGTGTGACCGGTCGGCAGAGGATGCCCACTCCTCTATGGCACCTGATCCCACATCTGATGTTTTTGGGGGTCTGTGTTTGCTCTGCTCCCGATTTTTATTGTTTAAATGGACTCGGAGCTTGAATACTGTTCGTTATCCCCATATTTCATTGTTAAGTCTAATCATTTTCTTTAGTAAAAGTAATATGAGAAAGATTAGCATGAAGCTGTATAAGTATAAACTTTTGTCAAATCTTCGGTTAAATGCAAGTCTTGTAGTATTCTATTTATATATCATATATTGGTGAATTAAAAAAAATAAAATGACCAAACACATATTTTTCAACCGGGACGAAACGTACAGGCAATGGGAATAAATTTTTATGCCTCAGAATATGTCTTTAGATAGTGTCTAAAAAAAAAAAGTTATGCCCAAAAATCATGCTAAAATGACAAGAGTACAGCACATTTAATTTGTGACATTTTGAAAATTCAATATTTTTTTGAAGATCTGTGAAATAAATAATACTGGTTTATGTTGGAAATAAAAAATTTCCTGATAATATTCAAAGTATTGAGCTTCAAATGAAGACTGTAGCAACTTTTGTTTGACCAATTTGTGGTCATGGCTGATGTTGAAAAAAATGTTATACGATATCAGGAGTGCAACAGAAAAATATACTGTTGTCATGAAAACATCGATTTTAAAAATCTGAAAGACAAATTAAGTCAAAAAAGAATTTTCAAAGTGTAAAACAATAACTGATATGAAATTTAGAATTTGAAAATGTTACATAAATCACAAGCAGCATGAATGAGAGTCAAGTATCTGTGCATACCTAATAATGTCAGGAGTGCAATATTTGATGTTTTGTTACCCATTAAGAAAAAAACTTTTATCAGTATATGATTCTCTGATTTTTATTTTGGAAAATAAAGATACAAAGATCATTTTTAGCAAATATATTTATTAATTACAGGGTATGTCTGTGTTTCAGATCTATACTTCTATGGTCAGGAGTGCAACACATTTTTTTTTAAAGATTCAAGTTATATGATGAAAAGACCTACTCATGCTAAGAAATATTCTTTAATTAATAATGATCTATTTGAATAATTTAGTACTAAATTATTTACAGTTTTCTTGTTAAAATCCTTCTATTTTTTAATTTTATCAATTTAGATGTGTTTTTATCTTTTCTTTGATTTTTTTAAGAATGTGAAAATAAACACACTGAAAAATTCAAGTGTTCAAGTTCAAGTAACTCCACCTCAACTTCACTGAAAGAAAAGAACAAGTTCTGATGTAATTTTCACACTTCACATTTTCACAATTCCTCTTTAAAGACTTCCATGCTGTTGGTCAGGAGTGCAACAAATATGTTAGAATTATTGCTGATCAAATATGAATAAATATAAAGAAAAACATGATGAGTACAATGTTTCTGGTTTACCTCAGTTGCTTACAGTGTTTGTCCTGTGAAGGAAAATATACTATAAAATATATTTTATATATTTTAGCTTGTTTTTGACATAAATAGGGAATAATTCAAGAAATAAAGCCAAGTTTAAATACTTTCCTGTGTTTTAATTACGAAGTATTGAACTATAAATATTGCACAATTTCATTACCACTTGATGTTGCCACCACTTTATGAATTTTTGTGTTGTGTGGTTTTAATTTTTAATTTTACTGCAGTCAGGAGTGCAACAAAACTGTTTTATAATTATCATTGATCTTCATCTATCTTTAATAAAAAAAAATTGAGAAAAATGTTGGATACTATTTGATGTTCAAAACATTATGTCTATCAACTAATTACAGACATTTTACAGTCAATTCAGAGAAAAGTTTTCATCGCTTAACACATACTTTTAAATACAATGTAAATATATTACACAATGCAAAAAATCATGTTTTGAAGTCTTGAAAATATGGAAAACTTGCTGTTAATGATAAAAAATATCAAAACGACGAACTGATTTACAAACTAAGAATGGGTTATTGTGTGTTATATTTTTTAAAACAATGTTAAGTAAAATACATTTCAGATGTCAGGCGTGCAACAAAATAAAGTAACATAGGGTCACTTCTAAATCTAGTATTTTTTGTAAGAAAACATGTATGTAAAAATTTTCTTTTGGCTTAAATTTGAAGAACTGACTTAACGAGGTTTGCTCCTGAGCTTTTGAGCAGATTTTTATCTTAACCTATATTTCAAATATTCTGCATAATGTTTTCATTCTTACAATAAATTTGTATTTTTCAATGTCAATTAAACTATATTCAGTAAAAACTCCATGATTAAATTCCATACCAAAAGCATTGTGAGGAACTATATTTTGTGGCGGAAGGTTTTTTAGAAGAAAATTATCATTTTATCTCTTCCGAAGTATTTAAAGTATGTTAAGTTTTGATTCTTATTTTTTTACATGCAGTCTGCACACAGAGTTATGTTGTGCAGTGAACTTCTTTATACTGGTCCTAAATTATATAACAAATAAACTGTCATGAATTCTATCATCATATTTGATAAATATAGCAAATATATTGTGAAAAATCAAGAAAAAATAGCCCTAATTTAAGCTTAAAATTAGCACTATTTTAGAAATATCTAAAAATTAACATCACAGACCCCCACATTTAATTTTCATTTCTGAATATATAAGAGTGTAAAGTTTGATCATTTCAAGTTTCCATATTTTATTTGTATTTAAAATACAAATCTTGTCATATTAATCTACCTCTATAAATGATTCATAATTTGAGTATTTTGATCATATGTATTGTATGTTTATTACTTAATGTTCTAAATTTGGATTCACAACTTTTCATGTCATCGTATGTAAAGTGAAAGTAGAACGAACACATGTAATATATGCATATCCTTTCATATTTAACGATGTCCTTGTTGAAATAATTGCATAAATGCTGTAACTAGAGCATGATCTACTAAATGTTTTAAGAAAATTACGTTTTTTACTGGTATTTTACCTGTATTGTGCAAACACGTGTTGTAAGCTGCAGACAGTCTTAGTTTTCTATTTACATGTCGGCGCAATGCATTATGGGTGAATTTTCGTTTACTTCTTTGATCCGCGCACCCCAGATATTTATGCGCTGACAGATTTTTCTATTAATTAGAAAAATGAGCTTTAAGGTAATTAATTATGTTGCATAATATATTAATGAATTAGAGTTATATTTTATTCGTATTTTTAAACTTGTTAAAGTAATTTTTTATAGATGGGAACTATTTTCCGTTGTATTTTTCTATCGGATTCCGTTGCTTTCCAACGGATTCCGTGTTGTTTTGGAACGGATACCGTTCCCCGAGGGTATATAAGTGAGCACCCGTTGTACAACGGGGACTCCAGATTTTTGGGCTTTTAGGATAAGATGTAGGTGAAATTTTAAGAACTTTTGGGGAATTTTTCTTTATTTCTATTAGTAACTCAGTAATTTGAAGAAATTTAGCTAGGCCTATTTATTTATTAGAGCCGTTTCACAATATTAATTAATATGTCTTAGGGAAATTTAATATTTTTTGGGAATTTGGGGTTAAGACGACTGCAGCCATTATTTTTTTTTTTTATTGTATTTTTCTTGATTGAATTTTTATCATTTATTAAATTTTATTTAATTTGTTAATTGAGATTAAGCCAGAATAAACCATCATCTCAAGCTATTTAAATCTTATTTTAATTATTTACTGGAGTCCATCATTTAATTTAAAAATAAATTGGTTTAAAGTTAGTAAATTTCTGGGTGTTCAAAGTACCGTTAATCAGTTAATACACCCCAGTGATTGAGTGCCATCCCGTTACATATTTTCTTTGGTGTCAGAAGTGGGATCCACAATTTTCAGGCGTGGATCCAGCGATACGAACTTGCTCTGAATGTTATTTCTGATTGAATACATATTTCAATTATGTTTACAAGACGCCAGGCAGCTTTGAAAGGACAAATGTACAACAGTGAAACAAATCAAAATGCATGTCCTAGAGAAATAGGAAATTTCAATGAAGAAAGTGAAGAGGAAATTTTAACAGAGTATGAGGAGGACTTCACATGCAACTCTGAATCAGAGAATAACTCAAATATCACAGAGGGCATACAAGTACTGTACCCTGAAATTATTGTACAGTCTCCACAAAAAGTAAACATATCTTCAAATGCAAGTCCTCTCATCTCTAAAAACAAAAGAAACAAGACATACACTAAGAGAGTCTCAAGACCCACAAAGCTCACACATGACACAAGTACCAAAAATGAGGGAATAAATCTTGACAAGGAAAATGAGGGCTCAATGAATCAAAGCAACACATACATGTTAGACAGATTAGCTCAAATGATAAATGGAGCACTCAGCAAAATGACTGAGACAATAGGGAACATCTTCAAAACCACTATAAGTGAGTTTACCAATATTAAAGAGACTAGCCGTGTCCATAAAGAACACAAAACTCAGTCAAAGAGTAGGCTCAACAAGAGTAACAACAGAGACATAAACAATGTCGAGTCAAGCAGTGAATCTGATTCAGATGAAAATTCATCAGACCATGCAAGTTCTGTCTCTACAAGTAAAATTTTCAAAGAAAAGCATAATGTTTCAGTGAAACTACCTGCTTTCAAAGGAGACCCAGATGAAAGTTGGAAAGCAAACATCAATAGATTTGAGGCTGTTGCCAATCACAATAGATGGACAGACAAACAAAAGTTAGGACAGCTCTTGCCAAGACTACAAGGCACTGCAGGCGAGTTTGCTTTTGAGGAACTCAGCCCTGAAATTTTGACAAATTATAGGAAATTAAGAAGGGAACTTGGGAATCGCTTTGGAATTTATGAATCACCAAAGACTTTTCAGACTAAATTCAGGAGAAGAGACCAAAGGAATGGAGAATCTGCTCAGTCTTATGGAGCAGCATTAAAAAGCCTCTATAGTAAGGCTTACCCAAACAGAGATCATGTCACAAGACAAGAGGATCTAGTTTCCCGGTTCTTACTAGGACTCATAAATGAGAAAGCTAGGATTCATGTTGAGCTCAACAAAGATCCTTTCACCATTGAGGAAGCTATTAAGTTTGTAATTGAGTATGAGGAGACAACTAGGTACCCAAGAGCAGATAATGATGAAAATGACCGCTGTAATAGGCGGAGACAAATACGACAAGTAAGCCAACAAAGTAATTCTGCTAGCTCCCTAAAGCCTAAAGACAAAAATCCTAGAAGTTTCACAAAACCTCAAAATCGTCAAAAAGACATAATATATCAGCAAAAACCTACTTCTCCCGAACAGGACATTAAAATTAAACAGTATCAGAAGAGTTCTGACTTATAACAAGAGCAGAGCTTAAGGATATTTTGAATGAAGTTCTCTGTTCAAAACCTTCTTCGATCATAGAACAGCGACATAAGCTGAGATACCCCTTGATATGTTACCGCTGTGGAGAACAAGGGCATTTTGCGAGAAATTGTTCAAGCGAAAAAGTTCAAAATGGAAATGCAGAGAGTAGTCTTAACCCTAGAGCCACTGAATTTAAACCTCCGTCATACTAGAAAGGGTCAGCTCTGAGGGCCAAGGGATGACCCCAGGGGATTTTAAAAATGGCCAACTATTTCAAAATTATTGTAAAAATGAGAAACAAGATTCCTGTTTTGATTTTTCTGAAAACACTGAGACTGTAGATGATAGTTTACAACAAATTAAGGGAGATCACTGCGACCTAACTGATGATGTATTTTATGATGCTGAGAGTACAGGTAGTGGACCTTGTGAGACTCATGATCAGCAGGAACTTTGTGAAGTTGAGGAAAATGGGGTTGTTGGAAGTTTGGACACACTTGGAGACAGTTTGGTGGACTGTAGTGTGGTGCCCATTGTGAACCCTGATAGTGACAATCAGACATTTGGTCTGTCTGAGCCTCAACATACATCAAGTGAGATGCTTGATACAAATGCAGGTGAATCCCTTAATACGAGTTGTTGCACGGCTATTGAATCTGACCATTCTTCCCATTTTACCAGTGTTTTAAGACAAATCAACAGCTGTCCAGGAATATATATAAGTGGATCTGTACAGGGAGTAGGTTTGGAATGGACCACAGATACTGGTGCAACCAGATCCATTATATCAAAGAAAACTTTTGACAGAATTCCCCAAGACCAGAGACCAAAGTTAAAGAAATCTAATCTATTAACAAGTGTTAGTGGAGAACCTTTGAAAGAATTTGGAAAGGCCATTTTTAAAATTCAACTCGACCATGAAACTTTCCAAGAGGAGATAATTGTGGCTGAAATAGAAGACCAAGCACTTTTAGGACTTGATATATTATTAAAACCAGAAAATGGACCTGTCAATATTAACTTGCATGAAAATATAATCAATTTTAGGGGAACAGAAATTGAATTTAGACAAACACTAGACAGAACAAGGAGAGTTATAGCAGCAGATGATTATGTCATTCCAGCTAACTGTGAGAAGCTGATAGATGTTTTTGTAGACAGATTTGAGTCTGACAAGAATTTGCTATGTAATACTTTTTGTATTGAACCTACAAATGATTTCAATAACAGGTTTCCACTTTTGATGGCTTCTTGTTTGATAGACATGGAAAATAAAGTCTCAGCAAAGATTAGAGTTTTAAATCCTTTCAATACAGAAGCCAAGATACAACAGGATGATATTTTAGGAGAAGCAGAGCTTATTGATACCCTAAATGTGGCTGAAGTCTTGTCTTCAGAAAGTAAGCTTCAATCAAGTAGTGAACAAGTCAGAAAAGTACAAGTAGATCACTCTGACAAGGGAGACAACTCTTCAGAGTCGACCGTTCCTAATTATCTTTCAGATTTGTATTGTAGGGCAATCCAAGATAAAACTCAAAAAGAATGCAAACAAATTTCAGATCTTCTCTGCAATTATCAGTCTATCTTTTCAAAGAATGATACCGATTTAGGAGTCACCACTCTTGTACATCATGAAATAGATACTGGAGGTGCCAAGCCTATTAGACAGCCTCCAAGGAGAGTGCCCTTGGCATTTGCAGATGAAGAACAGAAAGTTGTCAAACAAATGATGGAACAAGGAATTATTAGAAAATCAAGTTCTCCTTGGGCTAGTCCAATAGTACTAATTAAAAAGAAAAATGGAAAAACCAGATGTTGCATAGACTATAGGCGTCTTAATACAGTAACTCGCCAGGATGCATTTCCACTTCCTCGAGTTCAGGACTGCATAGATACAGTCCGAGGATCTGTCTACTTTTCTACATTTGATCTTACATGCGGCTACCACCAGGTACCTGTAAAAGAGGAAGATATTCCTAAAACGGCCTTTATTACTAAATATGGACTTTACGAATTTACTACAATGCCTATGGGCTTGAGCACAGCTTGTGCCACATTCCAGAGACTTATGGAACTTGTTTTGCAAGGACTAAAGTGGCAGACTTGTATTATATATCTTGACGACATTGTTGTCTTTGGATCATCTTTCCAAGAGCACCTGCAACGAGTTGAAGATGTCTTCTTAAGAATAAGAAATTCTGGAATGAAACTTAAACCAGAAAAGTGTAATCTTTTCCAGACAAGTGTCACATTTTTAGGTCATGTAGTATCAGCTGAAGGAGTACTTCCTAATCCCGACAATATTGCCAAAATAATACAATGGCCAAGGCCCTCAACAGTTACAGAGGTTAGACAATTGCTAGGAATGGGCAGTTATTATAGAAAATTCATCAAAGGCTTTGCAAATTTAGTTAGACCCTTAGTTGATTTAACTAAAAAAGGAAGACCCTTCATTTGGACTAACGAGTGTGAAAAAGCTTTCAGTGAACTCAAGGAGTTGTTTATAAGTCCAGAAATACTTGCTTATCCTTTGGATGATGGTGAATATATTTTGGATACTGATGCGAGTGACTTAGCAATAGGAGGTGTTTTGTCACAGATGCAGAATGGTAAAGAAAGGGTCATAGCCTATGGTAGCAGATCTTTAAACAAATGTGAAAAAAATTATTGTATAACTGACAAGGAACTTCTTGCACTACGCTACTTTGTTGAGTACTACAGACAATATTTATTAGGTCATCACTTTACTGTGCGCACTGATCATCAAGCCCTTGTATGGCTCTTTAAATTAAAGGAGCCTAAAGGACGCATTGCGCGTTGGTTGGAAATTCTGTCATATTTTAGCTTCTCCGTCCAGTATCGACCTGGATTAAAACACAACAATGCTGATGCTTTGAGTAGATGCGATAATCCAGCAGATTGTTCTTGCCCAGAGACAGACAGTCTTGAGTATTTAAAGTGTGGCCCATGTAACAAATGTAAGAAAAGGGCTACCGACATGTGTAGTTCTTTCCTAAACAATATTGTTTCAAAAAATGAACCTTCGTTAGATGCTAACACTGCAGAATGCACTAGAGCTGTTAAAACAAGACAGGAGACCAACAAAACTAGCTTGGGATATTCTTCAATGTGGGAGAAATACAGTAAATCACAGATTCAAAAAGAACAAATTGATGACCCTGACCTCAGTGAAATTTACAAATGGGTTGAAGAGGATTGTAGACCAGAGTTCTCAGATATAGTAATGAAATCTAAACCACTACGATATTACTGGCATATTTTTAGCTCACTGAAAATTTTGGATGGACTTTTGGTGAAGGAATTTCACAAAAGGGATAACTCCGGGTTTCATTTGCAATTGGTTACACCAAAGAAATTTAGAAAAGAGGTCATGTCCCTTCCTCACGATAATCTGTTAAGTGGTAATTTAGGGAGAAAGAAAACTCAAGAGAGAATATCAAAAAATTTCTTTTGGTTTGAGATGAAAGAAGATATAAGTGCCTATGTGGCCAGTTGTAAAATTTGTCAAAGGAATAAAAAGCCATATAGAAGTCCAAAAGCTAAATTAGGACAAATGACTGTAGGAGCACCTTTAGATAGATTATCAACTGACATTCTTGGGCCATTACCAGAAACAGCTCGAGGAAATAAATACATTCTAACTGCCACAGACCACTTTACAAATTGGGTAGAAATTATCCCCATCTCAGATTTAACAGCTGTCACTACAGCAAGAGTTCTGCTAAACGAAGTCATCAGTCGTTATGGGTGTCCAGACTCTATACTTTCTGACCAAGGTCGAAATTATGAGAGCAAAATCTTTGAAGAATTATGCAATTTACTTGAAATAAAGAAGAAAAGAACAACACCAAGACATCCCCAATGTAATGGAAAAACTGAAAGATTCAATAGAACACTTCTAAAGATGATCAAGAGTTATATAAAAGATGATAAGACAGACTGGGATTTATACTTGGGATGCCTTGGTGCAGCATATAGATCAAGTGTGCATGAATCGACAGGTGTTACACCAAATCTTTTGATGCTAGGACGCGAAGTGCGTATCCCAACAGAAATTATCTTTGGCAGTAGAACCAAGGAAGATAACTCTGTGGTAGATTATGGGGAATATGTGGAATCACTAAGAAATCGCTTACAACAAGCACACGAGATAGCTAGACTGCACTTAAATAGCTCTACAGAAAGACAAAGACACTTCTATAATCTAAAAACTTTTCTCAACCATTACAAGGCAGGAGGCAAAGTATGGGTTCTAAATGAATCCGACACGGGAAAACTCAGTAACTGTTACTGGGGACCTTGTATTATTGTGGAGAAAATTTCAGATCTTACTTACAGAGTGAAGTCCCTTGATAATCCTACCCAGAAAGTTATACATCATGACAAGCTAAAACCTTATTATGAGTAGTTATACTGATAATCTCCTGAGTTATCGTCCCTATACAATGTCATCATCTTTTATCATTTAGAAAAGAAATTATTATAAATAGGAAGCTAGGAAATTATTTTTTGTGAAGTTTTTAATCTGGACAATGTCTCATATTAAAAGAGATGTGGTCTGCAGTCGTCAACTTTATTCATCTGAGAGAATCCTGGGGAAGGGTGTCATCAGCCACATATACAAATACCACATACCACTGGATTCAATTCCATATTACTGCTCCCTCTGCCATTTTCAGACGGATGAGGAGAATAAGCTCAAGGAGCATGTAAAGAGTTACAGCAGACACCAGGAGGCCAGGGATAACTTGGTACGCTTGGGGAGAACAGCCGGGGAGTGACGAGACTTACTTACAGAAGAACAGAGATGGTATTATTCCCAAGGAAGACCAGCATTTTGAAAGATTAGGAAAAGAGGAGTCTAGGAAAGTTTGGCTGGACAGACTGAAGGGCACTAGTAAGGCTGCTGCTGCCCCTACGCCTCAACCATTGAGTCATAATAGTCCAATTGTTGTTACTCCACCAGTATTGCCCTCCACAGTAACCAGTGTTACATGTAACACTCAAAGCCAGGTTAGCAACTCTGCCTTTCAACGACTCCAACCCACTCCCACCTTCCCAGACTTGCTGCAGTTGGACGATGTTGACCCGGAACTTTTTTCCTTTCTGGGGGAGCCTCTTCAACAGCAAACTACCGCTACACCAATTTGTCTGCCACCAGAGAAAGTAGAAGGAGCAACTATAATTCCTACACAAACTACCAGTGCTACAGAAGTAGGTGGAAGGCAAGCCCCAAGGAAGTCGATGGAGAAAGAAAAGAGATCACGAAGTAGAAGTAGCAGTAGTTTCAGTGAAGACGAGAAAGAGAGTACTAAAAGGAGAGCAAGGACAAGAGGAAGGGCAGAACCAAGAGAGAGATCGAGATCAAGGTCACAGACTCGTCTTATGTATGACATCGTGGGCCACCTATTCAATGTTCAGAGGACCCTGCAGAACATCCATCATGAGATGCAAACACAGACTGATATTTTGAAGGGCCTAAGGGATCAGTATCAGATGACCAGGAATGATAGACAGACAACCCGGAATGATGCCATAAATCAATTCACAAGATCAAGATCTCCAGTAAGGCAAAGGAACAACAACCAGTATCAAAGGTACCAAGCACCGTATAACAGGAGGAAGTAAAGAATATATTACTATGATTAATCTGAATTTGTATTGTTAGTGTTTTCTCTTCTTTTTTTTTTTAATAATCTGTGGATTATGTATAAACTTTGTTGTTTAAAATAAATCTGTACATTTGGGTAAATTGTTTATAGATGTGGGTTAGAGGTGGATTTTTTTTTGAAAAACAATGTCAGTATGACTGTATATATTTAAATATGTGTACCTGGATATAACATATTTATAAAGCATCATTGATATTGACTTGTTGTATGTATATAATAGAAAGTTTTTGTGAGTGAATTGAGTTGTGGTTAGTATACATCTTAAAATGCTGATAATTTGTTATTAATGTTGTTTTGTTATTAACATTCATAATCTCATCAACTGTACATATTTTTTTATTTGCATACTTGCAATGGTACTGTCATAGTATTTGATTATTATTCATGAGGACATGAATGTTTTTAACGGAGGGGTAATGTAAAGTTTGATCATTTCAAGTTTCCATATTTTATTTGTATTTAAAATACAAATCTTGTCATATTAATCTACCTCTATGAATGATTCATAATTTGAGTATTTTGATCATATGTATTGTATGTTTATTACTTAATGTTCTAAATTTGGATTCACAACTTTTCATGTCATCGTATGTAAAGTGAAAGTAGAACGAACACATGTAATATATGCATATCCTTTCATATTTAACGATGTCCTTGTTGAAATAATTGCATAAATGCTGTAACTAGAGCATGATCTACTAAATGTTTTAAGAAAATTACGTTTTTTACTGGTATTTTACCTGTATTGTGCAAACACGTGTTGTAAGCTGCAGACAGTCTTAGTTTTCTATTTACATGTCGGCGCAATGCATTATGGGTGAATTTTCGTTTACTTCTTTGATCCGCGCACCCCAGATATTTATGCGCTGACAGATTTTTCTATTAATTAGAAAAATGAGCTTTAAGGTAATTAATTATGTTGCATAATATATTAATGAATTAGAGTTATATTTTATTCGTATTTTTAAACTTGTTAAAGTAATTTTTTATAGATGGGAACTATTTTCCGTTGTATTTTTCTATCAGATTCCGTTGCTTTCCAACGGATTCCGTGTTGTTTTGGAACGGATACCGTTCCCCGAGGGTATATAAGTGAGCACCCGTTGTACAACGGGGACTCCAGATTTTTGGGCTTTTAGGATAAGATGTAGGTGAAATTTTAAGAACTTTTGGGGAATTTTTCTTTATTTCTATTAGTAACTCAGTAATTTGAAGAAATTTAGCTAGGCCTATTTATTTATTAGAGCCGTTTCACAATATTAATTAATATGTCTTAGGGAAATTTAATATTTTTGGGAATTTGGGGTTAAGACGACTGCAGCCATTATTTTTTTTTTATTGTATTTTTCTTGATTGAATTTTTATCATTGATTAAATTTTATTTAATTTGTTAATTGAGATTAAGCCAGAATAAACCATCATCTCAAGCTATTTAAATCTTATTTTAATTATTTACTGGAGTCCATCATTTAATTTAAAAATAAATTGGTTTAAAGTTAGTAAATTTCTGGGTGTTCAAAGTACCGTTAATCAGTTAATACACCCCAGTGATTGAGTGCCATCCCGTTACAAGAGGCTTTTTAACCATTCTTCTTAAATTCGGTAAAATGTCATTACTTTCAAATGATTTTTTGCTAGTTAAAATTTTAATGCCAGAAAAATGAAAGTTTCTGAGTGCAAAAAGGTCAAATAATTGAACAGTTTGTTTGTTTGTGTGTTGTTTAACGTCCCTCTCGAGAATTTTTCACTCATGTGGAGACGCCACCACTTGCCGGTGGAGAGCTGCAGGTTTTCTCCTATACTCGGCACTTACGGCCATTGAGCAGTGAGGGATCTTTATCGTGCCAGCACCTACTGTGACACGGGACCTCGGTTTATACGGTCTCATCCCAAGGACCGGTCTCCACGTCCCACAGTGGGATTCGAACCCGCGACATAAGGATCAATTCCTTACGTCGCGAATCTAGAGCAGACACTCTAACCACTGCTCCACGCGGGCAACATGCGAAGTAATTTGAAAATTGTGTCATTATCACAAATTTTAATGTGTCTATTCAAGATGAAATAAGACTGTGCTTGTTCCCATAATTTATTTGAATAAAAAATATTGGAGGAAAATCTTTAAAAATTGGTTTATGTGTAAGATGTATTTACAGTGCAAAAAGGTCAAACTAAATGCTCTGTAGCGCCAAAAGAAGCGCATTGACCCCCATTTTTTGTTTTGATTTTTGATTAAGCTATGTGTATAAATTCTAAAAATTATACTTGATAAAAAAAATCCTCATTACTTTTGATGGCAGGATCCAAACTCCTCAAATGGAGAAAAAAATGATTTGGGGGAAATTTATTATTTCATATTTCTTTCATATTAAAACTTTTCAAACCAGAATTGAAAAAATAATGTAAAATAACAATAAAAAAGCCATTTTTTCCACATATACAAGAGAAGAAACTCAATCAAGGTTTAGATCTAAACTTTTATATCCCTGATACCATTTTGAAGCATAAAAACTATAATTTCTTTGGATTATATATTTTAAAAAGTCTTTTAGGATATAGTGATATTTTCTTTTTTTCGAATAAAGTTTTTCTAATAAAAATTCTGAAACTTTTTTTTATCCAATTGTCTATTCTATTGCAACTTTGGGAATTTTAACTTATGCATATACAATATGATGATATAAGTGAAAAATATGTTATGAGTAGTTGATTTTTTTTTTTTAAATTCAGTTTGGTGGTCTTTTTTTTTCTTTTTCTTTCTTTTTTTTTTTTTTTTTTTTGAATTCACCCATATTTAAAATATTGATGAGTTTACATGACGTCATTTATAAATGCTTCGTGCATGTATATAACTTTTTTTCTTTAAAATTTGATAGAGTCAATTTTGGTCATTTTGAAACTAAATAGGTCAGAAACATTTTATATATGAATTACATTTGTATATTACACGAATATTTCAATGAAATCCACTTTTAAACTGAATTCAAACGTTACTTCCACTTTGATATGGATTTTTGCATGCCGGTCTCATACATATTATAAGTTTTCAATTTGAATTTTTTGACGTGACCCGTTTCTCACAGTGTGGAATCTTTATAGGCCTACTAACTACGATAATTCTACTGCAGTTTTTGCAAATGTCAATGAAATGCTGCAGCCATTTTTTTTTTTCAATATAGCACATAGGTCATCATGCAACAAATTATCAGTAACTTTAAATCTGTTTCCTTTAATTTTGACTGCTTTTACCAGGAAAAGGATCGAGGCGTCTTTTAGCCTCAACGCAAATTAGTGGGAAAAAGTTTTCTTTGATTCTGATTTACATCGTATTTCTTCTAATGCGTGAAGTGCAAATGAACGAGAAGTAGCAGTCAACTGTGACGTAATAAGACATTTATGTTGACGTCGAAATCTTCCATAGGCCTAAAAACATCACCGTAACAGAATAAAATAATTCCATTTTCATCGGAATTGTTGGAATATATACCCCAAAGTCTTGTGATTTTGTTGGCACATAAAACCTCGCCCTTCTGGCTCGGTCATTTGCTAAAACAATCTCTCGACTATTGGGATATATTTTCCAACAATTCCTCCGACATGAGAAATATTTCTTAGATATTTGATAAAAAAAAGCCATCAGCCCGTTTGTGCACTGTAATGCCGAGGACTAGTTTTGAGTTTGCTATTGTGGCGTCTCGATATATTTTCCCGTCTCTTTCCTAATGACATAATACACATGTACATTTGACGTCATGTATATCCGTTACTAATGTTGTAAGGATGTTTATGACCAGAAATAAAGAGAAAATCTATTCATATGACTAAGGAAAAACGTATTTGCATTAAAACTAGCTGCAGAACTGTAGCTCTTTGCTTGAGAAAATTCGGACAGACAAAGCAGAGAGCTACAAATCCAAGCGTTGTAAAAACCTTCGATTTACGCCGCCGCTTTTTTGTCGCTCTTTTAGCGGATGCGGACCTTGCAAGCTCGGTCCGCTTTACATCGCAAGGACCTCATTGAACTGTAAGTATCATAGACAGATGAACAATTATTCAGATTATACAAAAGGAAGAAACTATTTCATCATTTCGTTATTTTTTTTTTAATTTCTGTAAACCAGTTTTAAGGACGGAATGTCTATTATACAAAAAATGCAGATTATTTTCAATATGCATAATCTTCCAGTGCAAATTCGTACTTGGATTTCCAGATGAATGTGAAATATTTATAGTCCCCACTCTTTCAAATCTTGAAAATAAACTGCTATTATGAAAGATTTTATAAAACACTGCATGTTACATGTTACGTAAATGTACGTTTTTCTGGTCATTGTCACTTAAACCATTCGAATATTGGGGTTCACAGCTGCTCTAAAGGAAGTTTAACAGGAACTTATTTCAATAACCATCTGTTAATATATGTATACCCATTCCACTTTGTTTGAAAATGTATGTTCTATCCAAGCAAATCAGATAAAGACTGCCAAGTTGAATTCTTGTGGAGAATGATATCAAAACAATTTCTTGTACGTCACTCAATTCCTTTCAAATGGAAAGGTATTGCTTTTTTTTTTAGTTCTTAACATCAAAGGGAACAAGAAGTATGTAGGAGAAAGAGAATTGATTTTGATAATTCAAATGAGGCAAGTTCATTACAAATACCTATTGAAATCTCTAAAATTCTGTAAAGTTACTTCATGAGAATAGATTTTTTTCTAAAAAATTTAGTCTTTTTTTTGTTTTTATTTTTGTTTGTTTTTTTTTTGTTTTGTTTTGTTTGTTTGTTTGTTTGTTGGTTTTTTTTTTTTTTTTTTTTTTTTTTTTTTTTTTTTTTTTTTGCAGTATGTGCTTAATTTTTATTGTAACTTTTAAACCTTTCCTTGTTTATGTTAATCTGGATAGAACTAAAGGGAAGACAATTAAATGAGAGTATTTACGTGTAGTTCCGTAAATTATCTCCTGTTAAATGAATGAAGTGCATTCCTTTGGACGTGAAAATAAAAAGCAAATAACTTCATATTACAGATACACTGTATTTATCTATTCAAGGAATGAATTTAATAGCTACCCGGATTATACGGTGTAAAGTGGGTTGGGGTAGTTTACGCTTTATAAACAGCGAAGCGGTCCAACCCACTTTATACCGTATAAATTGGGAAGCTATTAATTTCATTCCTTATGATTTAATTTTCATTCATTTAATGAAAGAAAAAAGATGATTGCTCTTAAAAAATGACATCAAATTGTACTACATTTTTCAAAATGTAACGGCAGGCAGATCGATACTTTTTTACGCAAGTCATTGTGACGTACATGTAGGCAACCCAATTTATACGATATCAAATAAAAATTTTATCCAATCAAATACCGCATTATAACCAGAAATAAAACATTGATGATTAACTTTAAAAATCTTATAGTCAATTTGTGATTTTTTTTTTTAAATATTGCAGAGGAAATTTGCTTTCCTCCATAAGATCTTCTCTAGCATTTTCAACACTTACATCGGCCATGTAAACATTGAATCATCGGTGCATATATTGTGTAAACATTTCGTTGTAAAATGTTTTATGCGTCGTATTTTGTCAATAATTGAAACTGAACAGACTTCCTCTGACTGAAAAGAAAAGTTTCTTTTTGCAAGTTTGCAAGTAATTTTTAAAATAATAATTTTTGAAAATTCACGGGGACATGAACAAAGACGCTTCACGCCGGCATATTTTATTAAGCGCATAAGCACGAAGCGATCATTCAACAATTATTTTTGAAACTAAAGTTTCTAGTTTTGACGTCAAGTGTGGAATTATGACGTCACAATGGAGATATTCTTGCTCACTCATGTTCCAAGTTCATGAGAAAATGATGCAAAGAATATGAAGGAAAAATATTTGCAAATGTAAATATTAACTAGCAAATCACTATTTTTTGCCAAATAAGATATTAGGATTTTTATATATTTATTGTAGATACAAGTTCTATGAAATAACCCCTATTCATTCAATATGTTCAGACAGGTGTCTACCCCCACCCCCACCCCCCAATTCCAGGTCACAGTTCAGAGACCTCAATGTTTGTTCAGCGCATGAACAATTTGCCCCTTGGACTACTGTGTACTGGTTCAGAATATATATATTTATATTGATATAATAACGGAATGAATGTTTTGGAGATGGGAAAATAAAAAACAAAAAAACAAATGTGCATGTTGTTATTTTTTGAGTACTGAGTACATGATTTTATTTTTTTACTTTTGTTATTCTGATTTACATATAAAATGAGAAACAAACGAAAGATTTTCAGAAAAAAAGTATTTATTAATCTATACCTATTGTTTTTTCTTTAGTCTTTTAGCAGACTATACATATTTAAGGTTCAGCAGCAAACCATCATACGAAAATTTATGAAATCTTATAATATTTTAGGAAGGGGGGGGGGGTTATTGAAATGCATGTAGCTTCAAAATGAATGTGATGACCTTACTTCATATTTTAACCATAAGTCACTTATAATAATTTGTACAAAATATATTAGTTTTTGGAAAATTCATTGGGTAATTTTTTGTCAAGACGTTGAGAACTGCTCTTGAGGTGAAAATATTACTGCAAATTTACAATGAATACTCCCCAAAGCAGCAGTGGCATTATTACATCTATCAATAGTTTCCGACACAATTTTTATTTTCATTGAATATAAAGCATATTATTTAATATCTAGTGGAATTTTTTTTATTTTGTTTCAATTTTGATACCTGTATGGGATATATAAAATTTCACCTCATAAATATCAAAATATTGAAAAACTGCGCTAACCATGGCAACCATATCATTCTTATAACCTTGATGACCATGGTTGAAATTTTCATATTATGATACCATTAACGTAAGGCAAATTATATGTAAAAATGAGAAAAAATCATTGAGCGGATTTTTTTTTTTCACGGACCCTTGCAATCGCTTCCTTAAGCCGTACAAAGTTGGATAAGCCAAGATTAAAGTTGGCATTTCAAACTGTAAATTGGGAAAAGCCAACTACCAAATTTAAAGTTGGAAAAGCCAAAATTAAAGCTGGAATTCAGACCTTTAAAATTGGAAAAGCCAAGATTAAAGCTGCATGGAATTATCAACTTTAAAATATTACGTGGCACTAATACGCTTTCGTATACCTGATGTTTTTCATTATATAAATATAACCCGAGATGTTTACATGTACCTCACGAATCTAGCAGCAATTTCCAAGTATTATATAACGCAAGCTTTCAATATCGGTAGAGATCTTTTGCTTTATTGTTGTCACGAATGACAGAGGAAAGGCGGACCAGGATACATAAATAGCTAACTGTCTTCAATAGAAAAAATAATCGATGAAAATGAATCAGCATTCCTGTTTAACAAAATTTAACTCCATATGAATTACGCACAATATTCGCGCTATTTGCTTCTAACCCCACCCCTACCCTCCCTTTTAATATCTTTTTACATGCCGTCTTAGCCAAATTTTCGTTTTACAACATGATCAATTCTCAAGTTACTTGTCGAACAGTTATGACGTCATGGGTTGGAGATTTTAATCCAAGTGACATTTTATTTTTGTTAATACTTTGCATGTTTTTATTCATTTTCAGGAGTTAAATTACCAATCTTAAGAAAACTTGTGTTCTAAAATTGACGTCATCTCGCTTACTATGATGTCATATTGTATCACTGATTTGGTCAAGTTAGAATATCTGAGTGTTTCCTTAACACAGCGCTTAAATGTGGTAGTTTTTCTCATGTCAGATAAATGATATGTATGCAGATTGCCTACAGACTCTCAGAAAAAGATAATTTAGATGTTATATGACCTCTTCTCTAAATAATATGAAATTGGATATTTATACTGGGATTTAATTTTCTAAATAATCCAATTTCAGTCAAAAATTACGAGAAAAAAAGCAAGTGAAATTAATTATGATATAATAGTCGATCTAGCATGAAAAAGACAGCATTAACTCAATTAGGAGATCTTACCGTAAGGCATTTGATTGCTAAGTTATTATGACAATCAGCATTAGCAAATTTCATTTTGTTTACTTCGCGTCGAGTACTGTACATTATGAGAATGAATGCTTTGCACGTATGAAGATCCAGAGAATGATTCCTATAGTTTCCTCAGTTCTGCATGTCTTAAAATATCATAGAATTACTTTTTTCTCATTGCATGCATTTCAAACATCAATATTCAGTATTAATTGACTTATGAAAATTAATTGAACAATTCAAATGTGTTTATCTACAAGTAAATATATCTTTTAAAAAAAGGGTTTTGAAGAAAATGATAAAAAATCAACAGTCATATGTACGATGGCCGATATGAGCCGTCAAATTACAAGTAAGAGTAACTCTATTATGTACGCAGAATTAATTGACTTTAGCAGTAATACCTGTATCATTTTGTACATGTACATCTTTGTCAATGACAAAACGCTTGTACTTGTAATATGAATTTGTACATGTACAAATCTTGAGACAAAATACATTTGAATCTACTTAACATTCCTCAGATTTATTGGGGAGATTATCTGTAAACTTAGAAAGGGTTTAAAGCAAAAACACGTGTGTTTTTTAAGCTGTGTGTGTTAAATAAATGCTTATTTTTAATGATATTAAAAAGTGCAAGACTGTTTGTACTTTCACATACGTCGTATGAGATCACGACTCTCGGATGTTTCCATCAAAGAATATTTTGTAAGTGTCTTTATTCAAATTCCTCGTGTTTTTGTTTGATTTAAACATCTTTCACGACAACGCAATATAAAAATACATTCTTAGGCCTCAAATACTAGTTAAAGATTCCAGAAAAAAATGAAGCTGAATCTTTAAGTAAGAAGTTAATTCATTTTCTCATTCTATTGTTTTCCTTGTTCCAATGGAAAAAAATAAAGGAGAAAAAATATTAATGGAACAAGGGAAAGAGTAGAATGAAAAATAAACAATGTTCTTACTTGCGCAGATTATCGAGCGACAATCTTTCATCTGAAGGGAAGGGAAATGCTAGAGATGCAGCTTCATTGTCTCTGGAATCTTTAACCAGTATTTTGGGACCTACGAATGAATTTTAATATTGCGTTGTCGATAAGGAAATTAAAATCAAACCAAAACACGAGGAATCTGAATAAAGACACTAACAAAGTAAAATATTCTTTGATGGAAAAATTTGAATGTTGAGGTCTCAGAATACGTATGTGAAAGTGAAAATAATCTTGCTGCGTTTTATGATTATTAAAAATCAGGAATACAGCATTTATTTAACAACAACAAACACTACTGTAATGATTTCCCCCTTAGAATCCAAAAAATCCCCTGACGTTCCCCTGTCTGTCCCTGACATTTTCATTTCTCCCCCTGACTTTCTCCTATGATCCCCTGTCGTTGTCCCTGACTACCCTGTCTACTCCCTGACGTCCCCTGACTTTGCCCCTGTTACCACTGTCTAACCCCTGATGTCCCCTGACATTCCCTGACGTCCCTGTCAACTCCCTGATGTCCCCTGACTAAGTCCCTGACCACCCTGCCAACCCCCTGTCGTCCCCTGACATTCATTTTGACCAGGAAAAAGGGTAAAAATATGTTTTGTTGCTATTTACTTGTGAGAAAATCGATACCTTACTCCTAGGAATTTTAAAGTTTTGTGAAAATGTAGATTTAATCATTAGTTTTTCTGTTTGAAATATCTTTAGCGAATTCTTTCAAAATATTATTTTATTGATTGTTACTAGCTTTTCAGATAAATCTTAATAAGGATAAATGCCGTTACTTAAAAAAAAATAAATTACTAATTTATTGCGTCTTGTGTAGCACGAATGGCATGTGAATATTTATTTATTTATTTATCTGTTTATTTATTTATTTGTTTGTTTATTGATTTTATTAATTCATGTATCTGTTTATTTATTAATTTGTCTGGTTATTTATCTATTCTCTTTTCTCCATTTATATATTTATTTTTTTATTCAATCTATCTATTTAATTTATTTATTTGTTTTATTTAATTATCAATAAACAAATGGATTTATTTAAATTTTTTATTTATTTATTTTATTTTATCTTATTCATTTTTTTTTAATTTATTGATTAATTAAATTTAATTCATTTTGTGTAGTTCTTCATATACAGTGTCCGGGTAAAACAAATTTGCTTCAAACTATTTTTTAAGCATATTCAAATTACTTTTAATTCTTTTAATTTCATGATGGGTATCAAAATCATCGTCTTATTACACACAATCTGAATCTGGAATTTGTTTTATTGTTCTCTTTTACTTTGGTAAAATAAAAATTTCCTCAAAAACTTGTCAAAGTTGTGAAAGAAATAACACCTGCAGAGTGGATACGGTCGTGCTGCCACAGAATAAACAGTGCATAGTGGTCAGTCAAAAGAACAATATGTGTCTGATCTGTGTACCCAGAGTCACTGGTCAACGATCAACAGCTCAGAATTACTTTCACAACCGAACAGTTTTTGAGGAACATTTTTAAATTTTTTTTTACCAAAGTCAAAGAAGCAATAAAACAAATTCCGAATTCAGATTGTGTGTAATAAGACAATTATTTTGATACCCATCATAAAATTAAAAGAATTAAAAGAAATGTAAATATGCTTAAAAGATACTTTGAAGCATATTTTGTTTTACCTTACGACTGTTTATGCGAAACTCACAAATAAATTGAATAAAATAGAATTAATTAATTAAAATAAAATGAATTAAAAACTAAATAAATATATAAATATTTATCAATTAATTAATAATTCAATAAGGAAAATATATCTAAAAAGAAATATATGAACAGATTTAATTAATAAATTCGTCAAGTAATAAATAAACCAAATAAATAAATAAATACATGTGGATATATAGATAAACATATAAATAAATATAAATATATTTACTTGCCATTCATAACAAGACACAATAAATTTGTAATTCATTCTTTTCAAAGTAACTGGCATTTATTCTCCTTAAAATTTATCTAAAAGCTACATGTAGTAAACTAAAACAATCAAATACAATCATCTTAAGAAACTAGAGCAGAGCTCGTTGCAAAGCAACGAGTAGGTCTTCCGTTGGAGCTGCGAACAGGAAGAAGTGACCTTGAGTCAAGGTCATGCCACATTCTAAGGTTATAAGCAATCTTGTAAGGGGTATCAACTTGCAATGTCTCACCAGTAGAAAGACAGTTAAGGAATGTTGTTTCTCCGTTGATGACCTTGAACTCGTTCAAATGACCTTGCATCAAACCATGACACACTCTGGTTATAAGCAAACCCCATCTATGTGTTACCGACTCGACAAGTTAACACATGTTCTTTCAGACCATTCATCCAGTCAAAACATTCTTTCCTTGGTGACCCTAAATTTAATCAACATGGCCGTAGGAACCGAGGGAGGGGGGGGCGTGCCCCCCCCCAATAATTTGCCGATATATAGATTACTATAGTAGACATAGATACTATAGCTTGTGCCACCTCAATAAAAACGTCTGATAACCTTCTTTTTCTTGCTTGTCAAGGAATTTTTAGTTTTGGTAGTTGGTGACCTTTTTTTTTTTGCTTGTCAGGAAATTTATGGTAGTAGTGCCCCCTCAACTGTCAACTGAAAATGTATGGCTGTGCCCCCCCCCCCCCCAAAAAAAAAAAAGAAACCCCTGAATTTGCTTCCTATGGGCCTGATCAAGTCAACGATACACTCTGTATGATATCAGCGATACCCTTTTGTGTGTTTCGGAATTGACAAGTTCACAGTTTGCATTTATTGCATGATAGTGAGGGAGACATGAAGATTTCTTCGCCCATAAAAAATTATATTCCCCGAGGGCAACATGAAGATTTCTTCGCCCATGAAAAGTCATACTCCCCGAAGGCAACGCCCGAGAGAAATATGATTTTTCATTTGCGAAGAAATCTTTATGTCTCCCTCACTATTATGCAATAAATTGTTTATAATACCGAATTAACCAAAATGCAGGAATTACAAAGGAGATCCAATGAATAAAGCAAACATGCATTTGATGAGAACGATATGAAAGAGATGTAAGTTACAGGTACACCAATAGCCTCGTTTCATTAAAAAAAATTCCTACGTGACAAGTTTTGTGTGATCACACCAGTAACATTCAAACACCATTACATTTTTACACATTTAAATCGACACAGTCAATCAACGATAATATGCTGACGGTGCGACCGTTGGGCGAGTGCATTATTCACTTAATTTTAAGATCCGCCTCTTCAAACAGCACGAGACATTTGGAACGTCTAGACTGTGACGTCTCATGACGTATGTTAGCTGTATTTCCATAAACGAATTTTGAAAAGTGCAAACATTTTAACAAAGAACGTTTAATCTACTATCTGTATGCAATTCCATTAATTGAGGTGATTTTTTGGGGTGAATTTTTAGTTGTTGTTACCGCGCGAACGAAGTTAGCAGCGTCGCTATAAACAATCTAACTCCTCACTCGTTTAATTGTGACGTCACAATCGTGAAACACGACGTTTTGTTGCAGGGCAAACATGATGGACACGTGACTTTCTCGGCCAATCAAATTCTATTTTACTAGTGATTTTTCACTTGTAAGCTAGTTTTCACAGAGGTATAATAAACGTTTTTTTAGACCATACATCGAAATAAATTATCATAATTTCTATAGTCGTAATTTATTAGGTTCAACTCACTGCTTTAAAGGATCATTGTAAATGTTTTATGCCCGATTTGGATACTGAACAACGTGTGATTTTTGAAACACTGATGCCCCTATATGGCATCTTATGGCAAAAGTTAAAAGTTTCTCAAATGCAAGTCAAACTCCATGGTCAAGATCAAAAGATAAAAAAACAAGATGTGTTTGTGAAACACTGATGCCCCCGTATGGCAGCTTATGGCGAAGGTTAAAGTTTCTCAAATGCAATTCAAAATCCAGGCCAAAAAATAAAAAATGTTAAATTTGAAACCCCTTGGTGCAACTGTTCAAGAGTTATGGCGAAGGTTAAACTTATTTAAAAGTAAGTAAAACATCAAGGTCAAGGTCAAAGTTGTTGGTATCCAAAGGAAGGTCTTGTCAAAAGGATTACATATGTAAAGTATGAAAGCCCTAGCACCAACTATTCAAAAGTTATGGCCAAGATTAAAGTTTTTCGAAAGTAGGTCAAACTCCTTTGTCAATGTCAAAGGGTCAAAGTGGTTGATATCCAAAGGAAGGTCTTGTCACAAGGACTACGTATGTGAAGTATGAAAGCCCTAGAACCAACATCTTCGCTAGCCAAGGGTTTCTGATACGCTACTCTCCTCATAAGCCCTTGGCATACGGTGTTAAAAAAAGTTGGGATTTTTTTCTCAAGTTGTGATTGGAGTTGATCGACATCGTTCGACCAATCAGCAATTGTTTTTGTAAATGACGATATTTGCGTTCGGGATATATCTTGACTCTTTAATAACGCAAGTAAACGATAACATGCCATTCTATGAATAGCTATATGGTGTCATCCAATATCTAAAGCTACGTGCAAAATATGTGATTAAGAATCTATACTGAAGATGTAGATTTGCATTTTTACATGTTTAAATAACAAATTAACATAACTCGATACCTTCTTGTTAATTATTCTTTAAAAACAATTTTTTTTAAATACGCTTTTTATTTCTGTCGATGACGCAATCTGTGCGTACCTGGTAAGAATCATGATCACGTGACAAAAACAATCCCGTCTTTTGTCAGCACCGTATGCCAAGGGTTTATGAGGAGAGTAGCGTATCAGAAACCCTTGGCTAGCGAAGATGTAGAACCAACCATTCAAAAGTTATGGTCAAGGTTAAAGTTTTTCAAAAGTAGGTCAAACTCCAAGGTCAAGGTCAAAAGGTCAAAGTTGTTGGTATCCAAAGGAAGGCCTTGTCACAAACAATACACATTTGAAGTTTGAAACCCCAACCTCCAACTGTTTAGAAGTTATGGCCAAGGTTAAAGTCTCATAAAATTTTGCAAAAGTGGGTCAAACTCCAAGGTCAGGTCAAAAGGTCAAATATGATGGTACCCGAAGAAAGGTCTTGTCACAAGGAATACACATGTGAAATATGAAAGTCATAGCTCCAACAAATCAAAAGTTATGGGCAAGGTTAAAGTTGACAACAGACAGACAGACAAACAGATAAACAGACAAACAGATAAACAGACAAACAGACAGACAGGACAAAAACAATATACCCCGGGGATCTTTCGATCCGGGGGCATAAAAATGTTATTACCCAAATAAAGGTCTTGAACAAAGAATATACTGTGAAATATATACTAGTATGAAAGCCACAGCAGCAACAGTTTAAAAGTTATGACCAAGGTTAATTTCTTTAAAATGTCAAACTCCAAGGTCAAGGGATCATAATTGTTTGTACTTGAGGGAAGGTCTTAATTGTTACAAGGAATACACATGTGGTATTAAAAAAGCCTTAGCACCAACTGTTCAAAAGTTAAAACCAAGGTTAAAGTTTTTCAAAAGTAGGACATACTCAAAGGTCAAGGTAAAATGGTCAAAATTAAAGGTATACAATGACAGGCCTTGTCACAAGAAAATTACCTATGTAATATAAAAGCCCTAGTACTAGTCATTCAAAAGTTATTGTCAAGGCTAAAGTTGTTTAAAAGTTGGTCAAACTCCAAGGTCAAGGTCAAATGGTCAAACATATTTATACCCAAGGAGGAGACTTATCACAAGGGATACAGATGTGAAGTATAAAAGCCATGATAGCACCAACTGTTCAAAAGTTTTGGCCAAGGTTATAGTTTGGTAAAATTTTGCGAAAGAGGATCAAACTCCAAGTTCAAGGTCAAGAGGTCAAATATGTTGGTACCTGAAAGAAGTCCTTGTTACTAGGAATACACATAAGAAATATGAAAGCAGTAGTTCCAACCAATCAAATTTTATGGGCATAGTTAAAGTTTTTGCGGACAAAGAGGCTAACACAGTCTAACAGACAAATAGACAGGTGGACAGGACAAAAACTGTATGCCCCCCGGATCTTCGATTACAGTAGCATAATAAAATGTCGGCGTATTTGGGTTTTCGCATTGGTCTTAAATCTGAAAATCCAAAGGATTGCAAGGTGCATTACGATACGCTTTCACATCATGTTCTATAACCCAGAGCATATTGTCTGCAAAGATAAATATTTAATTCAGTATTTAATTAGCTATGCATAATTATCTATGTTGTTTTAAAAAGGAAATTTAAAAAAAAATATTTGTTTTATATTTTTCGATGTAGAGATATACAGAAAATGTTTTCCAATTTTAAGTCCTATCGCAATACACATTTAAAAAAAAGTGTGTGTTGGAGGGGGGGGGGTCATTACATTTTTGCTGGGATTCGCCTATGTATGACCGTAGAGAAACAAAGAGTGGGGAGGGTGCAAGCAGCAACTAAATCAAAATTTACATATTAAAACTACAACAAAAGACTTTTCAGAAGGTCTGCCCCCCCCCCCCCCGTACAATCCGGACCTGTGAGAAAAATTCGATCGTACATTCAGAGTCCCAGGGCACCAGGAAAGAGTGGCAAAAAGAGAATATCGGTTTATTTCAGTCTATAAGTCGAATCAAAATATCTCTTCCTCAAGAGTCTTCTTTCTTTGAGTTCTTCCCAGTGATCGTGTGATTTATTTCATTTAATTTACTTTCTGTACTGGACTTGGAAAATGAGGACATCTTTAGGTTCCTGAGCTGGCCTTGAAGCCCGCAGAACAGATTTTCTGCTTTATGATAAATTCAAGTGATATGTAATACGGTATTAATTTTGTGTTAATTTTATTAATGTTAATTTCATCAAGAAATATGAAAAATTAATGTTTTAACTATACATAGTGAGGCATTTTTTGTGTGGAACGATTATTTTGGGGTTTTCAAGATTTTTTCATATGGTACACATGATGAGTAAAATTCACAGCATGCAGCTCCAGCCTTAATTCCAGCTATGTTCCAAAATATTATTATTCAACGCGAAAAATTAGAATTAGCCGATAGAATATTTTGAATCACTTCGGAAATGCTGCCGTAACACCAGACTGAGTTCACAATATCGAATGATTTTGATTGACAGGTGTAGCGCCGTTGTGCATGGATTTCGTGTAACTATACATGTACTGCAGATTGTGGTTGAAAATAATAAACAAACAGATCTAAAGAAAAGATATTGTATACTGTACATATATTTGTTAAGAACCAGTTCATTCATGAAACGAATTTAGTTGTATTATGTGGGCCCATGTTAGATTTGACAGGTTGATTTACTAGTAGAAATTCAATGGACCACAGTCATTTAGGGTATTCCGAATCACCCCGCACATCGCGACACTCGGTAATTTACCTTACCGCTGTACCTCGCACGACACATGCACAGGTGTGACAACCAAACAGTCATTATTAGTAAGGTCTATACTTATTGCATACAACAAATAAAGAGGTAAACATAATGCGTTAACTAAAAGAATTAATTATTTTAATTCATTAACTTCCTATCCTTTTCGAAGAAAATGCCCGTGTAGAAACGTATTTCTCATCGATGTCGTGGCGTTGTTGGTGGATGAAACATGGCATATAAGGTATCGATAGAACGGCAATTTTATAAGCTTTTGTGAGTATTATTTGTTTTTTATAACACCTCAAAAATATACTAGTTATGGCCGCATTTGTAGCCCCCTACAGTTTAGAACCACGTGTGTACATGCCCCTAGCCAAATAAATTGCACACGCTACATGTATACTTGTTATATGTCAGATTATTATTTTTTTTATAACATTGTTTTTCTTAAATGCAAGGGGTATGAAAGTAATGATTTGACAAAGCAAGAGCTATAATAAGACTCCCGGGTCCCGGTATACACTTGATCAGTGTTGATCAATGTTCATATGTACGAGTACACGTATGCAAATAATTCGATAGCTTTTGAAGATTTCAACATACATTTTTGTAACACGCATATTTGTAATAACCACTTTATATACGAAACAAATTTTCATTCTCTTATATGGTAATATGGACGTCGTAATAGATCTGACTGAATGCTTGACATGCCTGTTTCAAAAACGTTTCCTAAGTTATCTTAAGATATGCCTAAGTTATAACTTTAGAAGTTCCTAAGATTTATCACAGCTGTATCGCGAAACAATCTTATCTAAAAAAAAAAAAAAATCATTTCTTAAGTTGTGCCTTTAAGGACTAATAAAATAACATTCCCTCTCTATATACAACTCCCAGAATGGTATATATTTTTAGATTCAAAAAGGAAGGGTGCGAGGATTGGGGATTGCCCCCACTTTTAAAGGATTTGGACACAAGTATGCTTAACTTTGCGAAGTGTGTTGCTAGATCTAAGCATTCACAGACACAACCTTTCAAGCCATCTTCCCTTCCGAGCACACGATATTTGTATTTTAATTTTTAAACATTGTTCTAGGTGTTATACATTTACTTTATTTTGTTCTTATAAGGTATCTACATGTAAATAAAATTTTAAAATGAATGCTTCGTAGCGAACACATGCGAGTTTACATTTTTCAAACAATCTTTGCCAATTACTACACTGCATGTACACGTTAGTTGTTTGTGCGGTGTAGAGCAACTATCAGAGTACACAATGTAGTTCAACATCGAGGTGCCCGCGGCTCTCTGTGGCCACGTGTATGTAAACGAGGACTGGACTACAACACTTAAAGACACAAAGCGGCAGAGATGGGTGAAACTGTTTGCTATATTACAAAGACTTGAATTATAGTACATGTATATTTGAAGGAATTTTTATTTATGTTAATGTTTATTTAATTCTATAAATAATAAATGGACATTCACAAGAGTGATGGTAAAAATAATATGTGCGTAGCATGCGTAGTAATTACAATTATTTACCGAAGCCCCCATTCAATTACAATTGCAGATGAATTAAAATACAACACGGGATAGAGCAATACTTTTTTAAAATGTATTGTTGCGTGAACAGACAAAAACAGCGATTAAAATTCAAAATGATTTTTATGCACCAGTGTTTGGAATTAAGATTATAAAAGATCGGTAAAGTAATCTTACTGATTCGATATAATTAAAAACATAACTTTCCATTAATTAATAGCTCTTTGTACAAAATTGACATTATACGCGATCACAAATACTAGCTTTGTGTATGGCCACAGGTGGCTAGTACACTGGTGACCTCGATCAACATAACTAAACATCGAGCTGAACATGGAGACCGTAATATGCATACAGCTAATGATCGTGAATTATTCAATGCATACAGTTTAAAATCACTTACAAAGTTTGTTGTAATAATAAACGTAGAAAGATAGATTCAATATTCTCCGCTTTTGAACACTATTAACCTAATTTAAAAAAGAAGAAAAGAAAGACTAGTTGTAATAAATAATTTAATAGTGAACCATAAACCACGTTTTAAACCTTATTAAAAAGAAAATTAACATTAAGGATGGATTCTTGTCAGCATTTTACGTCGTCAATGGGTCTCCATAAATTATGCAAGTCGTAAAATGCAAAATTCATATTTAATTATACTGAAGGAAAAACTATTAGTTGATTTGTCAGTTTAAGTAATGTTGATTCTATTTCTTATGAAATTAATAAATTTTTCGTATTATTTTTTTGCTTTGCGACAATCGCCATAATATTCGCAGTTCGGTAGCGAATGTCAACATGTCCAGATCATTTTCCGTAGAAGACCCCGAGAGGGTTGTTTTGTAAAATCTACAAACTGTGAACATTATCGAAGCATTGCAGAAGCCCAGGTACAGTTATGACAAATTAAATCATAGTTATTTATGCCCGGGGCGTTCCGATCAACCAAAAGGAAAGCTTGAACTTGAAGGTCACAAACATGTGCAACAGCTGTGCAAGATTGCAGATCCACGTTGCCTCGTCTGATGTCATGTCGTGTGCAGTGAGCATGTAAGTTAGTTATATATGTCTAAGATTTTTATAATTTTGAAATTGAATTCAATTACATGCTGGTTTGTATTGATTTATGGGAATTCGCACGGAAATTGTCAATATTTCGTCTGCTTATTCCCGCGACTTGTCAACATTTGAAGAGGATATATTTCGTGTGTTCGTCAGGGTTATGAATAATAATTCACAAAAATAGCATTTTTGGTATATGATTACAACAAATTTTATATTTTTAACTAGCCTACTAGGATACTTCAAGACACAACAATCATCAAGTTATTAGAAAAGTAAGGTGTTCCGCTTCGGTACAAATCAAACGGAAAAATAACTTGATATTGTATGTGGAAATATCAATAATATTGAAACACACAATTGTCTAATAAATAGAGCAAAATGAAACATTATTGTTAAAAACTATTTATATTATTGTTTTTTTTTTTTTACTTTTCTGTACTTTTAGGATAAAAAATGTCTATTTATTTATATCCAATACACTATAATACATGTATAAGACATTATACATGTGGTAGAATATATTAAAATATCTTAATTCATTTAAATCAATAAATGAAATACAGATGAGATAATTTGTTTAATCTTATAATCAATTTCCATTAATTTAAAAAAAAAATAGTCTAAGGGATGTTCATGTCTAATTCTTAGGAGAAAAACAACCCTACTTTACCCTAGACTAGAAAAAAGACTGGAGGTCAGAATGCAGGATGATTGAGCATGGAGTGCTGGCAGATGGACTATTGAGGTACAAGTATAAGAAATATGGACACTACTTTATCTAACTATCAAGTAATGCGGCATCCGTGCTGCTATGTAAAATATTTTACTTTTTTTTAAATTATAGGTCAACAAAAAATTTGGACTTTCACCAGGTGGACACATGTTCAGCAAGAAATTCTCACATCAAATGAATGATGGCTGTCTGTGGAAAAGAGATTTTCTCAGAATATATCATGTCAGAAGCAGGAATTACATATTTATCTGATCAAAGAAATGTTTTTGTAGAAATGTGGAAGTCAATGCATGTTATCAAAGTCACTCTGCTTGTTGCATGATTCCATTCTTGATTTTTTTCAGAAACTTTCAGTCAAAAATAGTTTTATTTATAATTATATAATGTTTAATTTTTTGATTCCCAAGTACCCGATACAGTGCAAGCTTTGAAGAATGTGATTACTTTACAAAATCTTTGATTCAGATTTGAAATCTTACTCCCAGAGTGAATTTTTCAAGCATTATCTTTCATTAGATTACAATGTGAAGATTTACATGTACTGGCATTACAACAACTTGTAAATGATATAAACCTAGCTCTATGTATTCAGTTGCTTTACATTTTCAAATACAGTTAAAATCTTAAAATACAGTTCTGGAATGCATAAAAATGTGCCTGCTTTAGATCATTTAGTTAAAGGGTGATTTTAAGCAAGAGCATGCCAAACAAAATTGCTGGTAGTGGCCGGGTTAAAATTTAGATTTTTACAAATGAACTACATATACAAGTACTTGCAGTAGAAACCCTCAAGAGGTAATTTTTAATTCAATTTCAATACAAGTTATTGACACTGATCAATAAATGTTTGTGCTACAAATTCTCAAAAAGAAATTTCATCCTTGAATAAGTATTTTGAATCTAAATGTGAAATTAAGTTTGATAGCTGCATGCATATTATTTTTACAAAGTTCAAGGATGTCATTTTCAGGCAAAGATGTCAAAGGGCATTTGATTGTCATAGATGGCTTTTTTGTTATCTTAAAACTCCAGCAAATTTTACGCAATATATGATCACATTGAGGAGTTATATTTATTGGTGCTGAACAAACTATATACTTATAAATGTGTGTAGGTATTTATTGTCCCTCGCTTTCGCGAAAGAGAGGGGACATTAAATCTCATTCGTCTGTCTGTCACAAAAACTTTAACCTTGGCCATAACTTTTGAGTGAGAAGAGATTAGGCTTTTGTATTTCACATGTACATTACCTGTAACAAGACCTTTCCAAATATACTGTGAATTTTGACCCCGTGGCCTGGGCCTTGAAGTTTGACCTACTTTTCAAGAAAATTAACATTACCTTAAATTGGTCATAACTTTTGAATGAGAAAAGATAGGACTTTCATATGCCTGTTCATTACCTGTGACAAGACCTTTCAAAATTATACTATGACTTTTGACCCCATGATGTTGACCTTGAAGTTTGACCTACTTTTCAAAAAATTAACATTTCTTTAATTTGGTCATTAAATTTAAATGAGAAAAGATAGGGCTTTCATATTAAATATGAACATTACCTGTAAGAATACCTTTCCAAATGTACTATGATTTTTGACCCCATGACCATTACCTTGAAGTTTGACCTACTTTTCAAAATTTTTATCTTTGCTTATAACTTTTGATTTAGAATAGTTAGGGCTTTCATATTTGACATGTGCATTAGTAGTGAGAAAGTGTTTATATATAATATATATATATATATATATATATATATATATATATATATATATATATATATATATATATATATATATATATATATATATATATATATATATATATATATAATATATATATGCTATAATTTTTTACCCCTTTACCTTGACCTTCATGTTTGACCTAAATTTTAAAAATTTTTATATTTGGTGATTTCTTTTGAATGAAATATGATAGTGTGTTCATATTTGACAAGTGCATTACCTGTGTCAAAATGTTTCTGAATATGCTATGATATTTGACCCTATGACCTTGACCTTCCAGTTTGACCTAATTTTCAAACATTTCATCAGTTTGCTAACTTTTGAAGGAGCAAAGATAGGGCATTCATATTTGACAAGTGCATTACCTGTGACAAGCATTTCCAGATGTACTATGATTTTTAATCCCATGACCTTGACCTTGAAGTTTGACCTAAGTTTTAAAAAGTTTATCATTGCTAATAACGTTTGATTGAGAGAAGATATGGTATTTACATTTGACATGTGCATTACCTGTTTCAAGACCTTTCTGATTGTATACTCTGGTTTCTGATATTTTTTTTTACATGTGCATCACTTGTGAGAAGATCTTTGGATTTTATTATGATATTTGACCTCATGACCTTGATCTTGAAGTTTGATGTAGTTTTGAGAAGCTAAAGTCTTTGCCATAACTGTTATTAATTCAATAATTTATGTCTTTTTGTATGATGCACAGATAACACAGGACGAACAAACAAGACAGTTACAATATGCCACAAATAATGGCATCCCATCCACTAAGACATTGAAAGCAGGGGACCACAATTCTTTGAATTTGCTTGTTGTTTTCAAAAGTCAGTTTACAAATGTAAAGTATCCAATAATAACATAATACCAGGGACCTATATGTATATAACTACATATACATGTATAGGCATGTATATTAGTCCCTCTGATATTCATATATCAAGCATTGAATGGTATGTTCACTATACATGTATACTGATTTCATGTTTATGTCATAAATAATGTATTGAAATCTTTTCTAGTCCGTGAAGATTTTTTGTATGATTTTTCTCATAACTTTTTGGAAGGTTTATTATTTATTCCTGGTTATATTGAAGGTTAAGTTGCTTTGAATTAGTCCTGTGCATGTGAAGAATGTATATGATAATTTTTCTGTAATTGCCACTAGAAAATTGATGTATTTTATAAAATTGTCAAACATAAAATTCATAAGAATAAAATGACAGAGGAAATTCGAAATGAATATTTTGAATATCATTAGTGTAAAATACCATAAAAATAGAATGTATAACTGGTAGAAATGAATGTATTTATGTCACAATTACACCAAATTGATATATTTTTGGGGATTAAAAATCTTTCTTATAGACATTAAAAACACTCTGTAAATTGAAGATTTCAGAAAGTATAGAGCAAATTCGGGCTAATTTTTCTCGATAATTTGCCTGATTACTATATCTTTTTTACCTTGTAAATTAATCTTGAACCTTTGAATATTCATCAGACAAAAATCTAAATATTTGACATTATATGGTCAATTGTAAAAATTGAGATGAAATTTCATGTGAATTCATGAAAACTGAGAATTTTGAAAAAATATCGAGGAAATTCGGATTAAATGTATTTATTGAATATAAAGGATATCACGTTATCTTTTCACCAGCTCATTTCATATGAATTGGTCATCAAAAATAAGTAACAACTTTAATTTTATGGTGAAAGGTATATTTTCAGTCAGTAAAATTTATTTATATGCATAAATTTCAAAACTTCTCTGTGTAAAAGTACTATTTTTAGGACTGACTTTCAAATGACCTTGACTGAAAATCAAGGCCGATGACACCAAAGTTTTTGGATGTTAAAATAGTGTAAACAGTCTGAATATTGAGTATTCAGAAAATCAAGATTCTGTCATTATAAGAAATATGAGAAGAATCCATCCTTAAATACCGCAGGGTATATTATTGATAGCAAGTCTGTTTAAGTTATACACATGAAGAGGTCTGATTTCCTTGCCGAATGAAAAACGTTACCTGTTTACCTGGCCTGCTTTCTAATACGTATTACGCAATACCCATGGTATACTCGAACAAAACAACATTTTCATTAGATCAAAAAGGTGTAAAAGAACAATTTTGTTCCCAAGATCCAGATCGAAATATTTACCGTTTTTGAGTTATAAAGCAAACACTTTTAAGGGCCCAAGATCCCTAATCATAGGGGCCAGCCCCTTTTAAATAGTATAATATGAAAGCCCTTGCAATTATGCACAACTTTTGTTCTACATGTCTTAACAAAATATTTCTAGTTTTCAAGATATAAAGGAAAATATGTCAAATTTTTTGCTGTTTTCCGCGTTCTAACTTTTGAACCCTCTCTAGCGCCATTTTTAATGCAAAAATCAAAAAACAAAAACCGATGTGCACAACTTCAATGCTTCCTCTTTTCAATTTCAAAGGGTTTTGTGCTCCAATTATAACCATTTCTGAGCCTTTGTCTGGAAATCGGAGGCATGCAAAATTCAATCAAAGGGGAATAACTCGTGAACAGAAGGTAATTTCCGAATTGTATTACGGTATTCTGACAGTGTTTTGTAAAGTCTAAAAGCTCTGAAAATTTGAACAAAATCTGTTTAAAAATGAGGAAGATATGAAGCGTCAAAGTTGGTCTCTAGGAAAAAAAAAAGAATAATCTTAATCATCACAATCAGTAGAAGGTCTTCCGTTGGAACCTTAATAAATTACTCAAGATATTCAAACAAATAACAATTGACTAAATATATATTTTCACAAAACTTAAGAATTTCCAAGAGTAACGTATTTCTTACAAGTAAATAGCAACAAAACATATTTTTACCCTTTTTCCTGGTCAAAATGAATGTCAGGGGACGACAGGGGGTTGGCAGGGTGGTCAGGGACTTAGTCAGGGGACATCAGGGAGTTGACAGGGACGTCAGGGAATGTCAGGGGACATCAGGGGTTAGACAGTGGTAACAGGGGCAAAGTCAGGGGACGTCAGGGAGTAGACAGGGTAGTCAGGGACAACGACAGGGGATCATAGGAGAAAGTCAGGGGGAGAAAGGAAAATGTCAGGGACAGACAGGGGAACGTCAGGGGATTTTTTGGAATCTAAGGGGAAAATCATTACAGTAGTGAAAAAAAAAGGGGGGGGGGGGGGAGAAGAAAAGAGAAGAAAACCAGACACACGTGTTTTTGTTTTAAACCCTTTCTAAGTTTACAGATAATCTCCCCAATAAATCTGAGGAATGTTAAGTAGTTTCAAATGTATTTTGTCTTAAGATTTGTACATGTACACATATATATTACAACTACAAGCGTTTTGTCATTGACAAAGATGTACATGTACAAAATGATACAGGTATTACTGCTAAAGTCAATTAATTCTGCGTACATAATTGAATTACTCTTACTTGTAATTTGACGGCTCATATCAGCCATCGTACATATGAGATACCCGGTAAAATGAAAAAAGTAATGCTTATCAAAATGAATGTCATGTCGATTTTTTTTTTTCATTTTGCTCTTAAATGACAAATAATGGATGCAATGTAGTAAAAATATTTTATCACGCGCCGACATTTTTTTTCTGGTGGACTCCAAAAAATTACCTGTTGTGGTGGCTACCAGAACATTTTTTGGGTGGCCGCCAGATAAAATATGTTTCCTACTTGGCAACTACGTATACCAGTCTCCGTACACAATCACCAAGAAAAACATCCCACTGTGGGACGTGGAGACCGGTCCTTTGGATGAGACCGTATAAGACAAAATTTGCAGCTCTCCACCGGCAAGTGGTGGCGTCTCCATATGAGTGAAAATTTCTCAAGAGGGACGTTAAACAACATACAAACAAACATACAAACCAAGAAAACAAATTTCACAACAAGAACAACAAATTCAACAAGTGTTTGTATTTTCATAATTAAAGGGATAAATATTCCTATCTGAGAGAAACCGCCAGCAGTCTAGCACATGTCATGGACTCTTTAGGTGCTGATCTGCAAAAAGCTTCATTGTGGAAAGCAGATCATTCCACGATAACGAAGATATGAATAAAAAGGTAAATATTACGAACAGTGGTCTATGAAATATGGAGATAGCGAACAGTAATCAAGCTCAAAAGTCCACTGAAAGAAAATTTGGAGATTGGAGCAGAGCAAACACGTACCTCTAAAAACTTCAGAGGTGGGATAAGGTGCCCAGGAAGAGTAAGCATCCCTTGTTGACAAGTCACATCCACCGAGAGCCCTTAGTATTGATCAGGAAAACATTCTGTATTCAAATTTAGTATAAAAACTAAGGCCTATCAATTGCTATGAAACCAAAATACGACCCAATGATATGTTATATCTGTTAACAAAGTCATTATAAAGACCATGTAATTTTTTTAATGCTGACTTTAAACAAGGTTATTGATATCCCTGTAACACCAACTTATCTGACAGTAGTCTGCCTCGTTTTCAAAAATTGATCTTCTTAGAGCATGCTGTCGCCCGCGTGGCGCAGTGGTTAGAGCGTCTGCTCTAGAGTCGCGAAGTAAGGAGTTGATCCTTACGTCGCGGGTTCGAATCCCACTGTGGGACGTGGAGACCGGTCCTTCGGATGAGACCGTATAAACCGAGGTCCCGTGTCGCAGTAGGTGCTGGCACGAACAAGATCCCTCACTGCTCAATGGCCGTAAATGCCGAGAATAGGACAAAATTTGTAGCTCTCCACCGGCAAGTGGTGGCGCGTCTCCATATGAGTGAAAAATTCTCGAGAGGGACGTTAAACAACATACAATCAATCAATCAATCTTAGAGCATGCTCTTGAATATCGAGGAAGCTGGGAGACATTAACACCATATGCAGGTGAAAGCGGAATATTACTACGATACATGTGTCCACTCTGAACATAAGTTAAATAATAAAAAGTATTCATTGGTTGTTACAACAAATTAAAAAAAAATATTGTATATGTTTTTGAAAAGTGGTTATACAAATTGCTAAAGTTATATATGTGATTATACATAGCAAGTTAAACGCTTTCAATTTTGATAAATCATTTAGAGTTTTAAGGAAGAAATACAGGGAAGTGCCCATATAAATGCGACAGATACTGAGTATGGTGCCATATTGAATTTAAAAAAATGCATTTTCGTTATTATATAATGGCTTCGGTGTCCTCTTTGTGTTTTACAATCAACCCTGTAAAATGTCCAACAACAAAATCAGGGATATGTAGCAAGGAAGGGTAAGACTAATGGTAAAATTTATTTATGTTCTAATACCAACTGTTCAGAAACTAAAGATGAAAGGTCTAAAAGTGTGTTTCTTTTTCTAGGGAGGAGCTAACATGCTGTACAGATTACGTGAAAAATGGAGATATGTGTATAGGTGAGTAGTTGACTAGTGTTCCGATTTAACACTCTCAGGTTTACACCTATGGCAAATGCTCAGTTCTCTCGATTACTTCCTCATTGATGATCAATACAAAATCAGTATTTGATGTATATAAAATAGGAAAAACATATATTTAGTAGTCTGTGTCAATGCCAGTCATTGGTATTCATTGTCTTCTCTTTTTTCTTTCAACAAATTTTCAACATCAATTTTCAGAATGTATCGGATTTTTTGGACCACAGTGCAATAAAGAATGTTTACCAGGATTCTATGGTTTTGGATGTAGAAAAAAATGTAAATGTGATGTGTGTAATAGAGTTAATGGAACATGTCGTAAGTTGTTTTTCTAAATGACAAGATTGTTTACTTAAAATATATCAATAGTTTTGTTTGTATGTCTAAAGTTTATTGACTATTTCATAATTGAACTTTTTAATTCCGGAATTCAGGATAAAAACTTGAATTCCAAATGAATGAACTTCCTGTTACATAAATAATATTCTCAAACAGTCTTATAACTCGATTGTTTACAATTCCGTTTACTATTCCTTTCTAGCTATTATTTATTGAGCAATTCCAATGATTTTTTTTTTCGTTTTAGTCCCGAATTTATCAAACAGTAATTTGAAACTGAAGGATATCCCGTTAGAAAGCTGGTTATTTATATTATGCGGTGTGGTGATATTCATTGGTTCCATAGTTGTTGCGTTGGTAATCCGCTTTGTACGAAAAAGGTAGTTTTTATTTTACAGAAAAGAGCCTTTTGATTTTCAGGGAGTCAAAAAAGAAAAAAAAACTGCAATAATTTATCGTATTTATTCATAACATGCCTAAATTTCATTTGATTGAGCTTTTTAGGTTTTGTATTAACGGAAGATATATCAAGCAAAGGTTTTATTAATTATTCAAAGAAAACTGATCTGACAAAAAATGATATTATACAATTTGATCCAATTTTCTATCTAGGTCGTCTCACACGATACAGAGAGAGCAGGAAACCAAAATAAAGAAAATTGGTAATGTTTTACCTCATCCCTCTTACAAGTATTTTTTTCTTTAAAGAAAACATCGTTTAGAAAAGACTTTCCATTCAAAATAAGAATCTGTTCATGCAAATTGATTTACAGAATTAATATATAGGTATATGAATTACAAAAATAAGTATGTGAATTACAACATAAGTTTTTATTTTGAATTACAACATAAGCTTTTTATTTTATTTTTTTTTTTTTGGACAAAAAGCTGATTACACGGAGGATGACGGCGCATATGAATTGTCCTATGATGACTTAAGAGAATCACAAATGGTTATTGATGAGATCGTCCTACCACCCAGAAGGGCAACGAAGAGTGAACAAAGCAAACAGTCTAAATCACTTCATAGTTCCTTGTATGCAATTCGACATAAATATTGATTGTATTTCTGTAACATAGTTTCAGAACAATACACGTATTTTAAATGGTAATTTTAAAAATGAATTTTTCAAACTTAAGCTTAAGCTTATTAAGGTCTTCCGTCTTCACGGAAGACCTTATAGTGATTCTACTGTTTCTTATTATTAAGGTCTTCCGTCTTCACGGAAGACCTTATAGTGATTCTACTGTTTCTTATTATTATTATTATTATTATTATTATTATTTTTCATTTTTATTTTTCTGACCTTTTCAAATCGCGATATCTCAAAAACTACTCAATCATTTTCCGCCAAATTTTCAGGAATGATGTGTTATTTCATGCCATTTTGAAATATTTTAAAAGTTTGGAAAAAATTACTTCCGGTCAGGAATTATTACGATTTTTCATTTTTTCCACTAAAAATCTAGTCCGTGAATGTTCTCAGAAACTGTTAAAGGTAGGAGTCTGAAACTTTCAGGTATGATAGAATGTGGTTTCTAGATGTGTGATCGAAACATTTCGTGTGTCGTCGCCACTTCCGGTCGTCACAGGAAGTGATTTAAAAAAGGCAATTTTTTGAACTTTTTTGTTTTTCATTATTTTTCTATGATATTTACAGGTTTAACAGAGAGGCTTACCAGAATGCTAATTATGTAATTTATTAAAAAATTGATTAACCCAGACTCTAAATATTTATCATTTTTCAATTTGAAGCGATGGTCTTCGATAGCGTAATGGTAAGTGTGTTGAATTTTCACGCAGGCGACCAGGATTCAATCCCCAGGATGTCCGAGTGTTTACTCACTTTTCGGGGGCCCAAAATATAATTTTTTTTCTTAAAGGGGGGGGGGGGGCTATGTCCTTCGACATCAGAGCAGCGGTGTTTGACGTCACATTAACGGCGTGTCTTTTTAGTCCTTCATAAAGTGTTTGCAGTTGACATTTGCACTAATTAATGTGCATGCATGTACATGCAGTTGTGATATATATAAATGAGGTACACATGTATATGTATCTAGGTACATATGCAATTGTATCACAAATTGAAGACTTGCCAACTTGTTTTTTGTAGAATTTGTTGTTTTCTCATGATGATCATTAATAGAAATACATAAAGCAATTTCAAATGAGAAAAAGAACTTAATGACATTTAGTTTAGAGCAAGATCTATCATAATTAAGAGCTCAAAGCGGCTAAACGTAAGAGGTATTGTCAATTAATGATAAACAGTGTATTTACAAAATAAAACTACTCGAACATTATGTGAAAAAATATGCTTTCACGAAATACATCAGTGAATTGTCAATCAGTTTCTTATGTGTGAGTGGTGCTGACTCGGGAAGGGGGTTGCAAATTCATGAAATCAGGGTAGAATAAAACAAATCAGTGAAGATAGTCCTTAAATTAAAAAAAATCTCATTTAATCATATTATTATATATACAGTGTATATTACAATTTAGTGTGAGAATATAAACTTGTAAAAATTTCACACAAAGACTTTTTGGACATAGGTCCCCCCTTTTAAAATGATGTCTCGTTTTTAGCTCTACTGGTCAGAGACAGAAGAGCATATGCGATAGTAAGGTGTCCGTCGTCCGTCCGTCTGTCTGTCTCTAAACGATTTTTCAAAATGCTACTCCTCCTACAGTTTTTGTCTGATTTAAATATAACTTGGCACAAAGTAGACTACACTAAGATACAAAATTCTGTCTATCGGTTTTTGATTTTGATGAACGGTGTTGTCATGGTGACGAAAAATAGAAATTTCTGTGATATACTTCCAAAACACTACTCCTACAGTTTTACTCTGATTTTGGTATAACTTGGCACACAAGTAGAGTACACTAAGAAACATAATTCTATTTATCGGTTTTCGATTTTCATGAACGGTGTTGCCATGGTTACTAAAAATAGAAATTTCTGTGAAATACTTTCAAACGCTACTCCTCCTACATTTTTGGTCTGATTTCAGTAAAACTTGGCAAACATGTACACTACACAAAGAGACATAATTCTGCTTATTGGTTCTTGATTTCGATGAACGGTTTTGCCATGGTTACTAAAAATAAATTTTCACAATATAAACGTTTAATCATATTTTATGTGTGAAGGTGTCAAAGGGAATGTAAAACATAACAAATATTGTTTAGTGAGAAAGCAACTTCTCTTATGACAAAGAAGGGACGGAAGACCTTCTTGTTGCCATGGCAACAAGGTTCTAGTTACTTATATGTTTGTATGTTTGTTGTTTAACGTCCATCTCGAGAATTTTTCACTCATATGGAAACGCCACAACATGCCGATGGAGGGCTGCAAATTTTGACCTATACTCGGCACTCGGGGCCATTGAGCAGTGGGGGATCTTTATCGTACCAGCACCTACTGCGATACAGGACCTTGGTTTATACTGTCTCATCCGAAGGACCGGTCTCCATGTCCCGCGGTGGATTCGAACCCGCGTCGTAAGGATCAACTCCTTACACCGCTACTCTAGAGCAGACGCTCTAACCATTGCGCCACGCGGGCGACATTTTTTATATGATAGATTGATTGAAAACATTCATTTAGATTGGAAGGAGATATGATGTAAATAAAATTTTACATCTGAGAAAAAAAGGAAAAATGACAATTATGAATAAAATGCATTTCTTCAATTATATAATTGATAAAACAGAATCTATGTTCTTTGCTTTTATAAATAGTACTATTCAACAATCAAGCTGCTCTGTGAATATTGTTGAAAAGCAAACTTAAAATTAGGATACACTTTCCTTGATTCAATAAAATGCTGAATATGTTACATCATGATATATAAAAATTAAAGAAGAGGGTATATACTGTATGGAATGCAATTAATACCGCTCATTTGTACATTGTATATTAAACATGTAACTGGTATCAGTTGATATTAAATTGGTCAAACAGGGATAGTTAAGGAGGCAGTAAAGTGGAACATCATGCTATTTGTTGCTATTATTACATGTACATCTCCCCAGCGGTGAAAGGCAAGTTTTTATTAGAATTGCTTATATTGGTTTCAAATTCCAAACAACAAACCAAATTTCGTATGTGACAGAATTTCCATATGTATCAAATGGTCGAGGGTCATTCAATAAGTTACGCAACATACAGTTTATCATAATAAATATTTTATTTTTTAACAGTTGAAAAGTTCTATTAAAGAATTCATAAAGACAGAAAACCCCATGCTTTTTCCTATTGTTGTCGCAAAGGAATTCACTTTTAAAATAAGCATGGTCACTGCACTGAGCTGAAAACTGTTTAAAAATGATCTCTGCCAAAAAGATGAAAATGAGGGTGTATGTGAAAACTTTGCTTTATTACATAAATAACTGAATAATCCTTATTAAAGATATTATTATGATATGTGGAAAGACTAGTCTTTCACGCTGTATAGTTTACAGATGGATTCGGAAATTTAACAGAAAAAAGTAGAATTATAAGATCGCAGTCAAAGTGGTCGATCGAAATCTGTAGGGGCACCCAAAACATGGATGCTGTGAGTAACATGACTATCTGAAAATTTCTATTGATAGACTTTGCTAAAACACAAAATGTTTCATTGTCATAACAGTTTATAGAGTTCTGACAAATGAAATAAATCTAACAATAATTCTATGAGATAGGTGCCTTATTTCTTTACAAATGCCTAAGAGAAAACAGATATGCCAATGGTCTATTTAAAAATAAACTTTTTTACAAAAAAGATTTGATAAACTTGAGTGATGGATATGAAACGTTGGTGTACTTTTTATAGCCGAAAAGGTAGATCAAGAATAAAATGTGGAATCAAAGAGAAAGCTGTCGTCCTATCATTGCAAAGAGAAGCAAGGGCTCCAAATATGTTTTATTTTCTTTTTATTCAAGAGGTCCAGTACAACATGTACATACAGCCAAAGGAAGGACTATCAATGATAATTTTTATGTTAAAATTTCACCCAGGAAAGTTAAGCAGATTTCCAGCAAAGCAAGTCCAAATACCGGACCCGGAGTATTTTCTCTGCACCTGAAAACGCTGTGGCAAGTAAGCATAGAGAAATAACTAATATTTTGAAGAAAGAAAAGTTTAAAGTTTAAAAGCTTAAGAGCTTGGGCATCCCCCATATTAGCTAGATCTCAGCCATAATGAGAAATTATTCTTCCAAAAACATATGAAAGCAATCAAAGAAAGGTTTTACAATTTCAGGTATATAATGGAAAGTGCTATTCATCAGTGTCTTTAGGGCATCCCTAAAAATGAGTATGCTGAGGCTTTCTGCCAATTGGTACAAACACTTTAGACATGTGTAAATGGTAACAGGGAATATGCTTTGAGGGATTGAAAGTTTCAAAAATCTGCCTAACATGCTTTCCCTATTTTTAGATGACCTTTTGCATTATTTATTGAACGACTCTCGTATCAAATTGAATACCATTCAACATCCATTGATTTTATTATTCATTTGCAACAAATTATAGCAAGGACATCAATTAATTGCTAAAGACTAAGTCGAAATATGTCTGTAACGATCAGATTTATCATGTTTCAAAGTAAAAAAAAAAAATATAAATATTGTGAACAGAGAAAAATGAACCTCATAAAACAGAGCCCAGTCAGTATCAATATGTTGGCCCACCGTTAGGCCAACAAAGCTCATTTTGTTGGCTCGGCGATAAATGCCAATGTTGGCCCAATATCTAAGTGCAAAGTGGGCCTTTGTTGGGAAAATATATTGGCACTGCATTGGCCCAACATTGCATTGTGATTGCATTGACGTGGCCCAATACTGGACTTACATTGGACTTAAGGTAGTTACTTAGGCACTGCATTGGCCCAACATTGCTTTGTGATAGCATGGACGTTGGCCCAATATCAGACTTACATTGGACCTAAGGTTAGAGCGTCTGCTCTAGAGTCGCGGAGTAATCACGTTGTCCCACTAGTGGAAATTTGTTGGGCCATTGATACAATATATACCTCAAAGATACATTGGACAAACGTAATTCCAGCTGGATAAAAGATTGCTCAAATTATTTAACTGCATTTTATTGAACATATCCTTTTCAACTGACAAATTATTCTGTAAGAAGATACACACTGCTAAGTCCTAGCATCAAAAGTTCACTATTTTTATAAGTTTCACCGAAAGTATCCAAAATCATAAACAGGTATAATACTTGGCCCATTGAACAATATTGTATTGATTTGACATTAATAACCTTGTTAATGGGATATTGGCCCATTAAACAATTTTATAAGAACTTGACATTTTTGATGGGATATATGGCCCATGGTGTATTTGTATTGCGTGGTGTTGTGCATTCGGGAACATACTTTACCCAGTGCACAATTCAGCCCACTTGGGGTCGCCACTTTTGCTGTTGATTATTGAGGAAACGAGCCGGCGGCTGATCGAAAAGTTTGTTTAAATCATGTCACCGCGACCAGATACACAAAACTCAAATAAATAAATTTCTAAACCAACAAGTGTGTTAATTCTTCCTAGCATCTGAGAATATAATGTTTGTTTGTTTGTTGTTTAACGTCCATCTCGAGAATTTTTCACTCATATGCAGACGCCACCACTTGCCGGTGGAAGGCTGCAAATTTATACCTATACTCGTCACTCATGGCCATTGAGCAGTGAGGGATCTTTTTCGTGCCAACGCCTACTGCGACACTGGGCATCGGTTTATTCGCTCCTTACTCCGCGACTCTAGAGCAGACGCTCTAACCACTGCGCCACGATATAATAATAAGAATAAAAACAAACAAAAGAAGAACAAGGATGCTGCAAATTTTATAAATTGCAAATATCAGGAACAGATTTATAATGTATAAAACATGTCAAATAAAAAACATACAATAACTGCATTATTCTATGTCTTCATTGTAAAATCCTACATTAGAAGTGCAACTTTAAAAGCAGGAATCTGCTGGTATGATTGGTAAGGCACATTTTCATAGCATTAGAAAAAGTTGTTTTATGTGTAAATGAAAGTTGATAATTTTTAATAAAGTAGAAGACGGGTAGGCAATCATAGGAAATAAAATGGACTTACCTACATTTTTTGTTTTCAATTTTTTCTTTTAAAGAAATACAAACTAAACTGAATTTTATAGATGGTTTATATGAAAAGGCATGTTTTTAAAAGAGGAGTTAGGTAAAGGTGAAAACTGGGTATTATCGTTTTACCAGTAAAACAGAGGAATAATTTGTCCAGTGCTTAGTAATGAAATCTTAAGGTATATTGCAACGTAGTACAATTTTACTTATGGTATTGAGAACATCGGAGATTTACACATACTAATATGTGTATTAAGGACTGTTGACAAGATATATGTCGATTTTCAACATATATGTATGCTTCTTTTTTTTCTAGAAATGAATTTGAATGCTGTGCGGATTATATTAAAAATGGGGACACTTGTTTGCGTGAGTAATTGATTAAGTGATTAAATAATTTGACAAAAGCAATTCAATCTATTGAGCATTGAATAAAGTCCAAGCTCTCATGTTGTCTCCGAAGTTGATATAAAATGATGCTTGAGTTTCTGATAGGCAATATCTATGTAATTTTTGGAAATCAAGTCTTCCAGCAATCTGTCGGAATTCCCATGGGTACCAATTGCGCCCGTTTATAACCAGACATATATTTTTATATGAAGCTGAATTTATTCAAAAGTTATATGTGAAAAGAAGAAAACACATGCTTGCTGTGGCCTCCAATTCGACATTTAGATATATCGACGACTTCCTATAAATTAAAAATAGTTATTTCCAATCAGATGTCGACTCGATATATCCCAGTGAACTTGAAATAAAAGATACTACAGTCTGACAACTCTGTTTCATATTTGGATATTATACTAGAAAAAGACGTTAATGGTAACCTTACAACGAAACTTAATTATAAATGTGATGTCTTCAACTTTTCTATCTTCAACTTTCCTTATTTATGTAGCAATAACTCTTATCACATGCATATGGAGTTTATGTCTCCCAGCTGATTCGATACGCAAGAGCATGCTCTACGTAAGAACAATTTTTAAAACGAGGCAATCTATTGAGAAACAAGTTGATGAAACAAGGACAAGCCTCGTTTAAAGTCAACATTTCGCAAGTACTATGGTTGATACAATGACCTTGTCAACAAATACAATCTATCATCAAGTTGAATGCTGACTAACGTATTTCATACTAATTGTTAGGCCATTATTTACACACTAAATTGTCTACGGAATTACCGTTTGCCCCATCATGACTAGGAGCACATGGAAGGTGTGACCGGTCGACAGGGGGTGCTAAGTCCTCCATGGCACTTGATCCCACTTCTGATGTTTGTAGAGGTCCGTGTTTACTCTGCTCCCGATTTGTTTCAATGGACTTGATTAGTGTCCGTTATCTTCATATTTCATATGTTAAAAGAATGTATCGGGAAATATGAAAAAGGTGAAGATAACGAACAGTGATCGAACTCAAAAATCTACACATTTCTATCTGTTTAATAAAAATTTTAAATAGAATTGTGACTTGTGAATTATTTAAATATGAAAATAACAATGCATTGCATTGGATGTAGAACATAAACTTGTTAAACGTAAACGTGCAACATCGTATTATTACCTGATCAACTGGAAGGTTTTTTTTATTATTTTTATTAAAATTTATTTATTTATTTATTTATTTATTTATTTATTTTTTTTTTTTTTTTTTTACATTTTTTGTCAAACATTCTACTCATATAATCATTGTTGCAATTCATTTAGATTTGAACATTTACAAATAAATAGTTTTTTCAACCCTTTTCAGCATGTATTGGATATTTTGGACCTCAGTGCAGCAAAAGATGTCATTCTGGATTTTATGGATTGGGATGCCGTAGTGAATGTGATTGCGAGAGGTGTGATAATGTAAATGGGTCATGCTTGACAGGTAAGGCACAAATCGCGTGACGCAGTGGTTAGAGCGTTTGCTTTAGAATTGCGGAGCAAGGAGTTTATCCCTAAGTCCTGGGTTTGAATCCCACTGCGGAACGTGGACAGCGATCGTATAAACTAGGGTCCCGTGTCACAGAAGGGACTGGCAAGAAAAAAAAGACAATTGTGCCGAGTGCAGGTCTAACTTTGCAGACCTCTACTGGCAAGTGGTGGCGTCTCAATATGAGTGAAAAATTCTCAAAGGTATGTTAAACAAACAAGCAAACGTAAATCAAAGTTAATTCAAGAAAAATAAAGGGCATTTGCATACATATATACCTGGTTTCTAGTGTATAAACTCATTAGAGGATATTATTTTTATGGATATAATTAGTGAAAAAGCAAATGAGGAAAAGCGTAAAGCTAACGAACAAACAGTAATCAAATTCATAACTCCAGCACAAAAACAAATCGTTACCAAGACAAAAACACAGATTCCTAGAAACACTAGAGGTTGTACTAGATTTCTAGGAGGAGTACACATGCCCTGTCGATCTGCCATACCCGATGTTATCTATCTGTATTGATTAGGCAAATTCGTAATCCTGTTTAAAATGGTATAAAAACAATGCCTTAACAACTGGTGGAAAACATATCAGTCAAAATACGATTGAAAGATAGGTTGTACTTGCAAACAAGGTCATTATACATGTAACGACCATAGAAATTGTGCATTGCTGACGTTAATGAGAAAGTTGTTATGTCAACTTATTTTTCAGTAGCCTGTTTCTTTTTTAAGTATAGATTGAACTCAGAATATGCTCTTGAGTATCAGTTCATCGAATCTATTAAAAATCATTAAACCCATATGCAGTTGATTGTTGAATTATTACTATACAAATAAGGAAAATTGACGATGGAAAAACCGAATGAATAAATATGCCAGTCGTACATTTGAAGAAATCAAGGAAGAGCCTATTTGAGGATACATTGCTTTAAAATAAAGGGACACAAATATCTCTCAGGCCAACAGGAAAACCTATTTTAGGAGGACAGGGTACACTTTAGTGCATTAGTTTGAGAAAACTGTAAATTGTTATAACGTTTATGTGTAAAATTCTGGGAGAAGAAAGAATCTTACACCCTTTTGAAAGAGAGAAACAATCTGTCGATGTTTTCTGTAATTACAAGTAAATCAAGAACATAAATGATTTATAATAACTGAATTTTTTTTTTGTCTGATGACATATTTTACATGCACCATTTAATGTCTCTTGAAATTTATATTTAATTCCAATGTTACATAGAGATAGGTAGGTCAACGATAAGGCAGGAGTCGACATGGTTTTCCCAAACAGAAAAATCTCTTCCAGTTTATCGGTGCCCCCAAAAGATGAAGATCAAATAAAACAACTGAGAATTGCTTGGATTGTTATAGGCATCGCATCTTCCTCTTCTCTAACTTTGGGATGTGCATTGATAATTGTGTTGGGTGTTAGAAAAAGGTAAGCGAAAGATAGAAATATTAAACTTACAAATGAGGAACTAATCCCAGTAATCATCTTCCACAATATACTAGTAATAACTAAGTGCTTAATTACAGCAATAATGAACAATTAGTTTATTTTTATAGCAATGCATTCATTGCTCTGAAAATGATATGAAATAGCCGATCATGTCGTTTAATTTTTCAGCAAAAGAAATCAATCGAGAGATCCTCATGACTATGTCGAAGAAAGTCATGTTTCGAACACGTACTGTACACTATCAAAAGAACCTACCGATTACGTTGAATTGCAATGAGTATACTGTATTGCATATTTTGAATGTTAGTATGATGAATAGAGTGCAAAATGTTAATTTTATTGTAAATACAAATATGTTTCTATTCCTATTTATATTGTTTACAATGTAGTTGTACACAAATAGCTGTAAATGTGTGATTAAAGTCTATAATAATGAGTCATTTTAAGATAGATCACTCCTTAGATGTAAGGGTAAAATCAAAATATATAAAATGTCTGAATTTTACAAAATATGATATCCTGGGTTTTTTTATTTAATATATTCTTTACTCTATCGGGAAAAAGGGTGAAAAATAAAGCAAAACATTTATACTAATATTCATTTATAATAACAAAAGATTTTATCACTCATTAGCACGTGTGAAGCTTTGTATGAAGTGTATCTTGTACTCCCTGCTCAGTACAAGTCAAATGTTGCATTTTGTGTGTAAATATAACTCCATATATAGCTGTGAATTATAAATAATATATTTGCTTAAGGATAACTTTAATGTTTTTCTTCTGAATATTTTTTTATCATAAAATATCTTATCATATATGTGGCTTTATTTACATTTTGATTTTTCTTCCTTTTTCCTGAAATGTTTGAAATTAGAGAAACTTTTTCTTTTGCTTTTATAATTATGGCCAAAGTTGTTGAAAATACCTTTTATGAAACAGAAAATTTGATTCGTATTTTACTTAAATTGCAATATATAAATAATATTTTTGTACATGTATATCACTAGCCCTCGCTTACAATGATATATTAATGCAAATAAATGTTTTAAAACAAGTCTCATAATAGAAGATGACAAGATGACATATACCGTATAAGCAGAATTTTTAGCGAGGAATTAATTTTGGCATTATTTCGAAATTCCTAACACTAATAAGAACACTTTATTAAAGGTTGATAACCTCAGCTTTTGAATTTTTCTTATGCAAGACACTTCATAAATGTACCTTGTAGAATTTGGAAGAATAATACAACTCATATTGGCGGAACTGTCATGGCTTTTTATTACAAATTACATTCACAGTTAACATGCCACTCGCATGTTCATGCCCTATGCGCCGATCTTACCACTTGTAAGCTTTTGGCAGCATAGCATTCACAAATATTAAACAAACCATATCAGAGCTGGGGGACCTGGAGACAACAGTATCCCTCAGCAAATGGTTACTTGTCAAAATTGCGCTAACACAAAACAGTCAGGATTATCACATTCACAGCGAAGTCCACAGTATTCTTCATCAGTATATAAGCCATGACGATTTCTGAAATTGAAAGAAAGCAAACAGCAGAAAAGGAACCAAAAACATTTATTTAATAAATTTAAAAACTCAAACCAACCATAATATTTAAGGGAGGGAAGGGAGGGGATTTCGTCTGCTCTGAACAAGATGGGGAGTTGAAAAGACCTAGCGCATGCTCATTAATGCTGATGTATTATTAACCATAGAATCGACATGATAGGACCATATAATTCCGGAAAACGGGTTGCTCTTTGTAAGCAATACGTAATTTCAAAATAGAAAGCAATAAGCGTCATTCTCAATAACTGTATTTATCTTTTAGGGATAAATCTGATTATTTCGAAATTCCTAACACTAATAAGAACACTTTATTAAAGGTTGATAACCTCAGCTTTTGAATTTTTCTTATGCAAGACACTTCATAAATGTACCTTGTAGAATTTGGAAGAATAATACAACTCATATTGGCGGAACTGTCATGGCTTTTTATTACAAATTACATTCACAGTTAACATGCCACTCGCATGTTCATGCCCTATGCGCCGATCTTACCACTTGTAAGCTTTTGGCAGCATAGCATTCACAAATATTAAACAAACCATATCAGAGCTGGGGGACCTGGAGACAACAGTATCCCTCAGCAAATGGTTACTTGTCAAAATTGCGCCAATTGGATTTCAAGCATAATGAAATCCAACCGCCATCAAAGCGGCTGAATTTTGACCACAGGTAAAATATACCATTCACAAATTACACACAAATTATTTCATAACATCTTCATAAAGCCACAACAGTTCCAATTCCAAAATTATGCACTGTTCACTTTGATGGATAAACAAAACCATTACCAGAGCAAAATTGCCTAAGAGCAGCCTGCATTGTTGACAAAAAGACATAATTACCTAAGGAAGATAAGTGAACTCCATCATTAAGAAAGAGTTTACTTTGAACAATACTGATGTCAGGGTACTTAATTGAAGCACCACCTGACTTTAAAACAAAGCTAGCAATAGAACTATTAATCCTAGATCTTGATTTCTCTGCAGCAACATTTGAAATTGAATGACGCCAATATACCCTGGGCAAAATATGTGACCAGACAATGCATGTCAAAGGCATAACCAAACTCAACTTGTTGATAACAGTTTTCATAAATTTTTGTTGTCTTCGTAATGGGTTATTAAGTTTGGCAATGTCATTACCACCTACATGGATAACAAGAAACCTCGGATGTGGCTTTGTAGAGGACAGGTCAGAAATGACCTCAGAGAATTTGGCAAAACTCAACCCTGGTATTCCCTTCCATAACACTTTTACCCCTGGTAAAGAAAGGTCTGTGCCAAATTCCGGAGAACTCAAAGAAAATTGTTCTGCTCTTTTAATAAGGGATGATCCCACAATCCAGATTGAATCTACAAGATTTATGAACAATACATAAGCAATGATTACAATCTACATAATTATGCACTTGAAAACAGCAATCAAATGAATCCAACTCCAATTATAATTTTGATATCAGGTTAACAACAATATGACAATGATGTAACCATCATAATAGCATTATTTGCATCTAAAATGTAATCAACTCAGGTCTGAGATAATGCTTATATGCATCTGACACCCATCTTCCCTTTCTTTGAATTTCTTGTTCAGATATGCCCGACAAATACATGTGAGTAGCAGCTCCTATTCTAAAAGAGTGCGTTTTGAAAGTTTTTGTTTCAATACCTAAAAATCTCAATGCTTTGTGTAATACACTTGAAAACTGGTATGCCGATAATGGTGTACCATTGATATGACAAAATAGAGGGCCATCCACCAGAGATCTGAATTGCAAGAAAGTTTCTAACAAATTAAAACACACTGTTGACTCTACTGATTTGCTGATAGTAATGACTAAACCTTTTCCACTCTGATCTGTTTTAGAAAAACGCAACTTTAATTTGATATTTTCATTACTTAACTGTAAATCTGAAAGGTGAAGTACATTTCTTCGACTCTTATTTGATGCTACTGCCATTTCACTTATTCTAAGAAGACCAAAAAATGCAGTTGCAAATGTAGACCCAAATAAGAAGTGCTCATATTTTGAATGTGTAACCATAGGTAAAACATCCAAAATTTTTAGTAAAAGCTGATATGTTACAGGACTTCTGATGTCCTTTGTAGGCTTAGATCTTCTTAAACCTGTTAACATTTTTTGCACAATGAAAGATTTGACTGGATTGTCCAATCCGTGCACTTGCAAACTGTGACTCAGGGCTGATAATATACATTAGCTGTAGAATGAGAAAGATTTTTTGATGCTAGAAAAGCCACAAAATTGATTACATGATCTACTGGAGGTGGCCAAGATAGAGGCAAATTAAATTGTAATCTGAAGTCATTAAATACAACCATGGCTTTGTCATATGCAATTTTTGTGTTGTTGGAGAGGCTAGCTTCTATTAAATGATTGACATGCCCTTCAAAAGGTTCCAAAATTGAATAGGTACTTGATAAGGATGGCAATCTGCCCATGGTGCTAACTGCCTGAATCTGTTCCACTGCAATCGAGAAATTGAATCTGCTATCTCATTTATACAACCTCTTACATGAACTGCTTTAAACTGAATATTAAACTTCAAAGAAAGCAATACTAATTCTCTCATCAAAATCATTACCCGTTTATTCTTAGATGTTTTCCGATTCAAGATTTCAACCAAAGCTATATTGTCAACATGCAAAATTAATTTCTTATTTTGTAATTTGTCTGACCACAAGTAAAATCCTAAAACTATAGGAACAAACTCTAAAAAAGTGATGTCTTTTCTTATATCAACATTCCACTCCTGTGGCCAACAGAGATAAGACCAGGAAGTACCAAAAACCACACCACAACCCACTGAACCTGAGCTATCTGAATAAAATTGTACATTTTTGTCAGATTCCCATTCCAATTCTGGAAATTTTGTTGTTCCATTAAATTCATCAAGAAATGTTAACCACATTTGGAGGTCACTATGTATTTCTTTGGAAAGTCGTACAAAGTGATGTGGCTTAGAAACACCAGACATTAAACCATATAAGCGGCATGTAAATGCTCTACCTGCTGGCAAGGCCTTTGTAATAAAAGCTAATGAGCCAGCTAAAGACTGAAGCTGCCTTAATGTAATCTTAGATTTCCCTTGAATTTCAAGTATTTCTTTTTGTAAAGATTCTACTTTATCCTTTGGAATGAAAATTGACTGATTAACTGAGTCTATACCTAAACCTAAGAACACTATATATGTTGTTGGACCTTCAGTTTTTTCCTCTGAAAGAGGAACACCTAATCTTTTACAGATATTTTGAAAAGAATCCATCATATATTTACAATTGTTTGTACCATGAGCTCCAGCAAATAAAAAATCATCTAAGTAATGAACAATATTTTTCAAGTTGGTTTTATACTCTACCACCCATTGTAAAAAACTGGAAAATTTTTCAAACAAAGCACACGATATGGCACAACCCATAGGTAAACATTTGTCTACATAATATTTATCAAGAAACTTAAAACCAAGCAGACTAAAATCTTCGGGTCTAATTGGTAACAACCTAAATGCATTTGAAATATCCATTTTCCCTAATTGTGCATTTGTCCCCAGTTTTTGTACCATGCTAACAGCTTGATCAAAAGATGAATAATTAACTGAACAAATTTCAGGATTAATGAATTCGTTAATACTCTTTCCATGTGGAGCAGATAAATTGGTGATTAACCTCCAACCACCCTGTTTTTTAGGTAAAACTCCTATTGGGCTGCAATGAAAATTTTGAAATGGGGGGGCATCAAATGGACCCATTATGCGACCTAGGTCAATTTCTTTGTTCAGTTTAGCTAACAATTCATCTTTATGCTCTAATGCTGAAACCATATTTTTACAAGATACTGGATCCCGCGGACCCTCATAGTTCAATGAGAAACCAAATGTAAACCCATGTAAAAGTTGATTTGCCTCAGTTTTTTCTGGATAATCTTGTAACAAAATGTTTAAAGTGGTAACATTGATCGGTGTAAAACCTAGATCCCAAAGGCATGGATCTTTATTGCCGAAATGGCCTTGAAAATCTTGATTGGGTCACATTGGGATTGATGTTTTGACGACCGACATTGTGAGTAGCCCCTTTTGATGTACTATGGCTGGTTTGATTACTGTAACAGTTGATGGAGGGATGGTTTTTGCCGCACTTAAGACAAGAGTGTGAAAATCTACAATCTTTTTTAAGACATGAACCCTTCAAGTTGAAATCATAACAACGCTTGTGCTGGTGCAAATTAGAAGTAGGCTTGCGTTCAGCGACTGCTGCCTGACCCATGTAAATCAACCATAATTCTGCATCAATGTTTTCCCAACTGATCATACTATTTTTTGAGCGCCTAAGTCTAAACTGAATGTCATAATCCCTCCACCCTAGTGTAGTAGACCGAGAAGCCCCTAGCCTTATTGAACTGATATACTTTATTATGCCCTGAATGTGCTGTGGAAACTTTTTTAAGTAGATGGCAGCATAAATCAAAAAGGAATCAGTCCATTCCGAAATGTTTGCAATTTTTCTATCCTTAGATTTATTTTTTATTTTAATTTCTCCATCTTCAAACACAAGCAGTTGCTGAATTTCAGCAGCTGGATCTAAATGCAATAACCTAGCAAGATCTATATACTCATTATTCCAAATTTTTTCCTGTGTTGTCAATGGTATATTAGCCCCAAGATCTGATGTAATACTGACTAGGGGATTAACATGCATACCTGGCTGATACACAACAGTTTTTGTTGCTGTAGTCATAGAGGTGTGTTGAAGCAGAGGCTGCACATCTGGAATATTTTGAGATGCGGCAACACTAAAGGTCTGTTGCAGCTGAGGCTGGTCACCTGTGATGTTCACTGGCAGTGTGGCATTCACGGAACTGACCTCGGATGTGTCTTGTAGGCCACAGGTAGGAGCATAAATCACTTGGCTACCACTTCCCGCATGCTGTATTTGTGAGGACTCTTGTGTTGGTTGCACCGGGCGCGCCGAGGGGCCGGAAGCACGTGCAGGGCGTCTGGCATAAGGCGATTTTGTCTTGGATCTCCTTGTAGATCCCACTCTCAACAATCCAGTGCTCATTTTCTTGCAAATAATGAATAAAACCGTCAAAGATTTTCTTACTCCCAATTATTAATATTCCAACATGTGTTCTATTTAATCAAGCAATGAAAATAAAATTCTGTTGTTTTACATTACTATTTTCTAACACATAAGTCAATAAATTTTAAACAAATTCCTTAAATATGAATTAATATGTTCGTCTTATGCGATTTTCATACTTAAATTTCTTCGATTGATACAATACTTAACCGATGATACTTGATTTATTTTTGAACACCGATGATTTCGTCTGCTCTGAACAAGATGGGGAGTTGAAAAGACCTAGCGCATGCTCATTAATGCTGATGTATTATTAACCATAGAATCGACATGATAGGACCATATAATTCCGGAAAACGGGTTGCTCTTTGTAAGCAATACGTAATTTCAAAATAGAAAGCAATAAGCGTCATTCTCAATAACTGTATTTATCTTTTAGGGATAAATCTGATTATTAGCGAGGGTGCTGAGATCGCTAAAATTGAATATTGCTAAAAATTAATTGCTTTTTATTTGTAATAGCTTGTTTAGTGAGAATTTTAAAATCGCTAAAATTACTTCTCGCTAAAAATAAAATACCAATTTTTAAGGACAAATCGCCATATAATAAAGGGTTTTTATCACGTCTCAATTTTTTTATATGACAAAGTTTACATGCTATTAAAGTCATATCTTTAAAACTCTTTGCTATAAATCAATTTTTTTTTTATGTTTAAGCGATTCAAAGTTTGAATTTCTCATTATGCATATTTTTATCGCCGATGTTACGCGCCATTGCTCTGACGCACAGGTGTCAATCCTGGTCAAGCGAAGTACTTATTGTGTATACAAAAGGGCTCATTTGTTGTGTCTATTAAACCTGTTAGAAAATAATTAAGTGATAATTAAATAATTAACAGCTAGTAAGGTATAATTTATGGCTTCAGGATGCACGAATGTGCACAAGAAAGGTTTTAGGAAGATTTTTTTCCACATTTCCTGGATTTGGTCGAGAGATGAAAGGGGGGCCTTTTTCTGCAAATGCGATGGCGTTTATCTCCATTCAGAACAATCGTTTATGCTCAATCGATCACGATTTTTTTCTGTCCTATAAAATATTTTAAGGAAAGATACCTTTAAAAAAAATAATAAATGACAAACATGCATTTTTTAAAAGTCGCACAGAATCTAGTAGGAATGTTGTGAACTTCGTAATGGCGTACGGCGCCATTGAAGAAGTGTCATTTCTAGTACATGATATTCACTGCTAGAACAGATAGAAGATATACAGGATTTATTTATATATAGTTATTTAAAATAATAATGAAGGAGAATTTAAAATTCCCATATATATAAATGTTTACGAATTTAAACTTAAGTAATTCGTTCTATTTAGTTGAAATCCCGAGTTGTCAACGGCTTCGTCTTCGGTGACCTCTCTCCAATTGTCGGCATATATTTTCTGGTTATTTCTCTCTACTAGACGTTCATACATAAAAGATTGACCGTCCATAACCAAAGAAATATAGTCGATGTCAAAATTTCAACCGGCCATATTCTGTATTCTATTTATTTAGAGTAAAAATCTATTCAATATATTTTTTCTTACGATAAGCTTTACGAGTTCTATTGACCATTGACACCTATGACGTTTCAGTACCACGTGACCACTATCTAATTAGTGGAGATTTTTACTTCGAGGACCCTATCTTACGGGCGTTTTATCGTCTAATTACGGCCGTTTTCAATATTATTTCATAATTAAATGATAATTATATGTTTCAAGAATATAATAGTGTTTCATTTTTAAGAAATTTAGATACGTGATAAAAACCCTTGAAAGGTTATAGTATTGTAGAGGAAGATTTGATTCTTGTACATTGATGCATTGTTGCCCTAATGTTAACTTGAGCTCTAAATATCTCATAGATAAATTTTGACAAAATACATCAATAAAATAAAACTACATTGTATAAGATAAAGCGGTTATGAAAATAATAGTCCAATACAAAGATTCAATAATCAATTTTTTATCCTATCATTATGTCGCCCCGAACGAAGTCGGGCGACATATTGCTATTGTACGCCTAAAAACCTTGTCCGGGAATTTTCTCGCAGATGGCTGGGACAATCTTCCTGAAACTTTCCGCAAAAGACGATCACTAGCAGTACTTGTGCAGTGCAGACTTTCAGTTTCAAAATGGCTACCGTTGCCATGGAAACATGCGAAAAGTGACGAATTTTTCCGGGAATGTTCTCTCTAATCCCTTGAACATGATAATTCACAGAAATGATGATCAGTAATTGTAGTTGTGCGATTTGTATTTTTAATTTTCAAATTATCAATTGTTGCCATGGAAACAGGGGAAAAGTGAAAAATTTTTAACTTCTATTTTCTCAGTAACTGCTCAAACAAACATTTTGAAACTCTAATGGATGAATCCTTGCATTGTGTCAAAGTGATATTATGTTCACATATGTTCTCAGAGGTGGCTTGAACAATCTTGATGAAACTTTATAGAAATTATAATTAGAAACTCTAGGTGTGCAGTCAACATTCATTTTTTATCTAAATTCCTACCGTTGCTATGGAAACGGACGAAAACTGAAAATTCTTTAATTTCTATTTTTCCCAGTAAATGTAAGTACGCAAGCAATCTTTTGGAAACTTTAAAGGTTTATTCCTTCTACTGGATCAAATTGTTTTCCGCAAAAAAAAAAAAAATTGGAGCAGGCCCATCGCTTTAGCCACCGGAACGAAGTCGTATTTTGGTTCACCTTAGTTTTGTACTCGAGCGTTCTCGTAGATGGCTTTCAAAATCTTCATGAAACTTTACAGAAATAAAAATTACCAACCCTAGTTGTGCATGGGATATTTTATTTTTTCTCAGTTTGTCGCTGACGCCAGGTAAAAAAACAAATGATTTAAACAAAAGCCGCGGTCTCGTGACTATTGTATCTTTTAATCAAAGTACTGAAAGGACTGATACGAGTTGATAGTTGTTCAAGCATAGCTGATGGGTATTGCTTTAGTGATGAAAAAATGAAATGTCTATTTAGAAACAGAAATTTAAATTTCCATTTGATTTCTGATGTCAATTTCATGACATGATGCAATGTATTTTAAAATCCAATTAACAGATAATACTTTATGAAATTATAAGAAAACGATACTTCTTTCTTTTATTCAGTATAATTATACAAGTCATACAATTATTGAGCTTTACTACCTTATTTTAAGAAATGAAATTAACTTGCACAACTATCATAAAATATATTAAAACCACAATTTTTGACATTCCTTATAGTGTATGCAGTAAGTATGTTTTTGATAAGTGTCGTTTTTCTCTGAAATTTTTTTTTCTTGAGTAATGCTTTATTTTCACATGCAGTTTTCAAATAAAATCCTGTTGACTAATAAATGTAAAGTCAAAAAAAGTTATTGTACATTTGTACTACCCTCCTCCTTACACACCCCCCCTCTCTCTCTCACACACACACACACACGCCTAATACCAGAATAACTACAACATAAAATATTTCTCTTAACCCAAACTCAACCTCTGATCGCCTTTAAATCTACTAAATACCCAAAATAATTTTTCATGAAAATATGCATGCCTTTGACTCAATTATGTAATCGCCGAATTTCTGTACTGATGAACAGATGTAAAATTTACTTTTTGTAAATCAAGTTTCCCTAATATATGACTTTATATTCCGCTGCCGTGATGCTTTTTTCTGTTGCGTGTTTGTATATCATCATATTTACGATTACTTCATCTTAATATAAACCAATTGTTTTAGTTAAATTATTTCCGGTATCAGTAGTGACTAAAAACTAGCGATATTATTCCTTCAATACAATCCAATTCTCCGGATATGTTAGTGTTAGTTACACGTACATGTTTAAACAGCTGTGTTCTGATGTATTTCATGTTCATCAATCAGAAATAAAACAAAAAAGAGGTGTTTGAGGAAATCAAAATTATTATTAACAGAACAGAAAAATACACTTTTAGACCATATCTAATAAAGCCAGTTCGGGGCGACATACGCTATTGCTTGCAATAGCAGACTTTCTAGTTTATATTTTCTTTTGTTTTGCTTTCATATTTGTTTTGTTTATGATATTAATAGGCTTTTTAAAATGATACTAGACATTTCAAAAGAGATTGTAATCGGAAGAATATGTAGAAATAGTTAATAAGTGCTATAAAGGGAGTGTTGTAAGTCTGTTAAAGAGGCTGGCGGGTTGTGGCCACTTTTAGACTATATTGATCTCCTTTAGAAGAAGAGCTCCATATGAAGATATAGAAAATGATCAAATTTTAAAACTAAAATTTTTGAAATTTTTCTTTGCCAAATGATAGTTGACAGCTTAAGATATCATATCTAAAAAATTAAGTTAAATCTGGTGGTTAATTTGTGGTTAATTTGTTGACCCCCCAGCCTCCTTAAAAATTTTAACTTGAAATCCCTTATGAAATTAAGAGAAAAGGGAAATGCATTCCCGAATTGATAGATTATTTTACACATTCCTCAAAACAGTCACCGGTTCTTTTTTAGAAACCACTACAGTGGCCGCGGGATTCGATAAAAATACTACATGTAGTACATGTAGATAATAACTGTTCCTTCTTCACAAGTTTTTACCAAAATCAACAGCTTAAAAACTTACGACTTTTCACCTTTGTACACAACCATTCCCCACGATAAATTAAAGTCCAGGCTTTTTGATATCATTGACAGCTGCCTTTTCAATAAAAATGGAACTCGTGAATAAACGTACCTTGTCATTGGTCATTTGCAAAATTATTTTGTTAAAAAACATTCTGATTGTTCACACAAGTACTCTGAAGTTGACATTAAAAAGATGCTTGAGTTTCTGATTGACAATATCTATGTAGTTTTCGGAGACCAGGTCTTCCAACAATCTATTGGAATTCCCATGGGTACCAATTGCGCCCCGTTATTAGCAGACCTTTTTTTGTATTCATATGAAGCAGAATTTGTCCAAAATCTTGTACGTGAAAAGAAGAAAACACTTGCTGTGGCCTTCAACTCGACATTTAGATATATCGACGACGTATTGTCAATTAACAATGGCTATTTCCATTCTTATGTCGATACGATATATCCTTGTGAACTTGAGATAAAAGATACCACAGAGTCTGACACATCTGTTTCATATTTGGATATTTTACTTGAAAAAGACGTTAATGATAATCTAACAACCAAGTTTTATGATAAACGTGATGACTTTAACTTTTCAATCGTCAACTTCCCTTACTTATGCAGCAATATACCTTCATCACCTGCATACGGGGTTTATATCTCTCAGTTGATTCGATACGCAAGAGCATGCTCTACGTAAGTACAATTTCTAAAACGAGGTAAATTACTGACAAATAAGTTGATGAAACAAGAATATCAGCTGTCTCGTTTAAAGTCATCATTTCGTAAGTTCTATGGTCGATACAATGACCTTGTCAGCAAATACAATTTATCATTGAGTCAAATGCTGACTGACGTTTTTCACACTAATTGTTAGGCCATTATTTACACACTGAATTGTCGACGGATTTTTCCGTTATTTCCCGATCATGACAAGGAGCACACGGCGGGTGTGACCGGTCGGCAGGGGATGCTCACTCCTCCATGGCACCTGATCCCACCTCTGATGTTTGGAGGTCCGTGTTTGCTCTGCTCCTATTTTGTATTGATTAATGGACTTTTGAGCTTGAATACTGTTCGTTATCTCCATATATTTCATTCTTCAAGTGCTTGGCAATTTGAAGTGAAAATTAAAGTCTTTCAGATGAGAACTTAAAAACCGAGGCCTAATGTCACGGTAAGTGTTGTCACAATAGCGATGCTTCACTGCTCAATTGCCCTGAGCGCTGAGAAAAGTCTAGATATAAAGCCCTTCACTGAAATATGGTGACATCTCTGTGTGTGAAAAAAATTCGAATTGAACGTGTAACAACAATCAATAACCAATGATTCAACCAAATTATATCTCGTGAGATTAAAAAATGTATTAAAACGAAGTAAATGTTTGTTAATTCACTGGGTTTATTACTGTAGATAAAACACGATAAAAAATGATAATAGTTGGTGGCCCCCTGTCTGTTCAGGATTGTTTCAAAGACGGATAGATAAACTGTATGTTATGATATATATGTATACGTTGGATCTGCTTCATTTACTTCAGTTGATGGATATATCACTAATAACGAATTTAATTGACTTTAGATCAGGTTTTATGGTTAATTTTAGGTTAACATTTCTGGAGTTTACCCTTTCAATTAAAGAAATAGCAACAAACTATCGATATGAAAGAAAAATCCTCTTTGTTCTGGCATACCCAAAGTATAAACCTCGATATGCATTACACAACATAAATAGTAATGCAAATAATTGCATTTATTTGTTGAATGCTTGTTTTTTGGTAAACTATACCAAATCAATAATGTTGCTTTGTCACTTTACTGCTTGAGATTTCTTAAACACCTTACAGTACAAATTCTAGCAACCAGAGCCAGAGAATCGTCCCTATATTCCTCCTTGAATACCCTGTTATTCGGTTACTAGAGTTTCCTTCTCTCTCTCTCTCTCTCTCTCTCTCTCTCTCTCTCTCTCTCTCTCTTCTAGAGCATTGTAAGAAAATGTCCACACATAATCTCAAAATCCAACTAATGGATCGATGTTAACCCTTATGGAATACGTTTTAGTTTTTTTTATGAGATAGTACATATAAGTAAGGGAAATTATACAGTATGTTTGACTGATGCTATTTAGCTCAATAATCAGGTTGTGTGTAATATTAAAAGGAAAACTTAAAATTTGATAGCGATCTCTACGATGAAAAAAAAAATGTTATCCATGTTGATAACCATAAAAGACTTCCTTTGCCTGAGCATTACAAAAACAAAGTTAGAAAAGTACGGAAGAACAAAAAAGAGTTATCGACTAATTAGTGACAACGCAGAACAGAGTACCTATTATACTTGAATGTCAAAAAGCATAATTAGTAAAGTCTTCAGTTCTGGTGTTTTGATGATTTAAAGTATCATGATACATGAGGTTAGCTTCGCAAGGAAAGTTGATAGAATGTAAACATGGATATAGTTAACACTTTATATTTAAAGCAAGATGTAGTCAATGTGAATAAAGTTTTGAGCAAAGAACGAAGGCGCTTTTGATTGACATTCGGCAGGTTTCTGGGCGCACTTTAAAAGTGAAAACTTTATTGAACAGCTGTCCGTAAAATTAAATTTTAACATTCTTTTGATGTATTTATGTTCCTATGAAATAGGAAAGCAAAATATTTTCCCTATAGTGTGTTTTAATTTCCTTTAAAATAGCTTAAAATGGGTAGATGAGTCATTTGGTACAAAATGTTACATTTTTAAACACGTTTTTCTAAACATTTGCTATCTCTGGGTCATCTCTCCACGATTTAAAAAAAAAAATATTTGTATGCGTTTGTATTCAAATAAACGAACAAACATTTGTAAAAAATGGAGAGAAGACCCAGAGGCTATAAAAATTGAACTTTTTCACAAAAAATATCAATGTGAAATGCGTTGCTTCTTTGTCATTTTAAATTCCTGAGTGTTTGTGTGGCGATGATAGCTCAGTAGTAAGCATTACCAGTCCAGAGCACTTAGGAGTCGAAAATTTTTTGGTTCGATCCTCGCATCGAGGAATTTCTTTCTTTTTCTTTTTTATACAAACAATCCAGTTGTTTATCAGTTGAATTTTTTTTTTTAATGATTTTTAAGTTTCAAAAGAGATACATTTTGGTTCAGTTGCACGGGTAGCGAAAGCAATTTTTCAATATTGAAACTTCATCTAATATACCACACACTATTATCTTGTTAGGTGTTTATTATTATGTGAAGTATTACTGTGTTATCGTAACTATTAAGATAATTATAAGTGGACTAAAATATTTCAAATTTGAAAGCTATTTCAATGTACATCTAAACATTTTCCTTTGTGCGTAACTTTGTAAAGTCTGTCCACTTCTGGTCAGCCGACCAAATCGTGGACATAGAAACCATAAATGATTCGTACATATGATTCCTGCAGATCGAATCTTCTTTTAAGTGACTCAGGTGACCTGAAAAGAGTTTAAAAGTGACCTTTAGTCCAAACATAGGTCAATGCGTGAATTTTGTATATTCACTAAAAAATCTTTTCAAATAAAGTTTATATCGAAAAACGTAGAATTTATAGGCTAAGAAGTTTATGTTATATCTTTAAATTATCTCTTTCCGTAATATTTGGATAAATACAGAAATGATGGTAATACCATATAATCATTTCTTATAGTATTTCATGTCCTTAATTATTGAATAACTGAAGATTGCAGATAATTTGATGCAGGGGTGGTTTAGCTTACAAATCAGTGTTTTAAGTTATACCTTAATAAATAAAATTAATGAATAATATCCATATAAATTAGCTATGTTTTATTATATTGTCTTGCCACGTAATATAAAAATTTTATTCAGGGAAAAAAAAATTGCACAATGCTAACTAACGTACATTTTTATCGTAAGTAATTAACCTTACAAGAAATTTATTAATTGTTTTAGTAATAACTGCTAGTATTCAAATGAAGAAATATTCAATACGACCGTTTTGATTTGAATAACTAGTTTTCTTTTAAATATGGAGATGTGTTGATAATTTTAACTCCATAGTACAAATTTAACAAGAAGCTCGTGGACAAAAACATGTGCAGCTATGTGGGTTCCTTACTTGAAATTGGATGCTTACTCATCCATGACACCTGACCCCACCTCTGGAGTCCGTTTCACAAAAAGGCGAGATTTAGGTCAAGATTAGACATTCATAAAAAATATTTATGAAAATCATGATTTGTTAATATTTTTTTAATCTATGGATAATTTTTTAAGAAACATTCTGAATATATAAAAGAAATATTATGTGATCATATTCCAAAGAGAAATTGAAACAGACTTGCTAAATTTATGAAAAAATGGTAATGTTGAAATTTGAATCTTTCCCATCTAGATAAATCTGATCCTGACTAGAAATATATCAAATAAAAATATTTAGGAATTTCCTAAAAATACTAGATTGCTTGCCTGTAATAGAGTTTACAAAGAAATTGATTCAGAACTAATTAAGCGTTTGACAAGTTTTATTAAGAATGCGTCTGCTAAGGGAAATATATGCGTATTTTTTTCATGGACAGTGTAAATTATCATATCGAACCAATGTTACATGTACAGAGTGTAATATTATAATACTGTATCAGCTTGAATGCCAAAAAGTCTAATTCAATTGGAATTGATAATTCTGTTATGAAATTACAAATACAACTGATTAATTTTTAAAAATGTCTTTTATCATTACATGTCCTTAATGAATCTTAACCGCGTGCATATCGGAAATTAATCCCACGCGGAAAAAAGTACGTTTACAGTATATGATTTTATAATTTTCATTTTTCATCATTTGCTACTTCTTTATGTGTACTTATTTTAATGCAAAACAAAAAGTGAAAAGACAATATGATTAATATTCAAAGGAAAATTACTTAAAATTCTTTTCCATGCTCAATTTATTTCAATTTTCACAAGTATGTACGTTATGTAAATCGTTTGAGTTTCCATGTATATCGATTTTTGAATTTGTATATGCATGAATATCTCAGCATACAAAATTAGTTATTAAATTTAAATGTTTTGACCTAGAAAATACAAATGGATTTTAAGTAATATATCTGTTTGAGAGATGGTGAAGAGTGAACACATGCATGCACGCTCATGCTTTCTCTGCTTTACTCCTGCGTTAAGTTTTTAGTGTATATCTGAACGAATACATTATACACTCTTAATCATAATACTATCTTTCTAGGATTCGTCAGATTTTTAGACATTTTTTAGTCGCCATGGCGCCTAAAATTTTTGATTGGCGCCTAAAATTTTCCCATAAGTCGCCAAATTGGCGACCATTTTTAATTGACTTGGCGATCGTCGAATTCAAGAAATTTTCACATTTTTAGCAATTTTTTTGAAAAAGCGAAAAGAAATTTAAAAGAAGAGGAAATTATTTTTAGCAATGGATATGTCAAGTTTCCTTAAGCACATCATGGGTCCTTATATTCTATTAACCTTTAAAAGTTGGCGCCTTAGAAAAATTGCATGGCGACTAAAAATTTGCATTGGCGACTAAATTTTTTGATAAGGCACCAGCTGGCGCCTAAATTTTAGAGGCCACTTAGAGGCCTGCAATGCGTAACTTTGAGCCCTATTTTAGCACAAACCTATCAATGGAGAATTCCATGATCTGCTCAAGCTATATATACAATGTATGTTGTAGAACAGATCTACCATCTAATTAATCATATCACAAAAATCATTGTAATGCATTCGGGTCACGGAGTATTTTAGATCACACGGTTTTATAATATTGGTATGGCAACAGAACTAGCCAAACAAGGACTCTCGGATTCTGAAATCAAGACAAATTGAAGATGGCGATCTACTTCATATCTAAGTTCCATAGAAGCTAGACAATAACTCGATTCCATGTATTGTAGTTCTTACTAAACTTACAAAGATTTTGCAGGTATCCCTACCATTTGGATACTTGGATCTTTAATGCATCTTTGGGCAGGCCATCACGCTGCAACGTACGGACCAATGGGAAGTAATATCTTATCTCAAATGCCACAGTCACTTAGTTAGGGTGTAGGGGTATGTGTTGGGACGAGTTGGACAAGGCAGTTTCGAATTATTTACTACTTTTTACACCCAAAATTTTATTGATACATCTTGGTTCTAATAATTAAACTACACCAGAGTTAATAGGAATTTAACTCGTTCACAAAATACAGTGCAGTCTGTACCGCTAATAACGCACTGCTACCTAGTACAACTTTAATTTTTTCATCAATGTTACCGAGACTCTTTTTTCATGGTGACCCATCTACAGTAGGTGCAAAAATTAACAAATCATTATTCAAAGTTAACAAGTCAATCAAGAAGTTTATTACTACAGAAATAAATTGCTTTCATATAAACTGCGACTCAACTATTTTTATTTCAGAAATACAATTACTCAGGCATGATGGTACCCATTTGTCCAAAACTGACCTTGAGGTTTACCCAAATAACTTGCAGTCTGCCCTCCATGTTTTTTTAAACAAAAGAACAAATGAATATCCTCCTAATTAGTTTAAAGTCATATATGGCGTATTTTTATAGGTTCAGGCTAACTAAAATTAAAAAGATCTTTCTATTTGTTTTATTACTTTATATAAAGATAGGACTTTCCTGTAAATTACACAATTTAAGAAATTTAAACAATATCCGATTTATTTACTGACTCCGCGTTTAATTAACAGGCACAGTTTAAAATCAATTTAACTATGGAAACATGAGGTTATTCAAGTTCAAAATCGGTGAAAATTTTGATTCGAACGTAAATAATATATATCATCTTTATCTACACTCAATCTCGTATTTTTATTTTTTAGGTCAGATACGCCATATATAGCTTTAATAAAAGAAATATAGTTGCCAGTGTGCATTTAAGAAAGAAACTACAGCTAAAAATGGAAAGTTTCGTAAAAGGATCAACCTTCCCTGGATCTATAATTAATTAAAAACAAGGATGCGACAAACTATATAAATTGCAAATATTAGGAACAGATCTATAATATATGAAAACATGCCGACGAAATTGCACGCAACCATTGCATTATTCTATGTTCTCATTCTAGAATCCTACATTAAAAGTGCAACTTTGAATTCAGGAATCTGCAGTTCTGAAAGGTAAGCCACATTTTTAATAGAAAGTGTAGTTAGGAAAATCTATTTTATGCGTAAATAAGATTTGATGATGATATTGAAAGAAGAAGAAGAGTTATGTAATCGAAGAAAATAAAATAGATAACGACGAAATTTACTCTCTTTTTTTATTTTCAAGTACGAGTTCCTATAATGAAATACAAACAAAATTGAATTAAATTAAAGTTGAAGGTATGTCTGGAAGAGGAGTATTGATTGATTGATTGTATGTTGTTTTACGTCCCATTCGAGAATTTTTCACTCATATAGAGACGTCACTATATACCGGTGAAGAAAGACGAGTATGGTAACGGTGAAAACTGGGTATTTGTTGTTTTAGCGTTAATAACTTATCCAGTGCTTATTATTGAATTATTCAGGTATACAGTAATCTAATGCATTTTACTTGTGGAAAGGAAAATTCCGAAGGTTTACTCATATTAATCTACTGTTTATTAAGGATTGTTGACATTAAATGTCACAGATATTCAACATATATATATGCTTTTATCCCTTTCTAGAAATGAATTTAAATGCTGTACGGATTATATTAAAAAAGGAGACACGTGTTTGCGTAAGTAATAATTTAAGTGCTTATGTAAAGCAAATCAATCTATTAAACACTGAACAAAGTTTAAACTGTAATGACATATCGCTTTATCAGTGTAAAAGAAATTTTAAGCGAATAAGCATTGGAGGTTCTTAAGTTTGAAAATTATTACATGTATCTGGTATTATATAATACTTTTGTTTCATAAAAATTTTGAATAACATTATGAAAGATTCAAATATAAAAGATACAAAGCATTGCATAGGATATAGAACATAAAAATGTTAAATGTTTGCATGCAACATTGTTTATTAACTGATCTCCCTGAAGTTTTAATTTTTTGTACGTTTTTGTCAAACATTATAAGCATCATTGTTGCAATTAATTAAGATTCTAACATTAACACACAAAAAAATGAAATTGAAACACAGTTCTTTCAACCCTTTTTCAGCATGTATTGGATATTCTGGACCTCAGTGCACCAAAAAATGTACTTCCGGATTTTATGGATTTGGATGCCGTAGTAAATGTGAATGCAAGAGGTGTGATAATGTAAATGGATCATGCTTGAGAGGTAAATTACGAAGTAAATCAAAGTTATATTAAGCAAAATAAAGAACATTTGCTTACATATGTACCTGGTACCTTGTGTATACGCACACTTGAGGGTATTATTATATATATATATATATATATTATATATTTATGGATCTATTTAATGGAAAACTTTAAAAGCAAATGATAACAAAAATGAAGATAACGAATAATGATAAAACTCATAAATCCAGCACAGAATACCAATCATTAACAGGACAAGAAAACAGACCCCTGGAAACACCAGAGGTTGTATCAGGCTCCTAGGAGGAGTTAGTATCCCCTGTCAACCTGTTTTATCCGCCGTTATCTATCTGACAGTATTTAGGAAAACGGAGTAATCCGTAATCAAAACAAATACCTCACAACTGGTGGAAAATATCAAAGGCACCTGAAGCGTTGACCCACCCCCCACCCCCCCAAATTTATAAAATATAAAGAGTCTTTATTTTCTCGAAAATATATATGTGATTTGTCCGTCAATTCTATCTGTATGTCATTCTTTGCAATTGATTTGTACTTTTGTTCAGGTTTAAAAATTGGCCATATACACTATAATAAAAATATACAAGGTTGGAAACAAAACTTATAAAGAAAATGCTGTAATCAGACGATTTATTTGGCGGGCACATAGATTTCTCTATTGACAGCCTTGTAGGAGATTTGACATGTTACGCTTAAAAATATCGTTTGGTCGACATCATACAGTTCAGATCATTTGACCAATCAGATAAAGAGTAACAGCCTATGAAACACTAAAGATGGGGTTTAGGTTAAACATCTCCCTGACAGAGTGGTTGCAAAAATATGATAGGTAACACTGTTAGTACCTTGGAAATAAGCTTGGAAGCGGGGACACGTCCAACCCCCCCAATCCCCACCCTCACCCCCCCCCCCCCGTTTGTTTTAATACATGTACATTGTGCATTTTATTATACTGTATATGGCAAATTTTTAAACCATAACAAAAGTAGAAACCAATTGCACAGAATGACATACAGATAGAATTGACGGACAAATAACATATTTCCGAGAAAATAAAGACTCCTTATATTTAAATTATTATATAGATGGGGGGGGGGGTCCACGCTTAAGGTGCCTGTGGAAAATATTTCAGTTAAAATATAAATGAAAGAAAGGTTGTATTTACAAACAAAGTCAATTTAACGACAAAAAATATTGCAAATCCTTGACTTTGAACAAGAACGTTGAAAACCCAGTAATATCAACTTATTTGCCAGTAGTCTGCTTCTTTTAAAACATCGATTATACTCAGAACATGCTCTTGAATTTGTTAGGAGACATAAATCCCATATCCAGGTGATTGTGGAATATAACTATAAAACAAGTAAAGTTGACGATGGAAATGCCGAAAGAATAAATATACCAGTCGTACATTAAAGAAAGCATCGAGGTGCATATATGAAGATATAAGGATACATGATTTTGAAGCAAAGAATGGTCACAAATATCTCTCAGGCCAATAGGAAAAACAAAAAGGAGGTTGAGAATGCATTAGTTTAAGAAGCCCAGAAATTGTGATAAGACTTATGTTTAAAATTCTGGGAGAACAAAGAATCTTGCAACTTTTATTGAAGAAACAATATAATCTCTCGAGGCTTTTTTTGTGATTACCGAAAAAAACGACAGAGAAAAAAATGAATAGAATAAAAATATTTTTGTTTGATGTCATGTACCATTTAAAGTTTCCTGAAAATCATTTTCATTTCTAACAATTCAGAGCTTGATATTGTTTAATGTTTCATAGAGACAGGTATATCAATGAAATATATGGAGATAACGACCAGTATTCAAGCTCAAAAGTCCATGAAAACAATACAAAATAGGAGCAGAGCAAACACCGACCTCCAAACATCAAAGGTGGGATCAGGTGCCATGGAGGAGCATCCCCTGCCGACCGGTCACACCCACCGTGTGCTCCCTGTCATGACCTGAAATAATGGAAAAATCCGTCGACAATTCAGTGTGTAATTAATGGCCTAACAATTAGTATGATAAAAGTCAGTCAGCATTTGACTTAATGAAAGATCGTATTTGCTGACATGGTCATTGTATCGACCATAGAACTTACGAAATAATGACTCTAAACGACACTGCTGATATTCTTGTTTCATCAACTTGTTTGTCAATAACTTACCTCGTTTTTAGAAATTGTTCATACGTACAGCATGCTCTGGCGTATCGAATCAACTGAGAGATATAAACCCCGTATGCAGGTGATAAAGGTATATTGCTGCATAAGTAAGGGAAGTTGACGATTGAAAAGTTAAAGTTATCACGTTTATCATGAAGCTTGGTTGTTACATTACCATTAACTTTTTTTCAAGTAAAATATCCAAATATGAAACAGATGTGTCAGACTCTTTGGTATCTTTTATCTCAAGCTCACTGGGATATATCGTATCGACATAAGAATGGAAATAGCCATTGTTAATTGACAATACGTCGTCGATATGTATAGTGTCGAGTTGAAGGCCACAGCAAGTGTTTTCTTCTTTTCAAGATTTTGGACAAATTCTGCTTCATATGAATACAAAAAAGGTCTGCTAATAACAGGGCGCAATTGGTACCCATGGGAATTCCAATAGATTGTTGGAAGACCTGGTCTCCAAAAACCACATAGATATTGTCAATCAGAAACTCAAGCATCTTTTTAATGTCAACTTCAGAGTACTTGTGTGTACAATCAGAATGTTTTTTATCAAAATAATTTTGCAAATGACCAATGACAAGGTAAGTAAATTAACGAGTTCCATTTTTATTGAAAAGGCAGCTGTCAATGATATCAAAAAGTGTGGACTTTAATTTATCGTGGGGAATCGTTGGTATAAAGTTGAAAAGTCGTAAGTTTTTAAGCTGTTGATTTTGGTAACATCTTGTGATTTCAAATTTTCCAAAAGTTCCTTGGAATTTTTAAGTATCCACATCTGATTTACACCACTTCTCGAATTTATTGATGCACAGTACTCTTGAAGTTTCTCCTTCACTACTGTTAATATCTTAGTGAGGAGTAAAGAAAGAGGCTTGGTAGAACATTTACTGGAACCCGCTATCTATCTTTGTTTGTAAGGATTTTGATGAAGTTTCGGAATCCAATATAATTATGGTAATTCAAATTCGTTTTAGTTGTTTGGAATATTAAACAAATTCAAAAGTGACATGATTTTGAAGAATTTCTCCCTTAGAAACGATAATGCAGGAGACTACATGGTTTTCCCAAACAGACAACATCTCTTCCAGTTTATCGATGTCCCCAGAAAATATAGATCAAATAAATCAGCTGAGAATTGCTTGGATTGTCATAGGCATCGCATCTTCCTCTTCTCTTACTTTGGGATGCGCATTGACAATTGTGTTGTGTGTTAAAAAAAGGTAAGCAAAAGATAGAAATATTAAACATTAGAAATGTGATACTGATAATCAACTTTCACAATATGAAAACTTTTTGCTGCAAAGCAAATTACAGTAATGATGAACAGTGTTTATTTTTATAACAATACAAGCATAAATTATTTTGCCATGAAAATAATATGAAATAGTCAATCATATTGAATTTTACAGCAAAAGAAATCAATTAAGATGTCCTCATGACCAAGTTGAAGAATGTCATACTTCAAACATGTACAGTACATTATCAAAAGAACCTACCGATTACATGGAAATGCAATGAGTATACTGTATTGAATGGTAACTTTAGCTAATGAATATAGTACAAAATGTGAAAATGCTTCTTTTATTGCAAATACAAATATGTTTCTATTAATTTACATTGTTAAGTGGTATTAGTTAGCTTGTAAATGTTTTATTGTAGTCTACAATAATGAGCCAGTTTAAGATATATCAATCTTACAAGTAGGGGTAAATTAAACAATGTAAAACTTATAAGTTTTACAAAATTTTAATCAATTTTTTTTTATCTATCTCCTAACTCTATCGGGAAAAGGATGAAAAAATAATACAGAACATAAATATCATACTACATGTAGTATGTATATTATTTTTACTTATTATTATTCATTCACAATGAAAATATTTTCCCTTGAGCACATGTGATTCACATTTGTATGATATCCATCTTGTACTTTCTGCCCAATACAAGTCAAATATAGCATTTTAGTGTAAATATTACCCCTACATATGTCCTAATGTTAAATATTACCCCCACATATTGTACACTAAAACAAAAAATTACATTGAAAAGGTTTGTAAATAGTAGGTAAATTTTCCTTTGTTTTTTTTTTTTTTTTTTCGTTTCTGTTTTTTGTTGTTGTTTTTTTTTTTTTTTTTTTTTTTTTTTTTTGCTAAAGGATTACTTTAAATTTTCTTCGTCTGTTTTTTTTTAATATAAAATATCTTACCATTAATGGAGCAGCTTTATTTACATTTTAATTTACTTCCTTTTTCCTGAAATGTTTTAATTCAGAGAAACATCGTGTTTTTGCTTTTTTGGACAACGTTCTTGAAAATACATTTTATGCAAATGTGATGTGTATTTAATTCAACAACAGTAAAATATTTAATAAGTACTTTTGTTCATGTATAACACAAGCCTTAGCCTACAATGATATTTTTATGCATATAAAGGTTTTAAAACAACCATAACAAAAATTAATATAGTTCACTATAGTAAAAACTTTTGATACTTTTACTCTGAAACTTGACCGTAAAACTTATTTTAAAATTTTAAAGCTTAAAATCTCTTACATTTAATACTAATGATGTAAAATTTGTAAACCATATTTGAATATACATGTAATATTTTCATTTAAGAAAAAATAATATATAAAAAATAGCAATCTAAAATCCACAGTAAAAACACTTTGCTTTACTGTAAAAACTTTGATTTACTGTAGTAAAAACTTTGATACTATGAAAAACTATAGTTAACTATATTTTTGTTAGGGAAGTCTCTATATTAATGTTTTAAGATGGGAAGTTGTCATATATATGTTTAAGCCTCTGGCATTGTAGAGGATGGCAAGTTGTCATATATCTGTTTAAGCCTATAGCATTGTAGAGGAAAGATTGATTCTTGTGCATAGATGCCCTATCTTTGTCCTAATGTTAACTTAAACTCTGTATGTCTTATAATATTTCACAAAATACATTAATGAAATAAAAGTATTTATAAAGATAGAAAACCCAAGACGAAATTGTGATAATCAATATCTATATATTTTTTTTGTTTTTATCCTATTATTTTTAGTTTCTTTCATGTTTTTGCTTTGCATTTACATTTGTTTTGTTTAAAATATCACAAAGCTTTAAAAGCATGATACTTGGCAATTCAAAGCATTTTGTTTTCGGAGAATATGGTGAAAAATGTTGATATGTGATATATAGGTAGTGTTGTAAGTCCTTTAAATAGAATAACTTCAAAAGCCCCATAAAATAAAGGGAAGGAGAAATGCATTTTCCGAATTGACAGGGTTATAGCGCACAAGTCTTAAACAATGGGTTCAATTAAGGTTAAAGTCGATAAAAAAAAGCATCTGTTTCTCCGTTAAGCGCTCAGCAATTTGAAGCGCAAGTTGAAGGTCTTTAGGATGATGCCTTAAAATGTGAGACACCGTGTGACGGTAGGCGTTGGCCAGATAAAGATCCCTCACTGCTCAATTGCCCTGCATGAGTGCAGAGAGAAAAGGTCTAAAGAAGTCCTTTACCAGTACGTATGTGAAAATTCTCGAATGGGACGTTAAACAACGTTAACATACAATCAATTAATTGAATTATCTAGTGAGTATTATAGAGGGGTTTATGTCAAACGAAATAAATATTGATCAATTTATTGATCATGAGTTTATTAATGTAGGTAAAAACAGGATGAGATTAAAAATAAGATAATAGATAATGACATACTATATATTGATTCAAAGACGGATAGGGAATTTGTATGTAATGACATGTATGGCATACTATGGAGCTTATCCATATATTCCAGTTAATGGATAAATAACTAGCAACAAATTTAGTTGACTTTAAATCAAGTTTTATGGTTAATTATAGGTACAGAGTGTTTGGAATTACTTGAACACTCCAGTTTTCTGTAATATAAGATTTTATATTACAATTTTTCATAATATTACTATATTATGAAAAATTGTAATACTATGGAAAACTGAAATATAGAAAATGTTGTGCAAATATTAAATTAAATTCAAAATCAAAAAAAGAAATTTTTGTGGGATTCGCAGCAATCTTCCTGTATAGTTTGAAGTTGACACAGTGACCTGATATCCGCCTGTCTCCTTCCTTCCTAGTTTAGCTCCGACCATCATGGTCCTTTCATAGTGTAACTAATGCACTAATGATTATCCAGCTGATAATCTTGTACATTGCCAATTTATCCTTAGGCATCTTCTCTACTTCTTATTCATATAGTAAGTGATAGTATTAGCCCTGCTGTGAGCTAGATGCAGATTTGACCAAGCATTAGATTTTACAGTGGGGAAATAACTCTTACTTACACTGTATTATGGAAAATTGTAATATTACAGTTTTTCGTAATGGACTGGACTGTTGAAGAAATAGCGGCAATCAATCGAACAAAGATATGATTAGAAAAAGTCCTACCTTGTTCTGGTATATTCAAAGTATAGATCAAAGTATAGATCTCGATATGCTTTATACAACAACAACAAATAGTTGCATTTATTTGTTGAAGGCTGGCTTTTGTATATATGTAAATAGGTAAATATGAAAAATCAATTATATCGTTTTGATATTTTACTGTTTGTGATTTTTTGATCACTTTACAGTACACAATCTAACAATCAGAGAACCGACCTTATTCCCGCTAAAATGTCATGTTTACCGTTTATTAGATTTCTCCTCTGTCTCTCTTCTGGAGCATTGTAAGTAAATGTCCTTACATTATCTCAAAATCCAACTAATGGATCGTGGCAACGTCATGGAATATATATCAGCTTTATAGGAGCTAGTGTTATTAAGTAAGAGAAACTATACCATATATTTTTCTGATACTATTTAGCCCAATAATTAGATTGTGTACAATATTAGAGGGGAAACTTAAAATCTTATAGTGATTTTAACGATACAAAATTTTATCCAAACGATGATATCAACAGGAACAAATTGTGCAAAACATAGAATTCTTCCTCTGCATGAGTTACATAAACATTACACAAACAAATATAGAACAGAACGGAAGAAAAAAAAAACAAATGCACGAATCATCGACAAATTACTGTTGCCACACAAAACAGATATATAATTTCCCCTCGGGGTCTAGGAAGTATTTTATGATTGATTTTAATAAGTAGTTTCATCCATGCACGCTTGGGCACTAAACAAACATAACAAACTCGAAAACAGTTTTGTTTGCATTAGGGGGTTGGGGGTCCAGCAATCAACAAAAATCAATGATTTATAAAGATATGGGTTGGTGGTATGGAAAAAAAAGATTTAGGAATGGAGTGAGGTCATGATTCAATATTCAGGCTTTCAAAAATTTGTGTGGACGGCAAATTTGTCTATATTTTTGTGAGGGATCCATTTTTATTATTTTCTCTTCTATACTACTTAATTATCTACAATTAATCTACAATTAACGAAACTGGATATTCTAAAAAGGGGAAGGATGGGTCTCTATGACCGTCTATCCCCGCTGCATCTCTCTAACTACGAGTATTCTAGCTTACATGTGTTGTTTGATTAATATTTTAACAATACCGTATTGCCGATTTTTCTCTTCCAGATAGTAGGGGAGGGGTATACATGTATGCATTGTATAGTGAATGAAAAGACAAACACATATGAGGGTAGGATATACTTTGCTTTGGCATATCAGTTCAATAACTGCAAAAAACAAGAACATAGGTTTATTGTAAAGACAAGGCTGTTTAGATTTCTATTTATCGAACTTCCGTCTATACAGTCGCCCAAGTGCCGCAGTGGTTAGAGCGTCTGCTCTAGGGTTGCAGAGTAAGGAGCTGATCCTTAGGTCACGGGTTCGAATCCACCGCGGATAGACGTGGAGACTGGTCCTTTGGATGAGACCGTATAAACCGAGGTCCTATGTCGCAGTAGGTGTTGTCACGAAAAAGATCCCTCGCTGCTCAATATCCCTAATTGCCGAGTATAGGTATAAATTTGCAGCCCTCTGTTAGAAATTCTCGAGAGGGACGTAAAACAATAAACAAACAAACAAAATCTGTCTATGCATACACATGTACTATTTTTCAAAATGGAAAATCAAAACTTTCGATCCTGGAATACCGCTCTCCCTTCCAGTTATCATCTTATGTTTGTAAACAGTCTCAGGGATAGCTGAATTTGGTTGATTTAGAAGTTCTTGTAAGGATAGAAAGAGGTGCTTTTGGACGTGAGGCCCACTATACTCTCCTTAATATATAGACAAACTAACACAACGGGTTTTTATACAATTTGTTTCTGGATCATTAGCATATTAAAGATGTATTCTATATGAAAATAAATGAATAAATTGAAATGAAAATTTAAAAAAAAAAAAATCATAGTTACAGCCTTACATGTAGTAAATTTTACAATTCATGGGTTGACAAAGTCTACGATTTACTATGTTGTTTATTTACTTAGTTTTCTTTAACATTTTGCACAGGATAACTAAAATAAACAAGTTGTGATAATAGTTTACATAATTTAAATTCTACATACATTTATTTAGCTTTACATGTTTTGAGAGAAATTAGAGACTTTTTCTGTGTATCCTGTTGATGCTTCGATAATATCAATGCTACAGATAGCATTAGTTTTTGTCATGTCGTATGCAAGAAGTTAGCACTCTTAGCATTAAACTTCCCAATACTTTCAATTGGTTTTGTATTTCAATTGATTTAACATTAATTTTGTCACTTAAATAGGCATTGATAAAATTTAAGGTCTGGATTGAGATGAATGGGGATAAACATGCAGTATTTGCAGGGAAGAATATTTCTATATATTTTTAATTTATATTATGACAACCTTAGTTTCTAATTTATCCTATTTTGAGGTTGTGTATTGACTGACATGTTTCCCACAAACTACTAGGCCGTTGTTTTTACACGCATTTGACTGATTCATACAGAAGGCTCAAGGCTGGTGTGACAGGTCCAAAGAGAATTCTTACTCCTCCTAGGCACCTGATCCCACCTCTGGCCTGTTCAAGATTTCATTCTTTATTTGATTTGTGAGGTGCATCACTGTTCATCCCCTTCACCTTTCCCACTGCATAATATTTACACTACATTGAATTAATAATGCATTGGAATTTGATTTCAAATTTAATGCGGCATACTTGGATTCTTTTGAAGACATGAAATGCCTCTTGTCCATCATATTAAAAGAAATCCTATATATCCTGTCAATATTTGTTCAATACAGAAATGCTACTGCCAGATCTGGAAGTGTTCATAAAAAACATGTATACTATATATTACAATGAGCATTACATTCTTGTATTAATCATGTGGCAGATTTCCAATGAACATAATGAAACAAAAGTTTCTAATTCAAACGGCGTTAATATTTGATTTTTTTTAATATTAAAAATATACAAATTTTTGCATGAAAATCTGTTTAAGATAAAATCACGCTGCAAAAATAGTTGAAGAGTGACGTTTAGTCTAAAACATAGATCATATACCCCGCCCATGCTGTACAGTGCAACGAATAGATTCAAAATTAATGCGTCAATTTTGTGTGTTCACGCAAAGTTCTCTTCAAGTAAGGTTTACAGCGAAATTTGAGTAACGCGCGTTAGCGCGTTATGAAAATTTGTTTGCACATACAGTTGCAGATATGAGACTATATCTTTCAAAAAATAATGATTTAATGCTTATATTTACATTTTTTAACTCCTTGTCTTGCCAGCAAATGTGATTTAGACTTCAAAATCCCTGTATTATCTTTCGGGTAAGTTACAATTAATGAAAGAGCCATTGTAGAGCCATTCTGTTCAAAGTAAGCGTGAATTTTTTACTTCGCTTATGACGTTGCACTTCCACGGCATTCAACGTTTGTGACGTCAAAATAAAACACATACATTAACCTTTTGTCCCCCTGTCCGTGTTATGGTGTTTTGAATGCCGTGGCTTTTCTCACACTTTATAAGCAAACACATGTGGAATGTAAATATAATTATGTATTATATTACTTCATGGGTACCAATTGCTCCCCGTTATTAGCAGACCTATTTTTGTATTCATATGAAGCAGAATTTGTTCAAAAACTTATACGTGAAAATAAGAAAACACTTGCTGTGGCCTTCAACTCGACATTTAGATATATCGACGACGTATTGTCAATTAACAATGTTTATTTCCATTCTTACGTGGATACGATATATCCCAGTGAGCTTGAAATAAAAGATACCACAGAGTCTGACACATCTGTTTCATATTTGGATATTTTACTTGAAAAAGACGTTAATGGTAATCTAACAACCAAGCTTTATGATAATCGTGATGACTTTAACTTTTCAATCATCAACTTCCCTTACTTATGCAGCAATATACCTTCATCACCTGCATAGGGGGTTTATATCTCTTAGTTGATTCGATACGCAAGAGCATGCTCTACGTATGAACAATTTCTAAAACGAGGTAAATTATTGCCAAACAAGTTGATGAAATAAGAATATCACCAGTCTCGTTCAAAGTCGTCATTTCGTAAGTCCTATGGTCGATACAATGACCTTGTCAGCAAATACAATTTATCATTGAGTCAAATGCTGACTGACGTTTTTCATAGTATTTGTTAGGCCATTATTTACACACTGAATTGTCAACGGACTTTTCTGTTATTTTCCATCATGACAAGGAGCACACGGTGGGTGTGACCGGTCGGCAGGGGATCCTCACTCCTCCATGGTACCTGATCCCACCTCTGATGTTTTAGGGGCCAGTGTTTGTTCTGCTCCAGAATTTGTATTGTTTAATGAACTTTTGAGCTTGAATACTGTTCGTTATCTCAATACATTTCATTCATGACCTCTTTTATTGAACAACTGCATAACAGAGAATTTAATCTGTTGCGGGCATAAATTAGCTTACAAATCAGTATTTTTAGTTATACCTTAAAACTTAAGGAAGTTTTAAACACTGCTCACTTAAGAGCTATAATTCCAGGGTTAGTTTTATGCAGTAAGAGTGATCTGCCCTTTGATGTAAGATAAAATTGATGTAAATTTACAGTAAATGGAACGATTTGAAAGAAATTAAAGTATTCTTAACATAATACTAGACCAGGGTAAAGTAATTGAATTCATTATTTGCATGTATTTTCTCAGTATACGGAAAAACAATGATTTCTGTTCAATACTTCCTCCTCGTCTTTAAACATTTTTTTCCTGGAGAAACATGTTGAATTTGATAAGTAATATATACACCTTTGTATGATCCAATTTTCTCAGAGTCCAAAAATCTTTTTTTCCATTGGTGTTTAGAGCTTCCTTAAATTCAATGATCTACTGATTTAATATCAATATCAACTAGCTTTGTTTTATTATATTGAATTACTAGGTAGCAATATAAACATTTCATTTAAGAATAAACCCACATTGATAACAAACGTATATTTCTACGGTAAGTTATTTACTTTACAAGTATGACTCCATCCTACCAAGGAAGATCGTGATTTGAACATTACACCTTAGAACATTTGCATTTAAAATTATTAACTATAATTGGGAGAGAAAAAAAAATCGTTTTCTATATACATGATGCGTAACTAAATTGAACCCTATTGTAGCAGAAACCTATCCACGGAGATTTTTATTAGTTATTTTGATATATCAAATAGTTTTAATTTACCTTGAGTATAAGTGACTGTTCAAGCTAAGCAAAATTATGCAGTATTTCATATTAATCATAGCGTAAATTAGCCGAATCCTGTGGTCAATGTCTTTTTAAACTTCCATCAATAAAACGGCTGCCATTATTTGAAATCTTCATATCCCTTACTGCTCTTCATGGCCTTTCCAGAAGAAAAAACACTATCTCAGGACTTTGACCACAGTAGGAATTTAATTGCTAAAGATAGCTAATTTTTTTTTCAAACTTGTTTTCACCGATAAGAGCAATTTAATGTACGACTCAATTATTGTGACGGAGAGATTTCAAAGTGAGTACTTTTCATAAATGTGTGTTAAAGGTCTAAAGGTTTTTCATTGTGCAAATTCCTCTGTGAATATTGTTTTATCTGGAAATTATTAAACTACAAATTTCTGAACGCGTTTGATTGACACATAGCCTTGCATTTTCACAAAGTAATCTTTATCCATAATATTTAAGAAAGGTAGATTTGTTTGCATATTAATGAAAAATATAAAAAAAAAATCTATTATCTACAAAGTCCAGAGTAGAAGTGCGAGAAAGCAAAATCAACTCATAAATATTGTCAGTCCGTGCTCAGTGATGTGTGAAGCCTAAACAAATTGGATAACCCCGGTAAAACGTAAACACTAACAATAACAGAGCTCTAACAAAAACAGAGCTTGTGTCCTGTTTACAAACACAGGTGTATGTATGAAAAATGTTGTTGTCATTGAATTCTTGGAATATTCATGTGAGTTAAAAATCATAGTGAAGTTATCTTTTTTGGAATAAAAAGAGACATTTAATATTATAAACAATGCAACTTTGCCCAGGCCCCTTTAAATGTTCGCGTGACTTAATCATGAGGAAAGCAGAATAACAACACCGTGTCCATGAACTGAAAATGAAATTAAATGGAGCAAAATTTAACTCTCACAAATTTTATTGAGAACCAACTTTTCTCCCAGAAACAAGAAAAATAACGACTTTTTTTCGACATCCAAAATCAGAATCTGATATACCTATTCACGATCGGATTGATTACCTTAAAGATGCAATGCAGCAAGGAAATACACATTCACAGAAAATTTATTTGAATAATTCCCCCTTAGAGGGACAGTCTAAAGAAGAAATAACGTTAAGGCCAAATATTCGTCAAAACCCTTGTGCCATATTGGACTGCCTCTTGGCAACTCAGAATCCATAACCTCCCATCAACAGAAGTTTGTTTTGAAAAAAATCAGCAAGATTCAGAAAATAATCAGAAAGTAGTCGTAGGCATTATTGAATCTATACCAAATCGTGCTCAGAAAGGAAAAAAGTGGAATTCCAAAGAAACAAACTACTTTGTGTTGAGAAATTCGTAAATGGTTTACGGGATTCGTTTCTGGGCAAAAGAAACAAAAAGGCTTCTAATAATTTTGCAACAGTACTGTCGCATCCCTCCATCCTAATATGAGGAAGTAAATCAACATATCCGAAACTGCTGGATAACAAGGTTATTCGTGAAAGTACAAGTCCTTTCGTTTCCCCAATCGTGCTTATCCGAAAGAAAGACAACTAGATTAATGATCTTTAATATTGTCTACATTAGATCTAGATCTTAGTTCTGGTTATAATAAAATTGAAATTGCAGAAGAGAACATACAGAAAAACACCTTTTACTACCACTTCTGCGGTTAATGAACATTTGTGCGTTTCATTTGATCTGAAAAACAATCCTGCAACATTTCAACGTCTAATGCAACACTTTTTCTGTGAAGTTTCCAGAATACTCTTTTTTTTCAAAATCATTACGTGAACATGTTTAGTGTCTGGATAAAGTGTTTCAAATCTTAGACTTCAGTTGAAAATGAAAAAGTGCCGATTTTTAAAGCCTTCTGTGAAATACATAGGTCTTGTGGTTAGTGAAAATGGATTTAGAAAGATGAGGGTAAAATTAAGAGCATAGTTAAATGGAAGGTCACACGAAATGTGAAAGGAGTGAAATTATTAAGGTCTTCCGTTTCCAACGGAAGACCTTATTGTTTTCGTTCTGTTTCTTTTTCCCTATTATTATTATTTTTCTTATTATTATTCTTACCGATTTTGTGCACGCGAGTTCTCGTAAACGACTTGGCCGATTTTCATGAAACTTTTAGATCTGATAGGTATTGATCTGAACCTTATTGGAAATTTTTTTCATTGATGACGTCACTTCCTTTCTTGAGATATTAAGGATTTTCTGATTTTCAGAGGGTCGACTTGTCCTGGAAACTCCACCTAAACGACTTAAGATATTGAGTTAAGATTTTCAGTGAAGATAGAGGAAAGATTATAGATGTGCCATTTGGCATCTGTATTTTTCCAACTTAAAAGGCGTCGAAGCTCGCCTGGGCTCGAAAAATAGGCTCACAAGGATCTCCCAAAATTTGTCACTTTTTCCTTTATATCTTTTTACCTGCAAATATTTTGATAAAACATGTATAAGAAAAGACATGCAAAATAATAAGACCTTTCATTTGATATCAAGGAAAAGGGGCTGACCCCTCAAATTAGGGGCTCAGAGGGGCCAAAAGTCTTTCAAGTATAACTCTTGAACGATCAATATTTTGTTATAAGTTACAGAAACAAAAATGTTTATCTTAACGGTTTGGAAATATGTTTTATAAAATTTTGATCCTCTATTGCATAATAAGGGGCCAGAATACCAAATCTTTGACGCTTTATATCTCAAAAATGGGGAATATTTTGATAAGCAATGCTGAACAAAAGATGTTCAGAATAATGCTCTTAACAATATGCGCTCTTTCAATTTTTGTCAAACGGCCCCATTAAGGACCTGAAGGGGTGGCCCCTAAATATTTCCATTCAGCATATCTCCACAACGAAAAGAAATCTCTAAATAGGTATTGAACAGAAAGTCTTCAAAATTACAAGAACTTTCATTTGATATCAAGAAAAAGGGGCTGACCCCTCAAATTAGGGAGTCAGAGGGGCCAAAAGTCTTTCATCTATAACTTGTTCACTCTCAATACTTTATTATCAATTACTGAAACAAGAATGCTCCTCTTAACGATTTGCCACTATATATATTTAAATTAAGATCATATATTACGTAATAAGGGGCCAAAAGGGGCCAGAATGCTAAATCTTTGACGCTATATATCTCAACAAGGGGATATATTTTGATAAACAATATTAAACAAAAGATGTTCAGAATATTGTTCTGAACAATATATATCCTTTTAATATTTGCAAAACGGACCCATTAAGGACTTGAAGGGTTGCTGAGCAAAAAATGTTTAAAATCACAAGCCTTTTTATTTAATATCAAATAAAAGGGGCTAACCCTTCAAATTAGGGGCTCAGAGGGGCCAAAAGACTAATATGTTACTCTTCAATATGCAACAATAGGTTGTAAAACTTTGATTCTCTATTGCGTAATTAGGAGCCATAGGTGGTCAGAATGTTAAATCTTTTACGCTTCATATCTCGAAAAGGGGAAACATTTTGAAAAGCAATATTGAACGAAAGATGTTCAAGATTATATTATATAAATCAAAAGAATGAAATCTAAGTAGGGAAATCTTTATATCATTATCTTTTAACGAAAACTTAATTAAATTCACATCTCATCTCATCGAAAAATCGAACGGAAGACCTACTCGTTGCTCGCAACGAGATCTCATCTTGTTATTAAGGTCTTCCGTTTTCACGGAAGACCTTATAGTGATTCTACTGTTTCTTATTATTATGTTCCCCAAACGAAGTTTGGGAACATATTGTTTTTACTCGGTTTCTTATTATTATTATTATTATTATTATTCTTTTTTATTCTTATTTCTTCTCCGGTACTTTTTTGTCCGCGAGTGTTCTCGGAAACTGCACATCCAATTGAGTTAAAACCTTTTTAGGGTTACTAGGTATGTTATGTAGATTTGCGGAACGAAGGTCATTTTGCGCGCACGTGCACGCACGTGCGTGCGCGTGCAATGCGTAAAATGACCAATATACATGATATAGCTGTAACTTTTATATTTTTTGATGAAATGCTTTGATACTCAGAATACAAGGATATATTAAAAGTGTAGACAAGATGACATGGTCATCATGCACATGCATGCACGTGCGCGCACGCGCAAATCGTAAAATGACCAATTTACTTGATATAGACGTAACTTTTATATTTTTTGATGAAATGATTTGATTCTCAAAATATTTATATATATTAAAAGTGTAGACAGGATGACATGGTCATCATGCACATGCATGCATATGCATGCACGTGCGCGCGCATGCAATGTGTTAAATGACCAATATATTTAATATAGTCGTAATTTTTATATTTTTTGATGAAAAGCTTTGATATTAAGAATATACAGATATATTACAAGTGTAGACAAGATGATGTGGACATCATGCACATGCATGCACATGCGCGCGCGTGCAATGTGTTAAATGATTAATATACTTAATATAGCCGTAACTTTTATATTTTTGGATGAAAAGCTTTGATACTAAGAATAAACAGACATATTATAAGTGTAGACAAGATGGCATGGTCATTATGAACATGCATGCAGGTGCGCGTGCGCGCAATGCTAAGATGACCAGTATACTTGATATAGCCGGAACTTATATATTTTTGATGAAATGTTTTGATACTGAGAATATAAAGATACATTAATAGTATAGACGGGATGACATGGTCATACTGCACATGCATGCACGTGCGCGCGCGTGAAATGGAAAAAAACGACCAATATACTTCATTGCCTTATTTAATGAAGCTTACAGGAAATAAGACACCAAAAGGGAGTTGGGGAGCGTTTGGGGAACATCTGTAACGGTGCCCGTTACAATTATAACTAGTTATTAGGTCTTCCGTTTTCAACGGAAGACCTATAGTGATTCTACTGTTTCTTATTATTATTATTCTTATTCTTATTTTTTTGACTTTCTAATTTTGTGCACGCGATTTCTCGAAGACTATTGGATGGATTTACATGAAATTTTCAGGAAAAATGTGTTGTAACATGAATTTAGTCTATCTGAGAGAAAATTTGAAAATTCACTTCCGGTGCCAAGTTACGGACCATTTTCTGATTTCAAAATGACATTTTGTCCGCGGATAATCTCCAGACCGACAAGAGATATCAATGTGAAACTTTCAGGGATTATAGTTCGTGAGAGATATCAGCCGGGTCGCTTCTTTTCGTTCGTCGTCGGCACTTCCGGTCGCTTACGGAAATGATCAAAGAAATCGGAAAATTTCAACTTTCTTTTTTCAAAACAATTCTTACATCACATTATTGGATCTCTTTTGTAGTTTCGAAATAGGTTGGTCCCACCGGAAACAAAAACGTCAACTTCCGGTTATAAGAGAAAAACTACATAATTTGAGTATTTTTCTTTCCCATTAATATCTTTTGTAGATGAAGTATTTGAAATGAATTTTAAATATGTTATTCAGACTGCAAATGTCTAGAGTAAAGTCAAATATCTTTGTAAAATTCACTTCCGGTCGCGTGTTTTCCTGTCCTCAAAATGAGAAGCTGAATGAGCAAGATCTTGGAAATGGTAAGAGATTAAGATACCAAAACTTATATGAGCAACAGACCATAAGATGTAGGCAAAACTATTTGGGTTCAGAGCGTCAGCCGTCTCTTCCTGTCGTCACAGGAAGTGATCAAAGAAATCGAAAATTTCAAATTTTCTTTTTTTAATTTAAAATTGCAACACTTTATTGCATCTTTTTCGCAGATTCCAAAGATATTGGTCCCACCGGAAAGAAAAACGACAACTTTCGGTAATAAGAGAAAAACTAAATAATTTGAGTATTTTACTTTCCCATAAATATTCTTTACAGATAAAGTATTTGAAATGAATTTAAATATGTTATTCGGAGTGCAAATGTCTAGAGTAACCTTAAATATCTTTCAAAAATTCACTTCCGGTCGCGTGTTTTCCTGTCCTAAAAATGAGAAGCTGTCTGAACGAGATCTCATAAACAGGTAAAAGTTTAAAACACCAAATTTTTATGAGTAATAGACCTTGAGGAGTGGGCAAACCATTTGGGTTAAACGCGTCAGTCGTCATTTCCGCTTGTCACAGGAAGTGATCAAAGAAATCATATTTTTTTTCTTTTCTTTTCTGAATTAAAACTTTTCTTTTCTGAATTAAAACTTGCATCAGTTTTTTGCATATCTTTCGCTGTTTCCACCGGAAACAAAAACGTCAACTTCCGGTGTTAGGAGATAAACTACTTTATTTTTTAATTTAACTTTCTCATAAATTTTTCTTATCGATAAAGTACTTGAAATAATGTTACGTATGTTGTAAATACTGCAAATGTCTAGAGAAAAGTAAGAGATTTTTATAAAATTCACTTCCGCTCGCGTGTTTACCTGTCCTCAAAATTAGAATTTGTTCTCACAATATTGCTTGGTTCGCCATGCGCTCGGCACTTTGAAGTGAAAGTTGCGGGTCCTTCGGATGAGACCTTAAAAACCGAGGCCCCGTGTCACGGCAGGCGTTGGCACGATAAAGATCCCTCACTGCTCAATGGCCCTGAGTGCCGAGTAAAGGTCAAAATTTGAAGCCCTTCACCGGTATATGGTGACGTCTCTATATGAGTGAAAAATTCTCGAATGGGACGTAAAACAATATACAATCAATCAATCAATCACAATATTGCTTGGCAACAGTAAAAGACTGAAGTCTAAAACTTTCAGGACTGAAAGGTCATCAGTTTAATTGAATCGTGAGAAAATCTTGTATCGTCGTTACTTCCGGTCGTGACAGGAAGTGATGCAGAAAAGTGAATGGTTAATGGTAAGCACTTTGGATTTTCACGCTGACGACCAGGGTTAAATCTCCAAAGTGTCTGAATTTCTTTTATCATTTTCTCAGCTTGAATTTTCGTTTTTATTTTCAGAAACGGACGGAAGACCTCTCATTGCTCGCAATGAGTTTCTAGTTAAGGTCTTCCGTTTCAGTCGGAAGACCTTATAGTGATTGTACTGTTTATTATTATTATTATTATTTTTTTTTTCCCATTTTTTGTCCAAGCGATTTCTCAGAGATGGCTCAATGGATTTTCTTGAAACTTTCAGGGTTTATGACAAATAAAATAAACTAAAACATTTTTAAGGATTTTGCAAAATTCACTTCCGGTCGTCAGATATGTCCGATTTCCGTTTTTTCAAAAGAGTTCATGTCCGGACGTTTTCTCAAAAACGGCAAAAGATTAAGACCTCAAACTTTCAGGGATTATAGATCATGACAAGTATGTTTGTGGAACATGTTTAAATCCGTCAGCCGTCACTTCTGGTCGTCACAGGAAGTGATCAAAGAAATCGAAAATTTCAACTTTTCCTATTTTAATTAAATCTTGTATCACTTAATTGCATCTGTTTTGCAGTTTTGAAATATGTTGGTCCCACTGGAAACAGAAACGTCAACTTCCGGTTACAAGCGAAAAACTACATAATTTGAGCATTTTACTTTCCCATAAATATCGCTTATAGAAGAAGTATTTGAAATGATTTTTAGATATGTTATTTAGACTGCAAATGTCTAGAGTAACGTCAAATATCTTGGTAAATTTCACTTCCGGTCGCGTGTTTTACTGTCCGCAAAATGAGAACTTGTCAAAGTGAGATCTCAGAAACGGTAAGAGATTAAGACACCAAACTTATATGAGTAATAGAGCTTAATGAGTAGGCAAAACCCTTTGGGTTAATAGCGTCAGCCGTCACTTCCGGTCTTCACAGGAAGTGATCAAAGAAATCACGAATTTCAACTTTTCTCTTTTGAAATAAATCTTGCATCATATAATTGAATCTCTTTCACAGTTTCTCTATGTGTTGGTCTCACTGGAAACAAAAAACGACAACTTCCGGTTATAAGACAAAACTATGTAAATGGGATTTTTAACTTTCCCAAAAATATCGCTTATAGATAAAGTTTTTGAAATGATTTTTATTTATGTTATTGAGACTGCAATTGTCTAGTGTGAAGTCAACCATCTTAGAAAAATGTGCACTTCCGGTCGCGTGTTTTTCTGTCCTCAAATTGAGATTTTGTTCACCAAATTGCTCAGAAACAGTACATTGCTGAAGTCTAAAACTTTCAGAACTGATAGAGAGTCCTCAGTTCATCTGCATAATGTAAAAATCGTACGTTGCCGTCACTTCCGGTCGTGACAGGAAGCGATGAAAAAAGTAAATTTTTAAAGTTTTACTTTCTTTTTACAGAAATGTTTGGCTAATACGGATGTTAGATAGACTGTAACAATGCAATTTATTTTCACCGGAAGGCCCAACCGAAAAACCGGAAGTTGTCTCAAACATGAGTAGTTTTTCATAGAAACTTTTAGGGAGGATCAGTTGTGAATAATTTAGGTGTAGAATGAACATTTTATTCATTTGGAGCACTTTCAATCATGACGTAGTACATAAAGAAAACAGGAAAGTAATTCCGTTTTTTTTTTTATTGTATTTACATATCTTTGGAAACCTTGAGATAACTTTTGTTAATTATTTAGAGTAATCTTATTGACAAGATTGTGGTTTTTTTTCCGAAGAAGTCAAGAAAACGGAAGACCTGTTATTGCCTAGGCAATAACTATCTAGTTATTATTAAGGTCTTCCGTCTTCACGGAAGACCTTATAGTGATTCTACTGTTTCTTATTATTATTATTATTATTATTATTTTTCATTTTTATTTTTCTGACCTTTTCAAATCGCGATATCTCAAAAACTACTCAATCATTTTCAGCTAAATTTTCAGGAATGATGTGTTATTTCATGCCATTTTGAAATATTGAAAAAGTTTGGAAAAATTCACTTCCGGTCAGGAATTATTACGATTTTTCACTTTTTCTACTAAAAATCTAGTCCGTGAATGTTCTCGGAAACTGTTAAAGGTAGGAGTCTGAAACTTTCAGGTATGATAGAAGGTGATTTGTAGATGTGTGATCGAAACATTTCGTGTGTCGTCGCCACTTCCGGTCGTCACAGGAAGTGATTAAAAAAGGGTAGTTTTTTGAACTTTTTTGTTTTTCATTATTTTTTTATGATATGTATAGGTTAAATAGAGAATCTTATCAGAATGCTAAATATGTAATTTATTCAAAAATGGATTAACCCGTACTTAGATATTTATTGCTTGCTACTATGATACGATGGTCTTTGATAGCGTAATGGTTAGCATGTTGAATTTTCACGCGGGGAACTCGTATTCAATCCCCAGAATGTCCAAATTTTTTCACATTATTGTTTGGGCTCAAATGTAATATTTTATTTATATTTAAAGGGGGGGGGGGGGTATGTCGTTCAACGTCAGAGCAATGGTGTTTGACTTCACAATGGCACTGTGTCTTTTTACTTCTTCATAAAGAGTTTGCAGTTAAATTTTGCACTATTCAAACCCCTAAATGTCCGATTTTTTTCACACTGTTGTTTGGGCTCAAATGTAATATTTTATCTTTAAAGGAAGGGGGGGGGGGGGGCTATGTCGTTCAACGTCAGAGCAATGGTGTTTGACTTCACAATGGCACTGTGTCTTTTTACTCCTTCATAAAGAGCTTGCAGTTAAATTTTGCACTATTCAATCCCCAGAATGTCCGATTTTTTTCACACTGTTGTTTGGGCTCAAATGTAATATTTTATCTTTGAAAGGGGGGGGGGCTATGTCGTTCAACGTCAGAGCAATGGTGTTTGACTTCACAATGGTACTGTGTCTTTTTACTCCTTCATAGAGAGTTTGCAGTTGAATTTTGCACTAATTAATGTGCATATGTCTGTGATATGACGAAATAAGGTAAAAATGTTAATGTAGCTAGGTACCTATGAAATTGAATCACAAATCGGAGATTTGTCAAATTATATTTTGAAAGTAGAATATATTATTTTCTCATCTTGATTGAATAAAAATAGCAATTTCAAATGAGAGGGAACTTCAATGACATTTATTTTAAGCAAGATCCGCCATAATTAAGAGCTCAAAGCGACTTAGCGGATAAAGGTATGGTTAATTAATGGTATACAGTGTATTAACACAATGAAATACATAAAAATCTGTATACTTGAAACAGTATGTGAAAAAATATGCTTTCACGTAAAGTGTCAATCATTTTGTTATGCCTGTGTGGTGCTGACTCAGGGAGGGGGGGGGGGGGGGTAACCTGAAATGCATGAAATCGGGTAAAATAAAACAAAATAGTGTAGATACATGTAGGTCTTAAATTAAAAAAAAATATTTAACATAATTTTATATTTTGTACAATTATATGTGAGAATCTCAAAGTTTAAAGAAATCCACACAAAGATATTTTGGAACGTAGGTCCTCCCCCCTCCTTAAAATGATATCTCGTATTTTTTTCGTTCCAGTTTTGCAATATTTTCAAAATATAAACGTTTAATTATATTTTATGTATGATTGATTGATTGATTGATTGTATGTTGTTTTAAGTCCCATTCGAGAATTTTTCACTCATATAGAGACGTGACCACCGGTGAAGGGCTTCAAATTTAGACTTTTACTCGGCACTTAGGGCTATTGAGCAGTGAGGGATCTTTATTGTGCCAACACCTGCCGTGACACGGGGCCTCGGTTTTTAAGGTCTCATCCAAAATATCCGCAACTTTCACTTCAAAGTGCCGAGCGCATGGCGAAGGAACTATTTTTTGTATGAAGGTGTGACAGGGAATGCACAACATAACATGTAGTTTAATGAGGAATCAACATCTATGAAGACAGAGAAGGGACGGAAGACCTTCTTGTTGCCATGGCAACAAGGTTTCTAGTTATTATTATTATTATTATTATTTTGACCAAATTTTGTGCAGGCGTTTTCTCGAAAACTATTGAGTGGTTTTACGTGAAACTTTCAGGAAAAATTAGTCATTGTATGAAGTTTGTTCATCACAAGGAAAATTTGGAAAATTCCATTCTGGTTCCAAGTTACGGGCAATTTCCTGATTTTTAAATGGAATGTTGTCCGCGAATGTTCTCAAGAACGGTTAAAGATATGAACTGGAGACTTATTGGAGAGCATAGAACGTGACATTTTAATTTGTGGAATCGCCTTTTCGTTCGTCGTCGGCACTTCCGGTCGTGTACGGAAGTGATCAAAGAAATCGTAAAATTTCAACTTTCCTTTTTTGAATTAATTCCTATATCACATTATTGCATCTTTTGTGTAGTTTCGAAATATGTTGGTCCCACCGGAAACAAAAACGTCAACTTCCGGTTATAAGAGAAAAACTACATAATTTGAGTATTTTTCTTTCCCATTAATGTCTTTTGTTGATAAAGTATTTGAAATGAATTTTAAATATGTTATTCAGACTGCAAATGTCTAGAGTAAGGTCAAATATCTTTGTAAAATTCACTTCCGGTCGCGTGTTTTTCTGTCCTCAAAATGAGAAGTTGTCTGAGCAAGATCTCGGAAACGGTTAGAGATTAAGATACCAAACTTATATGAGCAACAGACCTTAAGATCTAGGCATAAATATTTGGGTTCAGAGCATCAGTCGTCACTTCCGGTCGTCACAGGAAGTGATCAAAGAAATAAAATATTTCAACTTTTCTTTTTTTAATTAAAAATTGCATAACTTTATTGCAACTTTTTCGCAGATTCGAAAGATGTTCGTCCCACCGGAAACAAAAACGACAACTTCCGGTTATAAGAGAAAAACTACATCATTTGAGTATTTAACCTTCCCATAAATATTCTTTATAAATAAAGTTTTTGAAATGAATTTTAAATATGTTATTCAGACTGCAAATGTCGAGAGTAAACTTAAATATCTTTCAAAAAGTTCACTTCCGGTCGCATGTTTTCCTGTCCTTAAAATGAGAAGATTTCTGCTCGAGATCTCAAAAACTGGTAAAAGATTAAAACACCAAGTTTTTATGAGTAATAGACCTTGAGAATTAGGCGAAATCATTTGGGTTAAACGCGTCAGTCGTCACTTCCGCTTGTCACAGTAAGTGATCAAAGAAATCTAAAAAAATTAACTTTTCTTTTTTAAATTAATGCTTGCATCACTTTATTGCATCTCTTTCGCTGTTTTGAAATATGTTAGATTCCACCGGAAACAAAAACGTCAACTTCCGGTTTTAGGAGATAAACTACTTTACTTTGATATTTAACTTTCTCATAAATATTTCTCATCGATAAAGTACTTGAAATGACTTTATGTATGTTGTATATACTAAAAATGTCTAGAGAAAAGTCAAAGATTTTTATAAAATTCACTTCCGGTCTCGTGTTTACCTGTCCCTAAAAATTAGAATTTGATCTCAGAATATTGCTCGGCAACAGTAAACGACTGAAGTCTAAAACTTTCAGCACTGATGGTCAGTCATCAGTTATATGAATCGTGAGAAAATCTTGTATCGCCGTTACTTCCGGTACTTCCGGTCGTGACCGGAAGTGATGTAAAAAATGAATAGTTAACGTTAGCAAGTTGGATTTTCACGCTGAAGACCAGGGTTAAATTTCCAAAGTGTCTGACTTTCTTTTATCTCTTTTTCAGCTTGAATTTTCGTTTTTATTTTCAGAATTGGACGGAAGACCTCTCATTGCTCGCAATGAGTTTCTAGTTATTATTATTATTATTATTTCTCGGATTTGCGGGGTATTAACGCCAATCTATAAAACATTTTTTTTACACTTTTAAGAAATTGCCAAGAAGAACGCTAAACATCCCAAGACAACGTTCGGTGAAAAATAGTCAAAGGAATGTCAAGACTCCTTTGATAAAGTTAAGCAACACCATAACTAAAATATGCTTACTTTTCAATCCCTTTCATTTTGGAAACTAATACCACTGCGCACGGACTCGGAGCTGTATTATCTCACATGCAAAATGGACGAACTGTGGTCATTGCTTTCGCCAGCTGTTTACTTAGATCAAATGAAAAAGTCATCAAAGACCATGAGCAGTTCAATATTGGAACTTCTTGCACGTGAGTAAAATCTAGAAAATTTCGATATTCCCTCATTGGAAATAGATTTGTCATGTTCACAGAAAGCAACCCCTTGAAATTTTTGCCATCAGCAAAACTTGGAGCTAACAAAAGTGGGTGTCTCAGTTAATCAAAATCAAGTATCGTCCTGGTGAACTGAACACTAGCGCTGATGTCTTTTATGACTTTAATGGGACGGTATTATTCTAAATCTGTGCATTATATTGAACTAGTTTTCAATTGATATAGTTAACGAAGCTCAATCATCTGTCATATATATTGAGGCAGCAGATGTTTAATGTTTTGACACATTCCCTACTTATACTTAGGACTAACTTTCAGGATTTACAATCGAAAGACCCTGCTTCATTTTTGTATTGGAAAGTGCAATGAACTTCTTGTGTCAAAAACTGTCCCAAAACCAAGTTTTGTGTGCAAAAAAGTTATGTGTGCAAAAAATGTAAGATCATTCGGATTCTTTTTCGACAACTCAAAAACTTGGAAATTTGCGATGGTGTTATTCATAGTTGGATTAGTGACCCAAAGCTTGGTGACCTAAATCAATTCGTGCTTCCTGTATATCTTAAAGACGTTGTACTACAGAGTTTACAAAACGAGAATGGGCATAAGGGAATTGAGTGAGCTTTCAACATTATCAGAAAAGATGCTACTGTACTGGCCACAGATGTTCAAAGAAATGAAGGACTTTTGTCATAAATGTGAAAGTTGAACAGTTTAAAAATACTGCCTACACCAGTAAACACAAACATAAGACATTTGAGTGCATCAGAACCATCGAATGTGTTGCGATAAAAAAAGTAATCTCAGATCAAGAAGTCGAGAATTACAGCGTATCCTCTCTAAGGGAATGGCCACTATGAGTGTTGAATAAAACTCTATATAACTTATTTCGCTCTTTACTGCCAGCTAGGAATCGAAAGTGTTTTCTTACAATGTTATACCAAAGCCACGACCGGTTACTCACCTTACTTCTAAATGTTTAGTGGTTATCACTCTTCTGATAGATTTTAGACCAAAGCACGAAATCGTCAGATAACATCGACAGATAGGGAGAGTAACATTAATAGAAGCTTACATTCTCTTACAACAGAGGTCGCCCGGATGGCGCTGTGGTTAGAGCGTTTGCTCTAGAGTCGCGGAGTAAGGAGTTGTTCCTTACGTCGTGAGTTCGAATCCCACCGTGGGACGTGGAGACCGGTCCTTCGGATGAGACGGTATAAACCGAGGTCGCAGTAGGTCCTGGCACGAAAAGGATTCCTCACTGCTCAATGGCCCTGAGTGCCGAGTATAGGTCAAAATTTGCAGCTCTCCACCGGCAAGTGGTGGCGTCTCCATATGAGTGGAAAATTCTCGAGAGGGACATTATACAATAAACAAACAAAAATCTTACAACAGAGCCAAAGAAGAACTTATCAGAAAAGAAACAACGCAAAAACGGAGACGCGACTTTGGCAGATGAGAGAAAGAACTCAAAATTAGTGATAGAGTATACATTTGGAATCGAAGTGTGAAAGGTCGAAACAAGATCCAAGTCAAATGAAAACCGAAAGTTCATGTTGTTGTGGATAATCATTTAAATCGGTGAAGAATGTGAAACCGGTGAATGATGATACGGTGAAAAATGTAAATGGAGTAGAAATAATACTATTAATTTGTGAAAAGTGAATATTTTTTGTACCTTAGTTTGAGAAACAGATTTATTCAAATTTATTCTTGACAATATTATGTATTTTTCATATTGATGATATCTGATGATAATATTTTAATATGTATTTATTGTATTAGTTTAAAGATATATTAATATTTTGTTGGGGTTTTAAGTGGAAGAAGAGATCTACTATTTATTTCATATGTATTTATTCGTTTTTGAACAATTATATTTTTCTTTTCATTTAAATTAATCTTACATATTTTTGAAATTTTTCTTTTGCACACCGGATTGAATTGATTTTGATCTTAATTTTCATTGGTTATTTTTTATTATCCAATAGTTCTAATTTAACTTTAATATAAGTGACCGTTCAAACTAAGCAAAATAGGGCAATATTACCTTTACATCAATGAATATATATCTATCTAGCGTAAATAAAATACATCTTGTGGTCAATGTCTTTTTAGCCTCAAATTAAAAAAAAAAACGGATATCATCATCTGAATTCTTAATATTCCTAACTGGTCGGTTACACATATTATGCACTTAATACAGATACTTGGATCTCTTAATTATTTTTTTACGACTCAGCTGTTATTGAAAAAGATGTTGTTTGGAATTTTTTCCTGCAATTTTCTATGTTAAATTGGGCCCTTTTTAGTACCATTCTAAACTAGTGGGTAATGATTTCACCTTTGTCATTTCAACAAAACTGAATCTATACTTTAAATTAAACTTCTTATTTAAATTTTAACTTTCCTGGCTTGTAGTTCCTAAGAAAAGGATTTAAAATGACCCCACTCTATTTTTTACAATTTATGAATTTTCTACCCTCTCCTTTTGAAAGGTGAAATGACTCTTTTTGAAAAAACATCAATTCTCCATCTTAACAAAAGAAAGCTAGCGATTTTATATTTTTTCAAAGTCAGTAGAGAATGGAAATGTTAAAATTGTAAATATTTAATCAAAAGTTGACAACAGAATATACGTAATTGATGATAATTACCGAGGAAACAATTATCGTGTTTTTTAGAAATGGCAATTTTGAAAAGGAAACCATTGATAAGATTGTGAAGTATGAGGACATTCTGGTGTATAAGTGTATTTCCTTAATGTGCTTAAGCTATAAATTACATTTTCAAAAGGTGTATTAACGTACATTTTCTGCAAATTCTTTATTTCATTTCTCAAATTTGAAAAGCTATGTAAAGTTTAAAATATATCACTATAATTTAATTCTGGTTATAACACGGTATTTGATTGGATAAAAATTTACTTTATACCGTATTAATTCGGTTGCCTACGTCACAATGACTTGCGTCAAAACGTATCAATCCGCCTGACTTTACATTTAAATTTTGTACAATTTGAAGTCATTTTTTAAGGGCAATCATCTTTTTTCTTACACTAAATGAATGAAAATTAAATTATAAGGAATGAAATTAATAGCTTTTTTAAAAACCGCTAAACTGCCCCAACCCACTTTATACCGTATAAAGGAGATGGGTGAACATGACGAGCGATAAGCCTATAGTGTGACAAACATGAAGATGAAAAATTAAATTTCAATTATATCAAAATTTTCCTTGATATTTCGTCTAACATTAAAATATACTTTATGTAAAATATCTACAATTTGCAAAAATCCCTCAAAGATTGAAATTATTTGCATGTGAAATATTAGACACACACTAAAGCGGGCAAAAAGAGTCATTTTCGCATACTATAGCACTATTTGTCGATATGAGTGGGTCTTCGCTCCACCTTTTTGAAAGTTAATCCTCAAAGTTTGCATAAAAATATACATTTTTTGGTTACCAAAAATATGGAGCAATGACCCACTATACCTTAAAAATATACTTTTATGACATAACATTCGCTTCTTTTCGAGAAATACTTAAAGTCCATTAAGTCAAGGGTCATATCACAAACATGATTTAAATGCCACTCTTCGTCAGGACTTGTGTAGTCTAGTGGTTAGCGTGCTAGTCTCGAAAGAAAATGATACTCAGGATTTTTATTGCTAGCGTTCGAACCCCACGAATACCACATTAATTTTTTTAATAAAAGAATAAATTTTGCCGAGAAAATTTTCCTCAGAAAAGTTTTGTTTATCACAATTTCATAAATTTCAATAATGAGAACTTTATTCTAAATATTAAATTCACAAACTGAACATTATTTTTAAATCCTGAAGCTATAGGCTTTCTGCACGCTATGTTCGCCCATCTCCTTTGGTAGCTATTAAATTCATTCCTTAAATAATGGGAAAAAAAATGTGACGAAAACAAACAGTGATCACTCTGAGACTTCTTGTAGACAGAATGTATCGTGAAGAGAGTCAGTGAAAAAACACGGACTTCCGATAACAAAAGAGGTGGGATCAAGTGCCTAGAAGGAGTAAACATCCCCTGCCATGAGCCCTTTATATTGAAAAGGAGTAATTCGTAGTCAAATTTAGTAATAAAAACTAACTATTCGAATGAAACATATTGGGTAAAATACGATCCGATAATAGGTTGTATTTATTTAGCAAATGAGATCAATATAGCAAACAAAGAATTTGCGAAGTGCTGACTTTAAGCGAGATTGTTGAAGGCCCTGTGACATCAACATAATTAATAGTTACCTGTCTTGATTTAAGAATTGATATAACTCAAGTCAAGCTCTTGAATCAGTGCAATGAACATATACTGAATCAGTTGGGAGATATAAACAGTATATGCATGTGTCATTTTCAACCTTTTCTACTCATTTCTTTTCTTGCATATTTTCCCAAAACAGCTGAAATTTGCTAAAGATTAATTTTTAAAAAAAGAATATTGTCGATTTAATGTATTATTTTCCTGTTATATGAATTCCAAATAGTCATTTTCCTGGTTTAATGATTCAGCAATGATTTCCATTTTTTCGTTTTTCTGTCCATCATCATTACATGTAACGTATATCGCTGATTCATTATCAAGATTAGGCTGGTCGTATACTTGTGGTAGGAACATGTCCTCAATGATATTCAGCGAAATTTGATTGTTCTCTCTGAAACATAACAGAAAATTTAATTCTTGAATTTTAAAACTTTTAATTTCTCTTTCTAAAACTAAATATGTACTTATTCTAAACTTTCTACATTTAATTAGGGATTTTGAAGAAGGTAAATTTAAGTAATCTTTGTGATAAATCCGAAATATTTCAGCTATGTCCAGCAACAAAATAATGATTTCGATATTATTACATGGTATATATATGTAAACAATGTACCTCTTACAGAAGAAGACATTAGTAACCACCAAGATTGAGCCCCCACTAAAGATGATTCCAAAAACTACAGGCAGGATTTTTGCAACGTAGTTGTGTTCCGTTTCATTTTTTTTAACTTTTATAAAAAAATAAAACTACTGATCATAAATGTTGTAGATAAACTTTAAATTGAACAAGTTGAACATTACATAGTTATTAACATAAAATTACACTTGTAAAATTATTTTACAATTTTATATTTATCACTATGATGATAAGAGTATAATTTTTTGAAACTTCATGAATAAGTAATATTAACACTGTATGCATGATTCAGAAATTTGAATTAATGAAACTATTGAAATTCATTTTTAAATTATGGAATAATTAAAAATGAGAAGAAAATTAAGAAACGCACTAAATAATGATGCATTTTTAAAGAATTTCAAAGCATTTTTAAGGAATACATTTTTGTTCTTATTGTCAACTACTCATAGTGCAGACCAAGTCTTCCAACATTCTGTTGGAATTCCGATAGGCATTAATTGTGCCTATTTATTAGCTGATCTGTATTTATATTCCAAGAAGAAGAACTTATTAAAAAACTGAAACAAGAAAAGAAAAACTCTTGTTCTGGTCTTCAACTTGACATTTATCGACGATGTTTTATGAATTAACAATTATAGATACTGTCGTCCGCGTGGTGCAGTGGTTAGAGCATTTGCTCTAGAGTCGAGGAGTAAGAAATTGATCCTTCTGTCGCGCATGCGAATCCCACTGCGGGATGTGGAAATCAGTCCTTCAGATGAGACAGTATAAACCGAGGTCCCGTGTCGCAGTAGGTGATTGCACGAAAAAGATTCCCACTGCTCAATGGCCCTAAGTGCCGAGTATAGGTCAACATTTGCAGTCCTCCACCGGCAAGAGGTGGCGTCTCCATCTGAATGAAAATTTGTCGAGAGGGACGTTAAGCAACAAACAAACTAACAAAAAAAAACTAATACATGTAGTTTCTTTTACTCATATGTCTACTCGATATATCCTACTGAACTCAAAATAAAAGACACAACATAGTCTGCCACATCTGTTTCATATTTGGATGTTTTACTGCCTAAAGACGAAAATGACTACCTAATAACTAAACTGTATGACAAACGGGATCCATCGACAACTTCCCTTATTTATATCGTTATATTCCAACATTATTTCATATGGTGTTTACGTCTCCCACTGATTCGATACGCAAGAGCATGCACTAAGTACGATTTGAAACCGAGACAAGCTATTGACAAATAAGTTGTTGTTACATGGATATCAAAAACCCCGTTGAAAGTCAGCTTTTCGCAAATTCTACCGTCGTTATAACGACCTTGTTAGGACATACAACCTATCATTGAGTCACATTTTGATTGACATATTTCATGAAGATTGTTAGGCCTTTCTTTTTATATACACCAAAGCTGACACAGGACTCACGGCGGTTTGACCAGTCGACAGGGGATGTTTACTCCTCCTAGGCCCCAGATCCCATCTCTGGAATTTCAATGGGTCCGTTTTTTAAGCCCTGTTTACGGATTTTTATTGTTTGTAGGTGTCTCTTTTTCAGATCGATCTCTGTTCGTTATCTTCACCTTCTAGTATATCGTTTGAGCTCTTATAAGCTGATATGAATCAGCATGAAATAGTGGAACATAAAGAGCTTGCATTTTTAAATACTTCCTGTTGATCCGTATATCTGAGTGATTTTCAACATTTTAGTACTTTTAAAAAATCTTTAAAGTAGAAAAGGGGGATTAATTTTTTTTCATAGACGTAATAAAGTATGACATTAATTGCTTTCTGGTTTCATAACAATTGTTTGGCCATTTGTTTATACTGCCTTTGATTAATTACATATTATTCACGGCTGATGTGACAGGTCGAAAGGATGCTTACTTCTCCCAGGCTCATGATCCCAAACCTTTGGTGTTTCTTGGGGTCCTTGGTTTTGCCATGTTCACAGATTATTTACAGGATTTATGAGATGATCACAGTTCGATATCTTTTCCTTTCTCATTTCTTTGATTTTATTGTGAAGTTAAATGTTTCATCATTTGATGATTGATTAAAGAACAAAATTCTGTACTCCATTATCCTTTGATTTGATAAAGATGTCATTTTTCATGAAAATCTTTTATGAACAACTTCACTTTTACTTAAATTTCAAAATATAAACTTTTAGAATAAATAATAGAATAATAATAATAATAGAATAAAAAATAGAATATTTCATGTATTTCATCTTATTATGTTCCCCAAACGAAGTTTGGGAACATATTGTTTTTACTCTGTTTCTTATTAAGGTCTTCCGTTTCAGACGGAAGACCTTATAGTGATTCTACTGTTTCTTCTTTTTAAGGTCTTCCGTTTCAGACGGAAGACCTTATAGTGATTCTACTGTTTCTTTTTATTATTATTTTTTTTTTCCCCTTTTCTTGTCGGAGCGTTTTCTCAGAGATGGCTGGACGGATTTTCTTGAAATTTTCAGGGATGATAGAGAATGAAAATACCCCTAGGCGTTTTTTTCATTTTTTCAAAATTCACTTCCGGTCGTCAGATATGTCCGATTTCCGTTTTTTTCAAAAATATTTTGTCCCAGTCATATCTCAGAAAAGGTAAGAGATTAAGACACCAAACCTATACGGTTAATAGATCTTGAGGAGTAGGCAAAACCATTTGGGTTAAGAGCGTCAGCCGTCACTTCCGGTCGTCACAGGAAGTGATCAAAGAAATCGAAATTTTCAACTTTTCTTTTTTGATTTTTTTCTTTCATTACATTGTTGCATCTTATTTGTAGATTCGAAATATGTTAGTCTTACCGGAACCAAAAACGTCAACTTCCGGCTATAAGTGAAAAACTGCATAATTTGAGTATTTTACTTTCCCATAAATATTTTTTATACATAATGTATTTGAACTGATTTTTGAATATGTTATCAAGACTGCAAATGTCTAGAGTAACGTCAAATATCTTTGTAAAATTCACTTCCGGTCGCGCGTTTAAATGTCCGCAAAATGAGAACTTGTCCGAGTGAGATCTCAGAAACGGTAAGAGATTTAGACACCAAACTGATAAGAGTATTAAACCTTGAGAAGTAGACAAAACAATTTGGCTTAAGAGCGTCAGTCGTCACTTCCGGTCGTCACAGGAAGTGATCAAAGAAATCGAAAATTTCAAATTTTCTCTTTTGAAATAAGACTTGCATCATATAATTGTATCTTTTTCACAGTTACGAGATGTCTTGGTTCCACCGGAAACAAAAAACGACAACTTTCGGTTTTAAGAGAAAAACTACATAATAGGGGTTTTGAATTTCCCCCAACATATCGCTTATAGATAGAGTTCTTTAAATGATTTTTATATATGTTATTGAGACTGCAGTTGTCTAGATTGACATGAAATATCTTAATAAAATTCACTTCCGGTCGCGTGTTTTCTTGTCCACAAAATGAAAAGTTATTTCAGCGAGATCTCGGAAACGGCATGAAAGTAAAACACCAAACTTGTAGGAGTAATAAAACTTGGTGAGAAGGCAAAACACATAGGGTTAAAAGCGTCAGCCGTCATTTCCGGTCATCACAGGAAGTGATCGAAGAAATCGAAAATTTCAACTTTTCTTTTTAAAATTAAAATTTTCATCACTTTATTGCTTCCCTTTCGCTGTTTTAAAATATGTTAAATTCCACCGGAAAAAAACTTTAAACTTCCGGTTTTAAAAGATAAACTACGTTATTTCGTGGTTTAGCTTTCTCATAAATATCACTTATAGATAAGTAATTGAAATGTTTTTTTTTTTTTTTTTTTTTTTTTTTTTTTTTTTTACATATGCTGTAGATACTGCAAAAGTCAAGAGAAAATTCAGAGATTTTTATTCAGTTCACTTCCGGTCGTGTGTTTTCTTGTCCTCAAAATTAGAATTTGTTCTCACAATTGTTCGGCAACAGTAAAAGACTGAACTCTAAAACTTTCAGGACTTATAGTCAGTCATCAGTTCATTTGCTTGGTGTAAAAATCGTGTGTCGTCATTACTTCCGGTCGTGAGAGGAAACGAAGCAAAAAAGTATATTTTAAGTTATTTGGTTTCTACATAAGTTTTAGGCTAATACCGACGTTGGAAAAGACATGTTCATGCAAACAGGAAGTCGTATAACGGAAGACCTTCTCATTACTAGTAATGAGTTTCTAGTTATTATTATTATTTTTTTTTTTTCCCCTTTTCTTTTCTTGGCGATTTCTCAGAGATGGCTGGACGGATTTTCTTGAAATTTTCAGGGATGATAGAGAATGAAAATACGCCCAGACGATTTTTTAATTTTTTTCAAGATTCACTTCCGGTCGTCAGATATGTCCGATTTCCGTTTTTTTTCAGAAATATTTTGTCCGAGTCATATCTCAGAAACGGTAAGAGATTAAGACACCAAACTTATATGAGTAATAGATCTTGAGGAGTAGGCAAATCCATTTGGGTTAAGAGCGTCAGCCGTTACTTCCGGTCGTCACAGGAAGTGATAATAGAAATCGAAAATTTCAACTTTTCTTTTTTGAATCTTTTTTGGCATCACTTTATTGCATCTTATTTGTAGTTTCGAAATATGTTAGTCCCACCGGAAACAAAAACGTCAACTTCCGGCTATAAGCGAAAAACTGCATAATTTGAGTATTTTACTTTCCCATAAATATTTTTTATAGATAAAGTATTTGAACTGATTTTTGAATATGTTATTAAGACTGCAAATGTCTAGAGTGACGTCAAATATCTTGGTAAAATTCACTTCCGGTCGCGCGTTTAAATGTCCGCAAAATGAGAACTTGTCCGAGTGATATCTCAGAAATGGTAAGAGATTTAGACACCAAACTTATAGGAGTATTAGACCTTGAGGAGTAGACAAAACGAATTGGGTTAGGAGCGTCAGCCGTTACTTCCGGTCGTCACAGGAAGTGATCAAAAAAATCAAAAATTTCAACTTTTCTCTTTTGGAATAAGACTTGCATCATATAATTGTATCTTTTTCACAGCTACGATATGTGTTGGTCCCACCGGAAACAAAAAACGACAACTTCCGGTTATAAGAGAAAAACTACATAATAGGTGTTTTTAATTTTCCCCAACATATCGCTTATAGATAGAGTTCTTTAAATGTTTTTATAGATGTTATTGAGACTGCAGATGTCTAGAGTGACGTGAAATATCTTAGTAAAATTCACTTCCGGTCGCGTGTTTTCTTGTCCTCAAAATGAAAAGTTATTTCAGCAAGATCTCGGAAACGGCATGAAAGTAAGACACCAAACTTATAGGAGTAATGAAACTTGGTGAGAAGGCAAAACACATAGGGTTAAAAGCGTCAGCCATCACTTCCGGTCATCACAGGAAGTAATCAAAGAAATCGAAAATTTCAACTTTCATCATTTTTTTGCTTCCCTTAAGCTGTTTTGAAATATGTTAGATTCCACCGGAAAAAAAAAACTTTAAACTTCCGGTTTTAAGAGATAAACTACTTTATTTCGTGGTTTGACTTTCTCATAAATATCACTTATATATAAGTATTTGAAATGTTTTTACATATGCTGTAGATACTGCAAAAGTCAAGAGAAAATTCAGAGATTTTTATTCAGTTCTCTTCCGGTCGTGTGTTTTCCTGTCCTCAAAATTAGAATTTGTTCTCACAATTGTTTGGCAACAGTAAAAGACTGAAGTCTAAAACTTTCAGGACTTATAGTCAGTCATCAGTTCATTTGCATCGTGTAAAAAATGTTTGTAGTCATTACTTCCCGTCGTGACAGGAAACGAAGCAAAAAAGTAATTTTTTAAAGTTATTTTGCTTCTACATCAGTTTGAGGCTAATACCGACGTTGGATAAGACATGTTCATGCAAACAGGAAGTCGTATAACGGAAGACCTTCTCATTACTAGTAATGAGTTTCTAGTTATTATTATTATTATTATTTTTCTTCCTGGGTACTTTTTTGTCCGTGAGTGATCTCCGAAACTACACGTCCGATTGAGGTGAAACCTTTTTAGGGTTAATAGGAATGTTATGTAGATTTGCGGAACGAAGGTCATTTTGCGCCCACGTGCATGCACGTGCGTGCGCGTGCAATGCGTAAAATGACCAATATACTTGATATAGCTATAACTTTTATATTTTTTGATGAAATGCTTTGATACTCAGAATATAAGGATGTATTAATAGTGTAGACAAGATGACATGGTCAGAATGCGCATGCATGCACGTGCGCGCATGCGCATTGATTGAAATTACCAATACAATCGATATAGACTTAACTTGTACATTTTTTGATGAATTGCATTGAAACTCAGAATATAAATATATATTAGAAGTGTACACAAGAAGACTTGATCAGCGCACACATGCATGCACGTGCGCGCGCGTGCAATGAGTAAAATGACAGATATACTAGATATAGCTATAACTTTCATATCCTTTGATGAAATGCTTTGATACTCAGGATATCAGGATATATTAAAAGTGTAGACAAGATGACATGGTCAGAATGCACATGCATGCACGTGTGCGCATGCACAATGATTGAAATAACCAATACAAATGATATAGACTTAACTTGTACATTTTTCGATGAATTGCTTTGAAACTCAGAATATAAATATATATTAGAAGTGTACACAAGATGACATAATCAGCGCACACATGCATGCAAGCACGTGCGTGCGCGTGCAATGAGTAGAATGACCAATATACTTGAAATAGCCAAAACTTTCATATCTTTTGATGAAATACTTTAATACTCAGAATATAAAGATATATTAATAGTGTAGACAAGATGACATGGTCAGCATGCACATGCATGCACGTGCGTACGCGTGCAATGAGTAAAATTACCAATATACTTGATATAACCATAACTTTTACATTTTTTTATGTAATGCTTTGATACTCAGAATATATAGACCCTTTATAAATGTAGACAAGACGACATTGTCAACATGCACATGCGCGCGCATGCAATTCTAAAATGATCAATTTACTTGATATAGCTGTAACTTTTACACTTTTTAATGAAATGCTTTGATACTCAAAATATGTAGATATATTAATAGTGTTGACAAGATGACACGGTCATCATGGACATGCATACACGTGCGCGCGCTTGCAATGCGTAAAATGACAGATATACTTAATATAGCCGATTTTTTTTATCTTTTGATGAAATTTGAATATAAAGATGTATTAAAAGTGTAGACAAGTTGACATGGTCATTTTTTACATGCATGCCCGTGCGCCCGCGTGTAATGCGTAAAAAAACCAATATACTTGATTGCCTTTTTTAATGAAGCTTACAGGGAATAAGACACCAAAAGGAAGTTGGGGAGCGTTTGGGGAACATCTGTAACGGTCCCCGTTACAATTAATACTAGTTGGTACTTATTTTATCGTTGGCCGATAATCTTTCAATCTTTTATGTATAATCTTATATACAGAGAGCATAGGGAAATTCACTTTTTATAAGGACACTCACTTCCACCCCAACCCGGGTTGAACTCTTGACCTGCTGAATCTGTCTCCTAGCAGTACAGGAACAGATGGAACTCTCGCGGCGCCGCCCTACACTACACGGTCATTGAGAATGTTGAGAATGAAAGTGAGATACAACTAGTTGAACAATTGTTTTAATAGAGGATCCTTACCAAAAATCGGTATACATATTGTTTTAAATCTGTATCATTCATTGAAGATAATTGAATATTCCCTCACCAGTTTTTCTACATCCTAATGTTCTGTCACAATATTGTTGAGTAGTACAGTTACATTTACTAGAACAACCAAATCCATAATAACCATGAACACACGGTCCTCCTGAACAGTTCACTCCAAATGTACCAATACAGGCTGAAATTTTACTACCAGTAGCTTTTGCATCAATTGTATTTTGTGTACATGTTAAAGATTTTTGAGATATTCATTTACATTCCATGTACAAAATAGTTTCAGAATTTTTGGGGGTTTAACTGAAACTGCTTATAATAAATGTAAAAATATATATATATATAATTATAATGTGACAAATTATACCTTTGAACGTTGTCAGAAAAATGCAGAAAAAAATCATGATACATTTATCAAAAATGTTGGATTTATAACAAACAATATGATTTAATGTTACTATTTCATTTAATGACAATACCACGTACTTTCTAATGAAACATGCATTTTTCATGGATAGTTTCCCATTTATTTAATATATTTCCTGTTGTCTACTGATTTTCAAAATTACTGCTATTGAAAATAGATAGCCTATTTAAGTAATGTATAAGTAAAGGGTTGTTAAATCTGGTTATATTTCCAGAAGATCGAATATTTCACCGTCTACTTTATATTGTGTCAAACAAAATATTAAAAAGGAATAGGAATTCAGTTAAAGAAAAGAGTTTGTAGGCCTAGTAAACTAAAATTCACAGATCAAAGAAGGCTTGCATATTTGTTCATCAAGAACAACATAAATGTAGACGAATGGGGTTTTATTCCTAGTCCTACCAGCTCTTTCCCTCTATCGAATTCCTTTTCATTTTTCAATATTTTGTCCCCCGTGAATCAATAGTAGACAGTGGAAAGCTCAGTGTTTCAGAAGTATCGCAAGTTTTTCAATTCTTTGATTAAAAAAACATCTACAACAGGCTTTCTTTTGTCAAAAGCATTCATTTTGTTTGTTTGTTTGCTGTTTAACGTCCCTCTCGAGAATATTTCACTGTATGGAGACGCCATCAATTGCCGGGGGAGAGCTGCAAATTTTGACCTATGCTCAGCACTGAGGGCCATTGAGCAGTGAGGGATCTTTTTCGTGCCAACACCTACTGCGACACGGGACCTCGGTTTATACGGTCTCATGCGAAGGACCGGTCTCCTCGTCCCGCAGTGGATTCGAACCCGTGACCTAAGGATCAACTCCTTACACCGCAACCTTAGAGCAGACGCTCTAACCACTGCGCCACTTGGGCGACTGTATAGACGGCCCATGTCCCACAGTGGGATTCGAACCCGCAACGTAAGAATCAACTCCTTACTCCGCAACTCTAGATCAGACGCTCTACCACTGCGCCACACGGGCGACAGCAATCATTTTCAACATTAGCGATCGACCGGAAGTACTTGTATACATGTATACAAAGAAAACGGTTAAGTTATTTATGAAAACTACATAACATAACATAAGAAAGTAGAAGCATTGTCATTTCATAAAAAACTGATTTCAAACTTTAAATATTTCATTTTTAATATATTTTGAAGAAAAAAATATGGCAAAAAAATTCTCAATAATTTCTGGGAACACCATAGCAAAATAAATAGCACTGATTTCAAAACAGCTATATTTATTGATGAGTTGGCATCAAGAAAAAATAAATTCCATAAAATTTCAAGAATACGAGGGTCGTTCGACAAATAATGCAATAGGTCATCTAAAATTAAGAAAAGTGCGTAATACATATTCGAAACATTTTCAATCCCTCAAAGCATTCCCTATTATCCTTTACACATATCTTAAATATTTGTACCCATGACCAGAAAACCTCAGCATACCCATCTTTCGGGATGCCCCAAAGACACTGATGAATATAACTTTCCATGACATATCTAATATTGTACAATCTTCCTTTGATTGTTTTCATGCATTTTCAGAATAAAAAGATCTCACAATGGCTGAGATCTATAGTGAATGTGGGGGATGACAAAGCTCTGTAAGCTTTTTTTCCCTTCAGAATTTCATTTATTTCTCTGTGCTTATTTGCAGAAGCGTTGCCAGGTGCAAGAAAATTACCCTGGAACAGTATTTGGACTTCCTTTGCAGGAAATCTGTTTATCTTTCCTCAGTGCAATTTCAACATAAAAGTTACCATAGATGGTCCTTCCTTTGGGTGTATCTACATGTTTTACTGGACCTCTTAAAAAATGAAAACTAATAAAATATGCCTGAAGCCCTTGTTTCTCAGTACAATAATAAGAACGATAGCTTTAAATTTTCTTTGATTCCATATTTTATTATTGATCTTTCTTTTTGGCCATAAAAAGTGCACCCATGTTTCGTCATCCATCCCGCTAAAACAAATCTACTATTTTGTTAAAATATTTGTTTAAAGTAGGCTGTTGGCATATTTAATGCGTATTTTTCTCTTAGGCAATTTTAAGAAAATAAGGCATATATCTGATAGAAATGTTATTATATTCATTTCCGTTGTCAGAATTCTATAAAATGTTATGACGATGAAATGCTTAGTTATGGCATGTCAAACGTTGCAATATTCGATCTTTGCCATTTGCATTGTATAATTTTCCATTTGTATTGTATAATTCTTATTTGTATTCTATAATTTTCTATTTGTATTGTATAATTTTTCATTTGTATTGTATAATTGTTATTTGTATTCTACAATTTTTATTTGTATTGTATAATTTTTTATTTGTATTGTATAATTTTATTTGTATTCTATAATTTTCCAATTGCATTGTATAATTTCTTATTTGTATTGCAACATTTCTTATTTGTATGCAATAATTTTATCCGCGGATTGTTTATTTGTTTCGTTACGAAGGATTTCATTGGTCAAGTTTTAGCCTGTATCGGGTTGAAGATGTTCTGGCCGGGTGCTCAAAGCAAACTGGGCTCAAATATGTATTTGCGTGCATGTGGCAGATGGCAAAAAAATAATCTGTCCTTAGAAACCTTGAGTGGTGGTACCTACACCCACCCCCAAGAACTGAGTTTTCGGGTTTGGGCAGATTTTCTTCTTTTCCTTTTCTCTCCTTGTCTCTGGTCATATTGGAAATAAATATTCTCTCCTGCGAGAGAATGAAAATAAATAATCGGATTCGACAAAATTTGCCCCCCCCCCCACGAGAATCATATGACCCTCCCTTAGCATGCACGCATAGAGGAGCCGAGATTGTGTTGGGCACCTGAAACCTTTATACAGACGAACGACCAATGAAATCCTTCGTAACGAAATAAATAAACAATCCTCGGATACAATACAAATGAAAAATTATCGCATACAAATAAGAAATTATGCAATACAAATAAGAAATTATACAATGCAAATGGAAAATATAGAATACAAATAAAATATCATACAATACAAATGATTCTTTTACAATACAAATGGAGAATATAGAATACAAATAAACGTTATACAATCCAAACGGAAAATTATAGAATCCAAATGGAAAATTATAGAATATAAATAAAAATTATACAATGCAAATGGAAATTATGCAATACAAATGAAAAAGTATACAATACAAATGAAAAATTATACAATACAAATAAAAAGTATACAATACAAATGGAAAGTTATACAATATACAAATGGAAAAGATCGAATATTGCAACGTTTGACATGCCATACTAAGTGTTCTAGCAATGTCTTTGGATGTAAATCTGGCATTTTCAGATATCATGTTGCACATTGCATCGATAATTTTTTGGTTTCCTACAAATTTCAATCGACAAGTTTGACTTTTATATTTTAACTCTCCTTTTTTACTTTTGAATTTCTGAATCAATCTGAAAACTATACAACGTTAAAGACTATTCTTTCCACATATGAAAATCATATCTTTATTATGGGTTCTTCGGCGATTTATGTAAAGAAGCACAGTTTTCACATACGCTCTCATTTTCGTCTTCTTGGCAGAGATCACAGTTTTCATTTCAGTGTAGTGACCAGGCATACTTTAAAAGTGAATTTCTTTGCGAGGACAATAGAAAAAATCATGGGGTTTTCTGTGATTAGGAGCTCTTTAATTGAACGTTTCAACTATATATGAAAAAATAAAATTAAAAAGATCTTCATTTACTATGATATACTATTTGTTGCATTATTTTTTGAACGACCCTCGTACAAATGATTTGATTCTTTTGAAACCCACTATTTGATTGGATAATAAAAAAAGAACAGTCACTGTGTTTCGCACGTTACAATATGTCTTGTGTCAAATGTATTTGAGTCCTTTTTGGCGTAGCAAATAAAAAATGAAGAAAAAAATCAACCAGCACAAGATTTAATTAAAAAAAATAATCTTTAAATAAAATATCTCTCAGATTTAGAAAAGGACGTTTTCACGAGAACACTTCACACATGAATATTTATATCAATTTTTACATTTCTAATTGTTTTCTCTGTGATAACTCTTTGAAAGTTAGGTGAGTCATGCGCGGATCTAGAGGAGGGTTGGGAGGGGGGTCCGGACCCCCTCGAATTTAGAGTTATTAAAACTATACACTGAAACACATAAAAAATGACTTTGGAGCCCCGTAGAAAACGTTGACCCCATCACGTTTTGGAAATGGATTTTACTTCTTTTTTTCAAGGAATTTCTGGGTTGGAATTTTTTTTTGACTGGGGCGGACCCCCCATCCTGGAAAAAATTCCTGGATCCGCGCCTGTAAGTTGATTTCTTGATAATTCAACCGGAATGTTAATTTTGCCAGGTGAAAGGCTAGGAGCCTTTTATGCATGTCAATCTCGTGCGGCTGTCTTTGTGTCTGACGTCAGTGCAAGGGCACCTCGTGTATTTTAAATCTTTTAAATTTATATTTACAACTTTAGTTCACAATAAATGTAAATATAAGGAATCACTGTCCAGTTTGTTGGATGTATATATGCCAGGGACATCAACGATAGTTGGAAACGTGGGATAATTTATGCATAACGGGCTTCGCCCGTTATGCAGATTATCCCATGTTTCCAACTATGGTTGATACCCTGGCATATCCAACAAACTCTAGACGGTGATTCCTTAAGCATTTCGACAATAAACACATGAGAAACTCCTCCAAAGATGTTTAATTCTTAATTCACATATGACTTTGTATTAAATAATTATTGACAAATCTAGTAAGACGAGCATTGACTTACGTAAGCAATAGGTATTCTTAAGGAAAAAATTTGAACAGCATCTCAGTGTTCCCCTAAAATTGATAATTAATGCATATTAACAAAAATAAACAAAATAGTACAATGATATAAATGTTCACTAAAACGAACTTATTTGCAATTTTCGCGTTTATGTACCTTGAAGTTTTGCAGACTCCTGCTGTTTTTTTGAAGCTGATGGTTACATATATATCAACAAAATACACAAATATAGCAAACCACAGCTTAATGCATCCCATGTTTTGAATATGTATTAAGTTTTCTAATTACACTTTCGGAAACAACACGCATTTTAGTCTTGAAGTGAAAAAAATTTCCATTCTATAAGATCAAATCCATATATGCACTTGTAATTATTAATTTAACGCAAACGATATCATGCGCTATAAAATACTGACACTGATAAACAATTCAGTTCACGTGGACTGAAATAAAGTACATTTGCTGCATTGTTCTGTGGTCGGTTAATAAAAAAGATGTTGTTTGTGAATAGAGCATTTATCAAAGGATGACTGCACTTAAGGACATGCTAAAATTGCAACAAAATAAACTTTCAAAACAAGCATTTTTTTTAATTGCAGGAATGGTCGACATCTAATCTACAACTTTACGTAATTACATTAAATAAGAGTTTGTATTTACGAAGTACGCAGCTGTTTTCAAACGCAGGGATCATCACAATTTCTTGAATCTACGGACAATAACGAGGACGCCCACTTCTTGAGATGAATAGACAAACATGCGCTCATGATTTCAAAGAGAGAAAAAAACTGCTTCTTCTTGCATTCACTCTCTCTGTTGTAAGCAAGGGCTGTGGCATGTTGAATATTATAATTCACCACTTGATTTCTTACCTCAGGAAACTCTGTGAATACTAAATTCCGTCACGTGATTTGTGAGGTAGCATGTTTTGTGCTAACTAGGACACTGTATTCGAACACGTTGAATTGTTAGGCATCGATTCAAAATATTCTTACCTGACATGGACTTGCGCATATTAATTTCGTTTTGAAACCTTTGTTAATAGTGTACTTAATTGTGTCATAAGAATAAAGGGGGAGATGGGAAAGAGTAATCTCGTATTTTTATGCCTCCGTAATCGAAGATTCGGGGGCATATAGTTTTTGCCCTATCCGCCCTTCTGTCTGTCTGTCTGTCTATCTGTCTGTCTGTTTGTCCGCAAAAAACTTTAACCTTGCCCATAACTTTTGATTGGTTGGAGCTATGGCTTTCATATTTCACAAGTGTATTCCTTGTGACAAGACCTTTCTTTGGGTATCATCATTTTTGACCTTGACCTTGGAGTTTGTCCCACTTTTGCAAAATTTTATGAGACTTTAACCTTGGCCATAACTTTTGAACACTTGGATCAAACTTCACAAGTGTATTTCTTGTAAGAAGGCCTTCCTTTGGATATCAACATCTTTGACCCTTTTACCTTTTGCCCTTTTACCTTGACCTTGGAGTTTGATCTACTGTTGAAAAAACTTTAACCTTGGCTATAACTTTTGAACAGTTTGAGCTAGGTCTTTCATACTTTGCATGTGTACACCTTGTGACAAGACCTTTCTTTGCATATCAACAACTTTGACCTTTTGACTTTGACCTTGGAGTTTGCCCCTTCTTCAATTTTGAGAAATTTTAACCTTGGCTATAACTTTTGAACAGTTAGTGCTAGGGTTTTCATTCTTCACATATGCATTTCTTGTGAGAAGACCTTCCTATATATACCACCAACTTTGACTCTTTGACCTTGACCTTGGAGTTTGACCTACTTTTAAAAAACTTAACCTTGGCCATAACTTTTGAACAGTTGGTGTTAGGGCTTTCATACTTCACATGTCTATTCCTTGTGACAAGACCTTCCTTTTCATACCAACAATTTTTGGCATTGACCTTGACCTTTAAAATACTTTTAAAAATCTTTAAAATTGGCCATAACATTTGAACGTTCGGCTCTAGGGCTTTCACATTTCACGATCATGTGTATCACTTGTGACAAGAACTCCCTTGGGCACCATTTGACCTTGACCTTGCCGTTATACTTAGTTTTAAAAACTTTAACCTTCGATATAACGTTTTAACGGTTTTTACTAGGGCTTTCATATTTCACAGGTATTTTCCTCGAGACAAGACCTTTCTTTGAGTACCAACATTTTTTTTTATTTCTTGACCTGGAGTTTGACTTGCATTTATGAAACTTTAACCTTCGCCATAAGCTGCCATACGGGGGCATCAGTGTTTCACCAACACATCTTGTTATACATGTCATTGTTATTTATCAAGTCTAATTTTAGAGCCATTCTTACAATGTTAGCTCCACATCTCATGCATACCTAATGTTTAACCAAGGGCAGGAAAGTATTAATTCTCTATATTTGGAAAGCAGCAAGGACAAAAAACATAGATTTTTTTTTTTTATTGTATCACAGTCTAAAATCATTTTAACATTTAAATTTTGGTGCCAAATTGACAGAATTCTTTAGTAAATATACAGAAGTGAAATAAGGTTAAGATATAAAAGCAACAGAAGCGACGGAAAAAAGACCCAAAACCCATCGTTAAGTGCAGTTATTCATAACAACTTAAGTACAATTTTAGAATGCAGCAGAAGGTGGAGCCACACATATATATTCCACACTTTATTATAACAACTAACAAACAAAAATATACTTCTACAAATTAGAGTACCTCAAGACTTGAATTAAATGCAAAAATCTTTAGAAACCACAGTTGTACACTGTATAATTTATCCTGAACTACGACAAATGTGCAGCATAAAATTCTTCTTAAGATTTAACCAAACGAAATGATTGCTACAGAAATATCGATATCTAGATGACACCAATGTGTTTGAGGAAATGCTGATGCCGCTTGGTTATATAAATATCTGAAATTAAGCCCCGCATCCTCTGACCCCGAAGGACACGTACAAAAATGTAAGTATGGATGATACAGACAATCTTTAAAGGACATTGAATCGTGCAATCAAAAATCTTAAACAAATTTTTTACGGTACTGCTCCGTAGAACCGAAGGTCCTACTCTGAACCCTTTTTTCGATTTTTATTTTAGCTCTATGTGTACACATAGAGCTAAAATAAAAATCGGAAAAAAATAGGGGTCAGAGTAGGACCTTCGGTTTTACCAAGCATTTACGAAGAACATAAGTCACCTTTTCAGAATTTTTCCTATAATATTTTCTTACCCAAGCGAACCGTGCACCAAATACAGTCATTCTTTGTAAAACAAATACATGTACATTGAAAACTGTTATAAAAAACAGTTCGAAACAAAAAATGTCTGACTTTTTATCTCATAAAATTTAGAAATTTAGCAACCAATAATTTGTGGCATGTCAAACGTTGCAATATTCGATCTTTTCCATTTATATTATAAAATTTCCCATTTATATTCTATAATTTTCTATTTGCATTGTATAATTTTCAATTTGTATTGTATAATGTTTATTTGTATTCTATGATTTTCATTTGTATTCTATAATTTTTATTTGTATTCTATAATTTTTCATTTGTATTGTATAATGTTTATTTGCATTATATAATTTTTCATTTGTGTTGTATATTTTTTCATATGTATTGTATAATAATTTTCAATTAGTTTTGAATAATTTTTATTTGTATTGTATAATTTTAAATTTGCATTCTATGGTTTTCTTTTGTATTCTATAATATTCCATTTGTATTCTTTAATTTTCCATTTGTATTCTATAAATTTACATTTGTATTGTATAATTTTATAATACAAATGGAAAAGTATACAATACAAAAGGAAAATTATACAGTACAAATGAGAAATTATACAATACAAATGAAAAATTATGCAATACAAATTTAAAATTATACAATACAAATGGAAAAGAATAGAATACAAATAAAAATGATACAATACATATAAAAAAAAATATACAATACAAATGGAAAACTATACAATACAAATGGAAAATTATAGAATACAAATTAAATTATACAATACAAATAAAAAAAATTATACAATACAAATAAAAATTATACAATACAAATGGAGAATTATAGAATACAATTAAAAAAATTACAATACAAATGAAAAATTATAGAATACAAATGAAAAATTATAGAAATTATAGAATAAAAATGGAAAATTTTACAATACAAATGGAAAATTATACAATACAAATGGAAAATTATACAATGCAAATGAAAAAGATCGAATATTTCAACGTTTGACATGCATAGTGTCACATAGGGCCTTCTTCTTTTTTTACAGTAATTAAAAATATGTAACGATGTTGAGGAATTTGTACATTTAGAATTGATGCAATCTAAAACTCAATTATTTTGGTACTTTTTTTAATTTAAATACCAAGATGGTTATAAATGGAACGATATTGAAAAAAAAACAAGTTTCAAGTTGACAAACACCCCCCCCCCCCCAGCACACGACGTATGTATTATACGAATTATGAATTATTCTTCTTGTTATTATGAATTATGTACTTTTTTTATGCCCCCTTAATTTAAGATTCGGGGGCATATAGTTTTTGCCCTGTCCGTTGACTTGCATTTGAGAAAGTTTAACCTTTGTTAAGAGTTGCCATACTGGGGCATCAGTGTTTCACAAACACATCTTTTTTTTTTTTTTTTTTTTTTTTTGCTCGATCTACTATGGAATTCCATGCCCATTTTCTATACAATGCACCAAGATTTTCCCTTGTATTTCACAGAGAAGTTATCCTTTAAACAAAATGTGTGTGTGGTTTTTTTTTTATTTGTTTGTTTGTTTTGTTTGTTTTTTAATAAAGTAAACTACTTTTACTCTGAATATAGAAAATTGATTTTTAAAATCAATAATTAATCCTGATATTGTAGATAATATATTAATTTTATACAAAAATCAAGATCACATATCAATCAACTGTTCATTATTCAAATAATGTACACTGTATCAGAAACTTGATCAGAAACGTTTGGTATGTAATCTCTCTCTCTCTCTCTCTCTGAAAAAATATCAAGTTCTTGACTAGCTAACGTTCAGTCATTACTATCACCTACTAAAACAATACATAATCATACCTATCGTATTAACAGGGTGTCTGTCCCCGTCCCCACTTTTTTATATCCCTTTTACTGTTTATTATGGAAATTTTCATTGAAAAATCCGTTCCACCCCCCCCCCCCCCCCGTCCCCAGTCCTTTTGTGTTGCAAAATGGTCATTCTATTCATATTTTATGTCGTTAAAAAGGAGTGGGACATCACCCCTCCCCAAACACCACCTAACACAGAAGAGTTGGGGTGGTTTATAAGTTCAATGTTCTTTTAATTTATTTATTTATTTATTTATTATTTTTGTGTATTGAAGTTTTTACAGGCATCTTCCCCATTTTGAAAAAGACAACTATTTGTCTCAATGGCTGTTAGTGTTGAATTTTCCCAGTTATGACAGTAAAATAAATATAATAAAGATATTTTGGAGAAAAAACTGCTATGCAACAATCCACGAAGTTTCTAACTCACGGAAACTGAAGGAATCGTGAAGTTTCCCATTAGTTCCGATGAAAACGGAAATATTTTGTCTGTTTAGAATATTCTGTTTCCTACATTTTGATCACGTGCCCCAACCAAAATGGCGCTGTGCTGTGCTAGTAAGTGTTTGAAAAAGAAGCCGTTGTATTCGCCCACATTATGTCTTATCCCTAGTCTTTGACGTTTGATTTGTGTTGAAATTACTTTAAGTTTTATATATTAAAATGGTAAAGCAGTATTGTTAAATGCTTTTATACGAATCGTGATGACAAAATACCGGTGTAGTAAAGACGGGACAGCGTGGTTTTGTTTGTAAACTATATCAGTAATATACATTATTAATCAAAGGGAAAATGACGTGTTAAGCTTTAAATATATATTTTTTTAATACTCTATGATGCCTATTAGTTTATAAAGTAAAGCTATGTATTTTGTACGTGATTGTTGAGCATCATATTGCATTGATTTATTTGCTTGGAACTTCTTTGTATTGCATTATTTAAATCTTTTTAATAGTCAGTAATGATGTTCCTGAGCAACCTGTTATATCACCAGTATCTGGACACATCTATGAGCGACGACTCATTGAAAAATACATAAAAGAAAATGGCTCTGATCCAATGAATGGGGAGAAGCTGGGAATAGAAATGCTTGTTGAAGTCAAAGGTTTGTGATTTTACAAAAATGATAACCATTAAATCACTAGATCTGTAAAATTTCTTATAGATGACAATTTCATAGGTATAGAATATAAGCGGTAGGAAAAATAAGTGTTTCTTTCCTAACATCAATTATTTTCATTTTAGCATCACCTCTGGTGAAGCCCAGACCACCCTCTGCCACAAGTATACCTGCTATACTCAAAGCACTGCAGGATGAATGGGTATATCTTAATTATTTATAGTGTTACTATTTGTAGACTGGTATTATTTTTAAAAATTGTTTCAAGAATCAAATGTCTGCATTTCATCAATTTTTAGGATGCTGTAATGTTACACAGTTTTACACTGCGACAACAGCTACAGACAGCCAGACAAGGTAATCCTGACAATTACAAAGATAAAGTTCTGTATTGTTCAATAATGCATGGAGTATTGCATCAATGAAAATCAAAATGAACCTGATGCAAGTACCAACCTAGGGGGCGACTGGGGCAAAATAGTCGCTTTTGAGCTCCAAACTTCGCCGTAATTTATCACGAAAGAGAAGTTTAAGTCGCTTTAACATTTGCAACCCCTTTATTGAAAATCATAAAAAATCTATTAAGAAACATGGTAGTATCGTCACTTTTTCATAAATCTGGTTTTATTACTGCTGATATAAGTGAAACAGCAGGGCACTTGCACCTGTTTTGCTACTAATGACCAATGCATCGAATACTCTGTCGGAACTCCTCTAGATTTTACGCTTCCGTGTATGAAAAAGTCCATTCTTAAAAGTTATACACAGCAAGACGCAAAACCGCTGGACAGCTATCTGTGTCATGCCAAAGATGTTGGAGATGATTTTAGATCTTTTTATTGTCAAATAATTAAAACATGCTGTGGAATACAGACATATTTTTACTGTTATGTTGAGGAGTTACATGTATTAACTGTCTCAGAAATTACACACGTCTGATAAACATAAGTAGTTCAAACGGCATGTACTGTTTCAAAACTTTTTTAGAAAAAGAATTTAACATTGAAAACGAATTTTGAAGAGAAAATAACAAAATTATGACTATGCCAAGAGCCTGAAAATCTAACCCTGAGAGGAGAGAAAAACGTGTGAATCATATAAAAGTTAATTGTGCATACTACGCAGGAAATGAAAAAAAGTTTGATAAACAAGTTTATCAATTAGAAACTTTTACATTGTCATTGTTTTATATATTTTGCTAGATATTTATATACCTTGTAATTATAATTTTTTTTAAAGAATCTTTTTTCTCTTTTTTAATTATTTTTACTAGGATGTTTAAATAATACAGAAGAAATTAATGAAATGTATTTAAGTGATAAATAATGAAATGTTTTTATTTTTAAAAAGTTTAATAATGATCAATGTGCGCCACGTGCACCAAGAAGTCTCCCTGGAATTCAAAACTTCTCCCTACATTTCTCTGAGGGAGAAGTGAAGTCTCCCTAAATTTTGGGTCTAGGTTGGTCCCTGCTGATGAATAGTTTTTTTTCCATTAATCATAGCTTTTTTTTTTCAATGTGTGGTTCAGTACCTGACTTTTCTAGGATTATATAAACCAGCAATTTATTTTCTTGAAATGTAAAACTTAAGAACTGCACCAAGCAGTTTTGAATTTCACAATTTTCAATAAACACAGTTACTTGTATGAGAATGATTTGCCAAAGGAAATTCGAACTTTCTTCCTTATGAAAATACTATTTTGACAACCTTGATATATATTTTTACATCACATTTAAGAATATTTCACAATATGATATGACTTTTTCGAATAGAATTGTCCCATGCACTTTATCAGCATGATGCTGCTTGTCGTGTGATTGCTCGTCTCACCAAAGAAGTCACAGCTGCCAGAGAAGGTAAGAGTTTACTATAAAAAGACAATTTTATTTTTGTATGCCATAGGGAATATAAATCATAGACAAAAGTTTATAAAAATTAGAAAAATGGAACTTTGATGAGCACAGGGTTCGACACTAACTTTTTAAGGCTTTAGTCCAGCCGGACTAGTGCTTCATTACTTTTACTAGTCTGCACGCGATTTTATTAGTCCGTCAAAAAAAAAGAAACATCAAATTGATGTTTTTTAACATTAATTTAACGTGACAATTAAAATACGTATTATTTTTTGAAATAAACAAAGTATTTACGTGAAATATATTATTCCACAGATTCATTGAAATCTCGCAATCAGCAAGTGCGATCGTATTCCCGATTTTTTTTTTTTTTTTTTTTGTCTTTACATTACATCCAAAACGTCCAACATCTTTCTTAAAAGTGTCATACTAAATCATGATCGCTAATACCTTATACTTCGATCAGTAGAAAAATTAAGCGCTGAACTGACCCGGCATTGCATAACTACCCGCCAAAAGCTGGAAATCTAAAAATACCCGCGGGGTTTTCCAGTAAAAGTTGTCGAGAATCGGACATCGGTAATTTATTCATATTGTTTTTCAGAATTTTTTATTGGTCCGTTCGGACTAATTAGCCACATATTTTATTAGTCCGAATGGAAATGTATTAGTCTGAGACTAACGGACTAACGTTAGTGTCGAACCCTGTGAGCAAATATATTTTCTACACTGTGAAGTGGAATTCCACTTTCAGGATATTTCATTTCTTAATTTTTTTTTAATACCACTTTAAAAATATACTGTTCAGGGGTGTGCAATTAGCATCGCCCGACGCCCGGGGCTACCATTTTTTTGGGTTGGGCTAGTAGTTTTCTGCACAGAGGTAGCCCCTTGGGCTAGTAAAAATTAAAACTACCAATGTTATATATGAAAATTACTATCAGTTTTTTCACTCACTATTTGCTATTAAATTCTCAAAAAATGAAAAAAATTTCGGCAGCATGTTCCTACTGTTCGTTAATCTCCATAATCTTATCCATTTTGCAGTGCTACCTGACTTATTTACTTCCAAAAACGATCGTTTTTATCTAATCCGAATTTCCTCTATTCCTCTGCTTTTGGTAAATACACATGCAGATATCTCATTAAATTATTTACGATAACTCAATCAACTGAAAGATAAGCGTTATGTGGTTTACATAAAATATATTTCCAGCGTATTTAATGATTAATTAAATAATCATTAAATAATTAATTAAGATGAGAAAATTATTTTCATTTCATTGTAGATAAGATAATTTATTTGAATTCATTTTTATTTTCTATCATAATTATTAATTTATACATGATTTAATTTTACTGGTGAGAATTAAACTTTAATTTTAAAAAGAATTAATGACACTAAAACTCTGACTTTTTCAACAATAAACAGTTTTCTGTCCCCCTCCCCCCCTTAAATTTGGGCTAGTAACTTTTTACTTGGGGCTAGTAACTTTATTGCTACCACTAGCCCGTGGGCTAGTACTTAATTTTTTTAATTGCACACCCCTGTACTGTTTTTAAAAATTCTTTATTGTTTTGTTTTAATTTTTTTATTGATTTACATCTTCAATACTTTTTTCTGTATACTTTATCTGAATGATTGTTTTAACAATCAATTGTATCTAGTCAAGGGGTAGACTAAAAATTGCTTTAATAGTAGTGGACACCTATCAACATGATTTTTAAACAATTTTAACATAATATTTTCTGCCCAAAATAGGCACAAAGAATCTTCAAATGTATAGTAACTTTTCACCTGGGATATAATACCCCCCCCCCCCCCCCTTAGATCTAAGACTATGGCTAACTAATTTGTGTAATCATATCTAAGAACAATCCAAAATATTTATTTAAAAACTACAGATAATAAGTTGTAATCTGAAAATTAGGATATTGCTATATTTGAGTGGTGTAGTTGATTGAAACTTCATTTGAATATTACTAATTCATACTTACAGCATTGGCTACCCTCAAGCCCCAGGCAGGCATCACAGCTGGTGCTTATGCTGCTCCAGCACCACAACCAGTAAGTTCTGCTAAAATGCAGACATTTCACATGTTTATCATATAAAGAATATGTGTATGAATTGCAGATACATGTAGATATGATTGGAGTTAGAGCTAAAATTATGTTTATTTGTGTAGACGTATGGTGCGGAAGCTGGACCAGAGTCGGCCATTCAACCCATGGAGGAGACCGGCATGAGTGATGAAGTTCTCCAAAAGGTAGACTTGGATGAATTTAGTTATGAATGTGTTAATAAAATATTTTATTTATTTATATACACTGAACATAATAATTTTTTATCCTGATTTTGATGATTGATGTTTTAATTTGTAGTTGCAAGACAAAGCCACACTTCTCACAGCAGAGAGGAAAAAGGTGGGAATATATTGTGATCTTTCAAGTTACACAAAGTGTATATCACAGAGAAATCACAAGAATGTGCAGAGAAGCAGATCTCTAGATTAACTTGTAATTTCAATCTTATTGTAGAGAGGTAAAACTGTACCAGAAGGGCTTGCAACAACAGAAGACATTAAATCTTTCAAACAGCTGGCATCTCATACTGTAAGTTGCACTATTTACTAGCCCTTACTCAATGATGGTGAAAATTCTGAAGGAGAAAATCAAGGAATTGAACACATTCTAGTAATTGTTGTGTTTTCTTTGCAAACAGGGACTGCACAGTGCCAGCGTTCCTGGAATTCTGGCTTTGGACATTTGTTTGAAGGACACCTCCAAAATTGTTACAGGTAAAGAATAAACATATTACATATAACTTGAATAGATATAAATTCAGGTTTAAACAAAATGCGGGGAAAACATTCTTTCATTAAAATGATTGGAAACAGATGTCTACAGGTGTTTTTTCTTTGTAGGTGGTAATGATAAAAATGCAGTGGTATTTAACAAGGACACAGAGCAGGTCATGGCCATTCTCAAAGGTCATACAAAGAAGGTCACAAGTGTTATTTATCATCCAGAAGATGTAAGTAATCAAATCTAGTGATACAAACATAGAATTATCCTGCTGGATAACTATTTCGATAATTATAGGTTAAGATTCAAGAATGATAACTAATTTATACTTGCATCTACACATAATAAAACTGTTTTAAATACATTTTATGGTTTTTGGAAACCCTCTTCATATGTTAAAGTGTTGCATATTATTTGAAAATATTTAGTTTGACTTCTGAGTTTCTGATTCTGTGACAAGCAATACCTGTACAGATATTTTGATACTGATTTATAGGAACTTGTCTTTACCGCCTCCCCTGATGCAACAATCCGTGTCTGGGGGGTAGAGACGGCCCAGTGTGGACAGGTGATCAGGGCCCATGACGCCCCTGTTACAGGAATCAGCCTACATGCTACAGGAGACTACCTTCTTAGTTCTTCCACAGACATGGTTAGTCACTTACATTGTATTACATATCTAATTAAAGTCCTTGAAAGCACATTTTAGTGGAGGATGAAAAAGTTTGTCTGTTCACAATTGTGTAGAGTCCATAGCTTTATGGAGAAACATCAGTGTATCAATTTGTAAGCTTGCTAATATTAACTTTAATTTACATGTATGTAGTTAATGCACTCCATTTCCAAGTTATAATCATTTTTGACAATGCTGTTTTGATAATTAGTAAACAAAAATACAGATATTTTAATTTTTAAATAGCATTGGGCCTTCTCGGACATAAGACAAGGACGAGTGTTAACCAAAGTTAGCGATCCATCATCTCAGCATGGTAGGTTTGATAATACATGTATGTATAAGCCTGGCTCTTTCCACTGGAAAGTAACAATTAAAAAATTCCCGAGTCATTATGGATGTCTTTCTTAACAAAATTAGAAATTATTTACACCTTGGTGTAAATGATGTTTGCAAGTAATTTTGTTTTTTCCAGCCCTCACATGTGCCCAGTTTCACCCTGATGGTCTTATTTTTGGAACTGGCACTGAGGACTCCATGATCAAGATTTGGGATTTGAAAGGAAGGCTAAATGTAGCTAACTTCCCAGGCCACCAAGGACCCATCACCAGCATCGCTTTCTCTGAAAATGGTTTGTTCTCAAAATATTCTCATAATGTTCACTTCAAAGAAAATAATGAGAGAAAAATTTTGGATGTAAAACTTCCAACTTTTATCTCAGTTTAGTGTAGCGGTTGTAATAAGATACATGTAACAGCTGTTGTACTCAGTACCATAAACTAAGTTACTGTATACAAGGAAATTTTCTCCCCAAATTTTATTTTCACCCCTTTTGTCTTTGTCGCAAGTGGACAGATTTAAAATGGGGCAGAGTCACAGAATAATCTCTTTCACCCAGGTGTGTTTGGGTGAATTTAAAACAGGGCAGTGAAGTTAATCTGATATTGTTTTTATGTTTTAGGTTACTACTTGGCTACCTCTGCTGAGGATTCAGTTGTCAAATTGTGGGATCTGAGGAAGTTGAAGAACTTTAAGACTCTTCAACTGACAGACAAATATGAGGTAGGGATAAATTCAAATACAAATCATAAATACCTTCAATATGTTTTAATACATTTAATTTTTTAAAATTGAATACCTATAAAAAGGCAGAAAATGTTGTCTTATAGCTTTCATATTGAGAGATGGGCATTTATTTTGCAAGCAATCCATTCCCTACTGTTTAAATTATAAATCCTTTGTTTTAGGTGAGGTCCCTTTCCTTTGACCAGAGTGGAACTTATTTGAGTGTGGCTGGATCAGATGTCAGGTATGGGCAGTTTATTTTTATGAGTACATTGGACATTTATATGTCAGTTGATATCACTTTTTTATCATATATCCATTATTGCTCTGATTTTTTTATACTATTGATTTCTCAGAGTGTTGTTTGATTTTTCTCAGTTCACTACTCTGGTTTTCTGAATCCATTTCATCACTCTTTAAGACTTGTGATGTTTTTCACAGAACTTAACATTTATATGTTAATTACTTGTACTATATTAATATTTAATTAGATTCATCCTTTATGGCTTTTAGGAAATGCCAGAGTGATAGTATTATAAATTAACATTAACAATTAGTTTACCACCACAACACAGATAAGAATGCATTGTGTACTAAAAGTTATGTCAACATTGAATGAATGAGTCACAATGAATTCAATGAAACATTCAGTCTCTCATGAAATTGCAAACTCAAGAAGAAAAAAACCCATTCAAGTACTATGTACATACACATAATTTCCATGTTTATGCAAATGCATATATTGACTTATATCCTTGTAATTTCCTTCAAAAATATTGGCGGGTACATGATAAATTTAGCATGACAGTAACTTGATCAGAAGAGTCGCAGCACTTGGACATTCCTCATCAGATCAAACTCTGATAGTCTCTCTCTGTTACCTCGACATGATCTAACTCGACTGATCTAGACACTTTTGTAATATAATATTGATATATTTCAATGGCTTTCAAAATCCTGAATCACCTTTCATTGAACATGAAAAGTTCATCAATATAAAAGGGTCATCAGATGTACTGTTATCTTTTTGTTGCATCAACATTACATGTACTTTAACACTGATAAATTTTTTCCTACTAAACAGGGTGTACCTCTGCAAGCAGTGGCAGGAGTTGATTTCCTTCAACGACCATACCGCCATGGCCACGGGAGTAAGATTTGGTCACAACGCCACATTTGTTGCATCAGCAAGCATGGATAGATCTGTCAAATTCTTTGGAATGTCATGAATGGAGGAAAAGTTTGTGGGAATTCATTCATGGTAGAATTAAGCTGAGACATTTTTATGATTTTGTATTAACCTTGTCCTTCATGTATGTATATGTGATGAGGCATTTGTACATTCTGTTTTTAATGTAGAGAATTAATCAATTTGATGGTATTGTAACTCAGTGATACGACCAGATTGCTGTTTCTTCATTAAAACAATAAAATATGTCGGAACAATTTTTTATATAATTGAATCAGTGTACATTTATCATGATCTTTGGAGTAATCTTTACTCACTAAATTTTAATTATATAGAGCTTTGCATTTGCTCATAGGTTTTCATATTTTTGAAAAAAAAGTTCTTTCATACCCACATTGAATTTGCCATTTCCTGTTCATGTCATTTTCCATTCATCATTTATTAAATCATTTAAATCATATCATTTTTAAAGTGGTTCACTTCCGTGTTTTAATATTAAAGATGGTTTTGTCTTGTTTAGTGTAAACAGCAAAATTGCAGGAAAACTTAAAGCTGTAACAGTGATTGTAGAAATTCATTTAAAAATCAGTTCAAATTAAAATGTGCTTTTTCTGGAAATAAAAATAGAACAGAACTGCTCTTAATTCTTTGTATTCTACATGACATGTATTTTTATGTAAGTCTATTTCTTGTAAACACACATGTACATGTACAGTTGAACTTCGATTTCTCCAACACAGATATCGAATACCATGGATATGTCGAAGTTATTTTGAAGTCCCAACTATATTTTCCTTATGTATTTTACCCTGGATATCTCGAATCCTCGGTTATCTCGAAGTATTTTCTTGGTCCCTTCAAGTTCGAGATAGCGAGGTTTGACTAATTAAAAATATCCTCGGTCTTGATTTTGGTGATGGCTCCTATGGCTGACCAACTGCTTACTTACAGTATTTCGTTCAACTAATATGTCATATTATGGAATTTGAAAAGATGATTATAAACATACTGTTTTGTAACAAGATCCAGAACTGGGCAATAGTGCTCACATCAGTTGCAATTCCATTTAAATGTTTTTAACAATTTTGTTGTACATTTACAAAATGTTCTTTAAAGTATACCAAAATAGTATTACGGCCCTTCATTGAATCCAAGAGCTTGATTATGGTACACTGACGAACCTACAGGTACCTACATTTGGGATACTTTGAAATATATCATATATTAGGAGGGAAAAAAACTTCTGATGAACAGTGATCATTTTCAAAATCCAATAAAACAATTCAAAAATGAAAGTACCGGTAGGACAAACAGAGAGACATGGAAACACTAGAGGTGGTTATCAGGTGTCTATATACTTGTATATTCCTTTGTAAAAATATCAACATTTACTGTGGCGAAATTTAAAGGCTTAAAGGAATAGATGAACTTGAATTTTCACATGTCAGATGGGGATACTTTCTTGTTTTGCACTTTTATAGAATATTTTTCTGTCAATTCTTACTTAAAACTCCAGGCCCCAATTGCTGAGAATTTATTTTTTTCCCTATCAAGTTCTATGTAAGACTGATACCCTGTTGTGGTCTTAATCAAGCCCAGACACCATGATCTGAACAAATTTCAATCTACACTACCTGGGAAACTTGTGACTTAATTTCTCTACCGTATTTGTCCTATTGTGCACCCCTCCCTCCATAAAGGCCCCCACAAATACATCATACCATTTGGGAAAAAAAAAATTAAAATTTTTTCCAGAAAAATTGGTACTGCATTAAATTTCATGATGCATGGTATCTCAAGTCGACCAACACTGGAATATTTGAAATAGCCCTATTTTCCATTTCATTTCAATGTCCCTCCTTGTTTTAATAAGAATGCAACAATTTTACTTGTATCTTACTCCCACACCGTCCTTTATAATTGCAGTCGAATGTCTGCCCGTAAGATTGTTGATCTGTCAGATTTAATACATATATGTAAGGGCATTTGCCAGTTTTAAAATGCATTTAAATTGTAAAAGTAGGTTTTGTAGTCTTACTCACAAACTAGATTGCCCTGCACAAGTTCTACAATTTAGCCTCTGGCGAGACTCGTATTATCCACAGCATTCTCAACTCCTTGGGGAGCATACAAGCAGAGCTGCCACAATTATGGTGCTAATGTATTTACATTCACACACTTTCATGTGTAAGGGAAAAATTTTAACCTCTGGGTTGAGAAGGTGCACCAGTAAAATAACTAGCCCAAATAAGAATACAGTTTTAACAACCGACCGAACTTGAACCCAGGGCCCTTGGGTCAGGAGCTGTCCATGCTAACCACTGTGCCATCACCCCATTGTAGATGGGAATGCTTTTATTAAATTATTTTTTTTAATTTTGTTATGCTTTACATGCTTTAGTAATATAATGTAAGTTTTATAACGGAGAGACTGTATAAGCACCTTCCAATTTTCTGAATGGCCAGGGTAAAGATAGGACAAACATGGCATTTGTGATAGCATTGTTTTGTCCCCCTTTCTTGCTGTGTAAAACATTAGCTTTGTTGATGCCATTTCATTTCCAAGACTAATTCATTGTTCTAAAACCAATTTACTCTTCAGTCATAATTTGAAGATTCTCTCTGGTTGCCGAATGAAAATTTAAAGAATTTTCCTTTTCTTAAAAAAATTTATTCAGTATATAATTGATCTACAATTTATTTCACTGTAAACTTAGACTAATTCAAAGTGATAAAAAAAAGTATACAGTAAATACTGATAAGAGTACTTGGTTTCTCATATTAAATTTTCAGGAGTGGTCAGAATGAACAACAAATGTTCAACTTACTGCCTTATATCAGAATTAAACATTATGCAACATAATAAACAAAATTACTACTGAAATCCCTCTGCCATTGCAATATCTAAAAGAATTTTATGTTCAAGTAAATTAACTCTATAATCTTATCACATTTTTGTCAAGTAAGCAGTGATAAAATAAAAAGTATGAAAAAATTAAGCACTACATTTAAATAAAATTATACATTTACAGTATATCAATTCAATAAAAAATTTATTATACCCTATGATATTTGATTTGTTCTGCTACTTTCCAAAACAATAATGAAGCAATAACTATTATCAAAATTAAATACTACATGTATTGTTTAGTTCCCCGGTACCTTTCTGGGAATCTGAAATTTTTTTGTCAATAATGGGAGGTTGAAAATTGGAATTACATGCACCTTTGCTGCCCCATTTCATTCTTATGCACTGGCAACTTTTATAGCCATGTGGGGCCTGTTCATGGCTTGAACTTGGAATATTTTTGTGAACTTGAGTTACTTTTTAATGAGGAAATCCATTTCTCTGATATTTTGAGTTACATCATACTGAAATAACTTACAAAACAATTTAATTATTTAAGGAATAACTGTCTAATTTTTTTTTTTTTGATGAGATAAAGCATATTGGCTCATGTGATAATTTGCATAAATGCCAAAGGTGTTTATGCATAAAATTATGACACAAGCAAATTGCTTGATCATCATCATAAAACCAAAAAAAAGGACAGTTATTCCTTATTTTTACATGCTCTTGATTCTGTTAATTCACGTGCTCCAGGCACCGCCTCCTCTCTCTGTCTCTATCTCCTGCCCCACTCGATTTTTTTTAACCACACCAATCAATGAACCAGCTTTATATAGAAATCAAGTATTTTTATTATTTGTAGTTTTATCTCGGACAAAGAAATATAAAAAATTTAAATATTAAAGTATAAAACATTGTGAAGTCTTTGTTTTTATAAAGAAGAAGAATCTGAAATATCTTCTCAGATGCATTCAGGTAAAACTTTGGACCCTGTTTAAAGCATGTACAATGTATAAACTATAACTGAAAAATATCACAACACATAATGAAGGTACAGTAGAAAGATTGGATCCTACTTAAATGACTAGTTGCTAAAGTAGGATTTGCTACATGGCATTCAATGACAGTCTCTTATTAAATACAACATCAAGACTCCTGGAAGTTATTCTTTCTGTATTGAGGATTTTTATCAAGGTAATCCTTCAGTTTGGTTGGGAAATCAGTCATTACTCCAGCAGCTCCAAGTCTGAAAGCTCTCTCAAATTCTTCTTCATCATTTAGGACCCAAAGATATGTCTGAATTAAATTTATGAAGCAATATACTTGTATAAACATGTGATGATCTGTGAACTATTTTTGTATCTTAATGACCTTATAATTATGTGACAAATAAAACGATTAACTGTTCCCCCTAAATTTCTATTGAGTTGGTTGATATAGGGGATGCTTACACCTCCTAGGCAACTAATCCCTCCCCTGGTGTTTCCTAGGGATTTAATTTTTTTGCCCCCTTCATGTTTTGTATTTTTTAGAGGATTAATGAGATTCATCACAGTTTATTATCTTCCAGTTTTTCATTTTTATAGCTTAAGTATTCTTTAGGATGAATAAGGTACTGACTGAACAACTTTATTTCAAATATTATATACCATGAAATAATTTATAGGTCTGCCATGGATTATGAGTGGAATGTATTTTCTGAACACTCACCTGAATACCTCTTCTCTCAAGATGATGAAACAGGGCTGGCCTCATAAGTAACCTACAGTAAAACATCTCAATGTCTTATTATTATTTATTAGCTTTCATATTTATTAGAACTACAAGTATTTCAATCAAAATACAAAACTTGTTATCTCAAGCTTGATGGAACCAAGAAAAAACTAAAAGATATCCAAGGGTTTGAGACATTGAGGGTAAAATACTTAAAAAGTCCTTGGGAATTCCAAATCTTTTCAACATATCCCATGGCATTCAAGATAACTGTGTTCAAGATACTGAAGGTCAGCTGTACAATATAAAAATCAGGGCCTCACATTTACACTTGTCCGATACCAATGAAAATTTTTTTTGTGGACTAGTGAATCTTGCTGGGCACTTGTCTAATTGCATGAGTGATTTTTCTGTACTAGATTTTTTTTAAAAAAATTGAAATTAAAAACTGATATCTTGTTATCAATTTTTTCTCTGAATTTCTAATCAAAACATGCAGTGTTTAAATAGTTAACTCATATCCCGCTCTTGTTATGAATTTTCATCCCAGCCATCAAACTCGATTAAGGTTCACTATAGAGGCATTACTATCGATTCTGAACTTCGAGTAGTGGCATGAATGCTGTCTAATCTGAGTGTGTGACAAAGTTTGGGGGTTTTTTGTATCGAATAAGAAAGCTAAAGCAAAGAAGGAAAGGACAATAAAAAGGGATTAGAAAACCGAAAAACATAAATATTTGTTGTTGCTGTTGAATGAATGAATATATCTTTCAAGCTGTCAATTAGTTATTTTCAGACAAGTAAAAATTATGTAAGGGTAAATTTCAGTCACTTGTCCGAAAGGAAAAATCATTAATGTTCATGTGCATGTACATGTCCACTCCTTGGTCAGATAGTGTTTATTACTCTTGCCATGAATGAAACAATTCCCAGGATAGTCATGTTTTCACAAAAAGGATCATAAATGTCGTAATAAACTTGTGTAAAATACTCACACATTTAACACTCTCAGAAGAAACCTTATTTTTGCTCCAATAAGAGGGATAACATCATCTCTAATAAATGAAAAACAAATTCTAGAACTGAACCATCAGAAAAAATACTGGTATGATACAATATAAAATAAATTATGGCTCAAAATGTTCACTTTCTGACAATTAAAATAGATATTGGTCACGACCAATGACAGAATGGAATTTAACGACAGGTACTCCACTTACTTTAATAAAATACTTGGCATTATAACTTCTAACAGTGAATCCCTCATTGGTACAAAGGGAAGTAATCCAGTATAGAAAAGAAAAAGCAATTTAAGAACTCCTCCAATTGGAAATAAAGTTGGAATGTTTGGATTCTAAAACAAGACAAAAACAATTTTAACTGTTAATGTTTCAAGTAATATAGCCCCTCTTACTGTGTATAGATAAAATATTTTAAGAAGTTTTAAAGACTGTGTATAGGAATTATATATATAGCAGACCAACATGTTCCTGACTTGATTATTTTTCAAAAATAGGATTGTGTTGTTCTCATAAATTATAATAAGGCAATAAAGATTTCGATTTGGTACTAAAGGTCCTGGTCCCAAAAATAGAATATATGTACCACAGTAAAACATTTGTCCACTACAGTTGAGCTTCTGTTTCCCCACACTGTTATGTGTTCTCTGTTATACTGCACAATCAAATTATTCACCTGAAATAAAAGTTGAAAAATATAGCCATATGATTTAAGATGATTTTCCTGAATAAATGTTGAGTATAAATTATATTTTTCTTTCTTATTCCTTCCATTCTACTGGGTACTCACAGTCAAATTGTCATCACAGATTTATTAAAAAGATTGATAAACAATTTTACATCAGTATTACAAAATTTTTATTCAATAAATTTACAAGGGGTAAAATTCAAATTCAAAATTCCTAATTTAACAAAAAAAGGAATTCATACAATAGGGAAGTTAAATATGTTTGATAACTATAACATAACGACCTCCTCAAATGTTTTATTAAATAAAAGTTCCTTTTGTTCCCTCATACCTTCTCTATAAGCTCATCATCATCTACTTTGATGTCTATGTTAATAGGTGTTTTGGGAAATTCTTTGAAAACATCCTCTAGTAATGGAAACTTCCTGTCTGTGCATCCAGTGCCATCATAAACAAAATCTATCGAATACCATAAATTACAAAGAATAAACATAAAATATGTATTAAAAACATAAATATGTATTTAAAAGTTATCAATACATATAAATAAACATGAGGAATGTGATATACTGAATATGATAAAATATTGTAATTTTCTTCATGAAATTTCTCTCTACATATATAAGAATTGTCCGCAGAAAAAAACCCAAAGTATACCTGATATTGATTTGATAATATACACTTACTTCGTTTAAAATCCAGAGGGTGACATTCTTTTAATAGAGGCAAATCCTGTTTATTAATTAAGAAAATAAATCATTTAATTAGGATACCATCAAGATATGGAAAAAGAAAAACATGTATACACATATTTACAGTGAAACCTTGTTATCTCAACTTCGATGGAACTGAGATTTAACTTTGAGATATAAGGAGATTTGAAATATCAAAGCTAAAAACATAAAGACTGCCATATCACTTTGACTTATTCCTGATATTTGAAATATCAATGTTCCAGATAATGAAGTTCAACTGTATTGAAGAAATATAATATTAAGAGGTAAATGTATTGCATATCATGTTGTTACTGAAATACATGCACTTGTATGTTAACATGCACATGCACTGATATATTTACAGAAAATAATCCTCTTTCCTACTATTGTAAATCAATGACTTGTCATGATTTTGCAGCTGAAAAATTTGAATATATTAATTTTGAATTCTATTCCATACTTCATAATTATAATCTGCAATGACACCTTCCGCATCACACACACGTTTTAACGAGCTGTCATGGGACACGATTACTTTGCCATCTTTAGTGATGTGGCAGTCAATCTCCAACATATCGGTTCCTACTGACAGGGCACTACAATATAAAATTCAAAGTAAGCATTAAGTAAACATTTGTGAATACAAAATATGTGTTAATTGTATTCCAGAATTATTTAATTAAAATATTTGATTGATGTTCAAAAAGGCATACTGGAAAGAAGTACATGTATTTTAATTTACTCAGTTTCTTAAAAAAAAAATACAAATTCATCTTAATTCTTTTGCTTTTTCACTTGCAACATATCATTATTTTTAGAATTGCAGCACTCTACATTAATTTACATCTTATGAAATCTATAATTATCATACTGTCTAAAAGCAGTCATTGTATTTTCAATATTTTCCCCTGCACCTACAATAGAAAACAAACATTGAATAAATGCAAAATTATGTGATGTACATGTATACTTTTATTCTAGACTATATTGTAAATGTTAATGAAAGCTTATCTTTTAATTGAAATGGAATTAATTTTTCATTGTGGTTTTTAACTTCATACACCAAATTGATTTCATATCTAATTTATGTATATACAAGGTTAAATATTTTCATTTAGTAAATACTGCAATCAGGTACTGTACAGCAGGAAATTAATTAGCTGGAGTTAATATTAGCTATATTCGTGGAAAAATAAATTCTGCGAATTCATCAACATACAGTGAATAATACTTTAAAAATTGATAAGGATAAATTGAAACATTACTGTTATCTGTGATTAGATTCATTTACTCTATTTGTGTTTCCTTGCAAACATAAAAACAGTAATTAATATAGCGGAGATGTAGACTGTCTTCCTATTTATGAGAGTGTACATCAATCACTAACACATTTAATTCTGCCACCCAGTAGAGGTGCGATGTAATTACCTATAAAACATGTATTGTTAAATTTCATCCATGTGTATCATATCACTTAGTCATTACCTTTAATTGAGGCACTTACATAATAAACATGGTAAAGAAAATACTATTACACATCAATTCAATTATATTTTAAAACAGTTCAACATTTTGACTACGATGCTGACAACTTTTACTGATTTAGATTTGGGTGGATTTAAAAATACTGCAGTAAATACTACTCTGTACTCTACTCTAAACATACCTATAAACGAATACTTGTTTTTTTTACATGTTGGATGGGACTTAAAAACATTTGAATAAATGATTATATCACTTAAGTATATACTCATATGTATTTCAAAAACATTTTTTAAAAAGAAAAAAAAAAAACAACAGAAGGAAAGAAAATGAAAACTTATCTGAATGCATATAACAATGTAAATCGAACAATGTTTTGACTTCAAATAGGGATCAGTCCGGTGTTTCATTATTAATATTTAATTTGGTTCAGAATCGACACAATACCCAAAGAAAATACTTGAAGTGCTGAAAAAAGGTTTTGTATAATTTTTCCTTTCCGTGAATTTAAACAACTGCAAATTGAAGAAATTGCAATCTTTTCCAACCACGATTATATATATCCTGCTGTACAGTAGTATTGATAACAAGTAAGCAATATAAATTGATATACATGGGCTATGGGAACCAGGAGGGGGGATGCCCCTACATAATTTTGCTTGTCTAAATTATATAGAAAACAAAGTGACTATATGCATGTGCCCCCCTAAAAATTACGTCTGATGACCTGTTTTTTTCCTCGTCAAGGAATTTTTGTTTGGTAGTACCCCCCACCCCCAACACACACACACACACACTGAAGATGTTTGGTTGTGCCCCTTCCCCCATCCCAAATGAAACTGCTTCCTACGGGCCTGATATGAATCATTCATGTTTACGGTATTCTGTGAAGCAACAGGCTTATTGTACGAAATATCAGGGCAAATACTGGGACATGGAAAATGACATGGACAATGAGGTGTTTATATACTGAAATACTCTGTAATAATGTAGAAATAAAATGCATAATTCTGAGCTAGCTTGGCTGAAACACAAATAGAATCTGATGTCTTTGATTGTTTAAACACAAGCACTGACGTATTTCATACCTCCTCTGTGACTAATATGTGCTGGTCGAAAACATAGCTTCTTTTTCTTGTGAAAGATTGCAGGGAACCGAAAAAGTATCACTGAAGTCACCACATAACCAACAAAGATTGATCCAACAACCATGGCAACGATATATCGAGTTTCCATTCAGAAATACAATTTTTTCAGCAACCAATAGTCATGATGATTTGTCTGTATGAAGTGTAAACATAGGAGACACATGACATGGTACTTTTCCTACCTTATTTTCTCGAAGAGTTCATATTAATCAGAATTCCACACCCGATATAAAAAAGAACGACGACCCTTCGACTGAAGGGGATGGTGGGTAACGGATTTTGGGAATAAATAATCTGTCCTTGAAAATGTTGAAAACAGTTAATCTGTCCTCCACTGGGAAGAAAAATATTCGGACCTTGACAATAGGCGCTTGGGTCAAGGATAATATGTTTTACGGTGTGACCGTTGGGGCGAGCGCAGTTATACCATCAAAAAGCTATAGCAGCTTACACTTGTAACATTGATCCGCCTCTTCAAACGTCAAACCGCACGAGACACAGGCTAGACTGTGACGTCACATGACGTCGGAATTTACGGAGAGATCCGAGCGTCTGGTTGAACGAGACTAAAGATCTTGTGCAATAATAAATGAAATACGTTGTAGAGTAGATGTAATTATTTTTTGTTTCTTTTAAGCTCTCTGCAAAGAAAGAAAAGTATACGTAAACGTATCTCTCGGTAATGAATAATTATCCTTGGTCTTTTGTATGTTTTGTAAGAATTTCGCATGGAACCCTGGTAGCGGAGGAATTCTGGGAATGTTGCACCAGAAAATTTGCCTGACGTATGTACAGATTTCATTCCGAATTTCCTCTGTTTTTACACGTTAGTCTATTGAGCTCGCTTCGCGCTGCTCGCTGCGCTCGCTATTAAAAAACACTTTGAAAAGCATGTTCAGGTACATATTCAACTGTTCAAGGTTGTTCAAATTAATACCCTGGGGAGGGTGGGGGTGGTAGGAGATGAACATGAAAGGTTATGGAAATGTATAGGGGGAAAATCTTTATTTCAAGAACAGCAAGGTCATGATCAGTCATATATCAAAATATGCAAGCGTCCTAGGGATAGGTAGTACAGCGTTACATATTTACATTCTGCCTGTATTTTGCTTATAAAGTGTGTGGTAAGCTACGGCATTCAAAACACTTTAACACGGACAGTAGGTCAAAAAGTTAAGGTGAAAATGGAGATAACGAACAGTATTCAAGCTCACAGTCCATTTAAACAATACAAATTGGGAGCAGAACAAACACAGTCCTCCAAAAAACATTAAAGGCGGGATCAGGTGCCATGGAGGAGTAAGCATCCCCTGTCGACCGGTCACACCCGCTGTGTGCTCCTTGTTATGATCAGGTAAACTTGTTATTTAAATGCTTTTCTTTCCACTAATTTAAAGAAAAATTATAAACCACACGAATTTTAAGCATTTATATTGTCATTTACTCAGACTGTATTAATTTGATATAAGACTAAGAGAAGAGAGTAACTTCCCAGGGTGCATTAACCAAAGTTCCTTTTATTTTTTGATATCAGAAAATAAATTTTTGTTATTAAATTTTAAAGCGTTTCCGATTTTTAAAGATTTGGATTTTTGATACCTGGAAAAAAATCGATATCAGTTACATTGTATTTTACTTTATATCTAGAATCTAACCTCTGATATATAAAATTGATTTGTCGATACTAAAATATCATTTCTGATATCAGAATATCATATTTTTTTTTAAACCCGAAATGCATTTTTTGACATCTAAAATTCAAATTCCTGATACCAAGAATTTTTAAAATATATTGTTTGATATAAAGAAAGCACTTTCAAAAATGTCGCCAGCCTACCCAACCCCCAGTAATACAATCGAATATTATAGTATAATATTTCGCTAGCTTTTGCAAATTAGCAATTCACATTTATATAATTGCACTCTCAGCAACATGCACTAAGAAATTGCCTTTGACAATTAGTATGTACCTGGAATTTTTAAGCTAAAATATAGGGACTTTTACCTGTTTTTCGTTAGTATCTTAATCCTCTTTACCTGTTTTTCATAAATATCTACCGGAATGTCCCTTTCTTTACCCAGCTACAAAATTACCGCACACGTTCTAATAGTTTTACTTTTAATCATCCTTTTTATTTAAATAAATACAACCTTCATTTTGGACTAAAGTTTGTATCCTGAAAAAGAAGTATTTTTCTTCATCAAATATCCAGGTCCATTGTGAACAACAATCTGTACTTTGTCTCCTTTCTTAAGTTTCAACACGACCATCTTACTGCAAGTTATCCATTTATTTCCACCATAGTGACAATTTGTCCACGCTTTTCCAATACCATTAACACGTAATGCTGTGTATGCATGTTTTGCACCCAGGGCAGCAGCTGTCCAATCAAAAACGTAGATCCCTGGCGTCGGAGCCGTGAAAATGCCGGATTTTGCGTCATATCCGTTTCCTTCGTTCAAATCAACAGTCTCAAAAACTATCTTAGCATTGTTTCCAAGATTTCCAATATCACTTTTCAGTTGGACATTAAAAGCAACAATTTTATTATCTGTAAAGCAAAATACAATTGTTATTTTGTGTGACCATCAAACCCTAATGATATTTGTATGTTGCCATAAATTTAGCGGTTCAAATTTGAAGTGAAAAAATTTGAATCTACATTAATTAAAATTTGAATCTACACTACACTACTACACTACTTGAAGATGCTTCCATATAAATACGACTAATCAAGGCTTTGTTTTTTCTTGAGAGAAGATTTTAAAAGATATTTCCTAATGATTTCATATTTTAAAAACCCCCGGGGACTACGATTTGAACAAATTTGAATCTATGCTGCCCGAGAATATGCTGCCATATTAAAATTTATTATACCTCATTATAATTATTCTATACCACGTGTTATCTGATTGGTTCTAGATTATCACGTGACAGGGCCATAAAACTTCATATTTCCCTGTCGTCGTCATGCTCTTCATCATATTCAACCTCTTCGGAGACCTGGTGTATTTCTCCGCAATAGTTATCGTTTGTTGAAATATTACTGTTATTCCCTCGGGGAATATGATTTTTCTTGGCTGAATTAATCTTCATATTTCCCTCACGATCATGCAATAAATGTATAATGACCAATAATGGCTTTACTGTTCTTGAGAAGATTTTAAAAGATTTTTCCTATGTATTCCTTTGTGAAACTTAAATCGCCTAATGTGACCCCGCCCTAGCCGCGGGGGTCGTGAATTTGATAAAGTTAAATCTACTCAATGGTTATTGAAAAGAAGATTTTTTTTTTAAAAAAGCTGCCCCTCATTCTTAAATTCCCTTCAACCAGAGATGCTTTAATTGTGGTAAATCTGGTTGACATTGACCAAGTGGTTCTTGATAAAAAGTTGAAAATGTGAAAAGTTTACAGATGGACGCCGGACACCCTTCGATCAGAAAAGCTCACTTAAGCCTTCGGCTCAGATGAGCTATACAGGAATCCAATATTAGAGCTGATTGCATATATGCATAGGGATTTCACTGTTTGTGACGTTCTGATGCTTCGCTTGTCGAGAAGTTTAAATACTACGTCACATTGTCACCACATCAAAGGAAGTAACCGAGATTGCTTCTCTCCCACGCTAAAGTCGGTCAACGTAATACACATCGCGAGGTTTAACGGGTTCATAAAAGGGGACAGATAATCCAGCTGTCCTTTTATCGAATATTTCCTGCACAATTAGTATCTTAAATAATGAAATAGAGTACTTATAGGTAATTATTTAATTCTATAGCAAAGCACTTTTTCAATCTGTCATATGAAAAGTAGTGCATGATTCATTGATTAATGGATTTTTACGTATCAATCCGGGTTATTCTTTGATTGTAGCATTTTATCCCAAATCGCTGCTGTAAAATAGAGTTAAATAAGTTTTGAGAGAGATATTCAAGAAGAGATGGAGTTATGGAGTTAATGTAATACAAGACCGTAGGAAACAAGTACAGAGGAGGGGAGACTAATACGTAACAACGAACAGAAATTCATTGACAAGCATAAAAAGTCACTACACCTCAGTATTTTTTAGGGACGCAACCCTAAATTAGCTTTGTTTTCTATTTATATAATATTTTATCAAAATTATCTGTTCCTGTAGTACGGGGCTGTCTTTATATTGTACAAGGCTTAAAGAAGTTTTCTTTTTCGTATTTTTTCATAAACAAAACAATTAACTGGGCGTGCTTGATTTAGCATATATCTAATGTACACGTACTGTAAGAATGCATAGAATAACGAACATTTCTGCCGAGAAGGGAAATTGTATTTATAATTGTCAATATTTATGTCAAAATGCTAAAAAAAAACACAAACAAACAAACAAAAACAAAAACAAACAAACAAACAAAACATAACAAATCATGAACATGTCCATATCTTTCCTTACAAACGCGTGCATTATAGTTTCTTTCTCTTTTTTTTTTACGTTTAACGAAATGTTTCAGTATTTCAGTCTATTATCATATATAAAGTGTATCTGATCTGGGATTTTCTGAGATTTATTTTTGATAGGGAACATTTTGACAGGATTCTATGTCCCATGGTCCGCATATCATACTGACACAAATCAAAAATAAATTCTTTGGGGGAGATCTTTTTAGAAAAAAAAATTGGCGCTTCATTTTTTTTTAACATTACATAAATTTCAATTCAATTAATTAGTAGGAAAAGTTTTAACCAATTATCCTTGCTCTTTCATGGCAGACAGATGAATTTTTTGTTGGGGGGGGGGGGTATTATTATTATTATTATTTTTGGCTTGACGTAAAAAATGGTACACCAAAACATAATGTCGCATTCCTATATAAACATGAGAATGCAAAAAGTACACGTATAATCATACAAGAGCACAATCCGATTTAACATGAATTTGCAAGCACCCCCCGGGGGGGGGGGGGTTACTTCAGAAAATGCTTTAGATACAGCCACTTTCAGACTTTTCTCCATTGGCGCCATATATCTGTCACTTTTTAGTGAAGTTTTTAACCTTCCTGAAGCACTGTTCGGCGGGGTTCATGTCAGGAGTTAGAAAGAAAACAGGTGCGATTTCAGCACCTGCGGGACAAAATCATCACATTTAAATACATCTATTTTAATGACTATGCGATGCATTTTTTTCTTAATGCGTGCTTTCGTACTTTTAATTTATGCCTCAATTAACAAATATGACGTTTTGAGAAAATTGCTTACTGAATTCAAATTTATCACCGATTCGTACCTGAAATGGAAAGTTCATCTTGAACATGATTAACTAAATCGAACTATAAAAACCAAATGATATTGCTTTACATTTCTGCATCAGTTAAGACTGATTATTTGAGTGTAAAAAGTGCAAGGGAAAAATATGCTCCGATTTCAATCCGATTTTGGGGGGGGGTATACATTAAACAGGCAAGTAATATCAGGATGCTACCCCACTCCCGCGGCCTTTTTTCCAAACATAGCATGATCTTTTTCTGTTGAAAATGTTATCTGCCCCTCCCCTCCCCCCTTTGCAGTGTAGTCAAATCAGGGAAATGAATTTATGAAATTTGGTTTTGTAAAAGTTGGAACCTACACTCCTCACCGAAATAGGATTTTCGAGTCTGGACAATCCCCCGATTTTTACGATTTTTTTTACGTATTGATTTATTTTTGCTTGGTAAGGTTTATTTTCAAGTAAATTGTCGAATACTTTTTTTTCTGGCAGTCCTCCCTTTCAAACAAAATACTACGTGCCTGGCTGATTAAACGTCCTCATGTTTAATAAAACTTAAAAATGGAATCACTTCTTGTAATTGTGAATTGTGTATTAGACTATAGCGAAAATTCAAGAACGCAATACACTATTGATACAGCAGTCTGTATATCTTTATACTCACCTTAGGATGAAGTACAAAGTTCGAATCAAATACAACAAAACCCATTAATGCGTGAAATATGTAGCCGTTTAGAAATCGCTATTAAGGTTTGTATAGATCAAACCATATTGATAAACCTCTTTTTACTATAACAAATATACAGGGAAGTTGTTAAGCATCGAATTGAAAATCAACTATAGAAACTCAATGTAGATACTAGTAATTATTTTAATCATTTTTTTAAGCAAGGTATAATCAGAAAATCACTAGCGCGCTCCCTTGCGTCGAATTACTCGGGAATTTGGCTTTTTTATTTCTTGTTAGTTATACCCCAACCTCCTCTTTGAAATAAATATGATAAGTACCTGTAGTGAATTGGGGTTTGAAAAAACGTAGAGTGTAGAAGGGAAGAGGGAAAAACAGAAGATCTAGAGGGTAGAGAAGGGTGTTCCTGGTTAAATCCTGTACAATACATCTTGAGAAACCGCATCTTAAATTACAAATGTACTCTTTCAGTCCAATTATGTAACGGGCGATTAGAGGTACACTTTCTAGTCTTCACTGAACGACTTGCAATTTGTCATTCGATATTAACCATACTATATGTGAATATATGTAATATATGTGAATGAATTTAAAGTATTGTTTTAGACCTAATTGATAGGAAATTTATGCTTTTAATGGAAAGGGACTAGAGAACAGGTATTAAATAATAAAGCTTGTTCGTAATTGCAGAATTTAAATGAACTTCAATCGATAAAGTCTGAACGTAAAGTGAACGTATATGAACCCCCCCCCCCCCGCTTCCCTCTTTAATATCTTTCTCAAATAGAGCTCTGTATGCGTAGATAGTACTTAATACTGAGTCCCTTTTTAGCAGAGATTTGTAAAAATAAAAATAAAAATGCTACAATCTCATAGTGGTCTGGATTGATACGCATAAATTAAGTTATCAATGAATCATACACTATACTTTTTATTTGCTAATATAAAAGAAAATTCACTAAGGAATATATAACCACTCACTTTCCATTCATAATGAACTTCAAAAAGATTGCATATAGATGCCCTTATTTATAATTATTAAAGTATTTTTTGTGGGTAATACTCAATAAAATGACAGCTGGACTGTCTATCCCCTTTTGTGAACCCGCTGTATGTTGCAGTTGACCGACTTCAGCGTGGGAGAGACGCGCACTCGGTTACTTCCTTTGATGTGGTGACAATGTGACGTAGTATTTAAAGTTCTCGACAAGCAAAGCATCAGAACGTCACGAACAGTGAAATCCCTATGCATATATGCAATCAGCTCTAATACATAGTCCTATTTGAATTTTAACATATGAAACCGTTCTTACTGGAGGCATTTTGACAATCTTTCTTGACATATCCAACCGTTTGACAAGTTTCTGCGACACTTTTAAAATCCTCTCTAAATGCCTTGAGGTTGGACTTCCGGGATGTTTTCTCACCAAGGACTGATGCTGATAAAATAATGTACAGCAGTGTGCATTGTAATGGAATTCCAAACATTCTGAAAGTAAAATTATTTAATTCAACTGAGAAGTAGTATTTCATTTCGTTTTAAATGTATACTGAAAAAAGAAAAACTCTTTTTTTGAATGGCTTAAACCCAACATGATTTGATGTACTTTGATTATTTCAACTTCTTGACATTGCATACTTTTTAGGTCACCTGAGTCACTCAGGTGACCTATTGCTATCTGTTTTCGTCCGTCGTCGTCCGTCGTGCGTCGTCCATCGTCCGTCGGTCGTAAACTTTTGAACATTTTCAGCTTCTTCTGTTGAACCACTGAACCAATTTCAACCTATTTTGGCATATAGCATCAATGGGTGAAGGGGTACAAAAACTGTGAATTTCATGGTCCCTGCCCCCCTGGGGCCTGGGGGGGGGGGGTCTAAAACCATCAAAATAAGTGCTATCTTTAAAAATCTTCTTCTTTACTCCTGGACATCAAGCAGTCAAACTGTTGGCATGATTGTAATAAGCATTGAGCCCTCTACCAAAATTATGAAATTCATGGCCCCAGGGTCAGGGGTTCTGGTGCTAGGGCGGGGCTATATAGATCATATAGTGAAAATGCATTATTTCTTTGAAAATCTTCTACTCTACTCCTAGGTATTATTTAAACAAATTAAATACATAGTTATGATAAGCAATTACAGTGACTCTACCAAAATTGTGAAATTCATGGCCCCAGGGTCAGGGGTTCTGGTGCTAGGGCGGGGCTTTATAGATCATATAGTGAAAATGCATTATTTCTTTGAAAATCTTCTACTCTACTCCTAGGTATTATTTAAACAAATTAAATACATAGTTATGATAAGCAATTACAGTGACTCTACCAAAATTGTGAAATTCATGGCCCCAGGGTCAGGGGTTCTGGTGCTAGGGCGGGGCTTTATAGATCATATAGTGAAAATGCATTATTTCTTTGAAAATCTTCTACTCTACTCCTGGGTATTATTTAAACAAATTAAATACATAGTTATGATAAGCAAGAGTGACTCTACAAAAATTGTGAAATTCATAGCCCCAGGGTCAAGGGTTCTGGTGTTAGGCCGGGGCTATATAGATCATATGGTGAAAGTGCAATATTTCTTTGAAAATCTTCTTCTCTACTCCTGGGTATTATTTAAACAAATTAAATATATAGTTATGATAAGCAAGAGTTACTCTACCAAAATTGTGAAATTCATAGCCCAGGGTCAGGGGTTCTGGTGCTAGGGCGGGGCTATATAGATCTTATAATGAAAGTGCATTATTTCTTTGAAAATCTTCTTCTCTACTCCTGGGTATTATTTAAACAAATTAAATACATAGTTATGATACGCAAGGATGCCTCTTCCAAAATTGTGAATTTCATGGCCCATGGATCATGGGTTCTGGTGTTAGGGTGGGGCTCTATTTATTATATTTTGAAAATGCATTTATGCTTTAAAAATCTTCTTCTCTGCTCCTGGTATTATTTAAACAAACTAAGTATATTGTTATGATAAGCAAGGATGCCTCTTCCAAAATTGTAAAATTCATGGCCCAAGGATTAGGGGTTCTGGTGTTAGGGTGGGGCTATATAGATCCTATAGTGAAGGTGAATTATTTCTTTGAAAATCTTCTTCTCGGCTCTATTGATTATATAGTGAAAAAGCAAAATTTCTTTGAAAATATTCTTTTCTGCTCCTGGTTAAAAGAAGCTAAGTGTATAGTTATGATGAGCAAGAGTGCTTCTTTCAGAGTAGTGAATTGCATGACCCCTGGGTCAGATGTGCTGGTGTGAGGGTGGATCTCTTGAAAATATAGTGAAAATGCATTAATTCTGTTAAATAATCCTGTCTGCTCTTAGTGTTAAGCAGATAAACAAAGTGATTAGTTATGATGAGCAAACTTCTGGTCCCAGGGTGAGAGGCTCTTGCGGGGGGGGGGGGGGGGGGGGGGGCTCTATTGATAATATAGTGAATCTGCAATAATAATGCATTATTTCTTTTAAAAAAATTTCTACACTTGGGCATATCAGAGGCAAAAAGAGTAAAAGTTTTAATAAGGAAGAGTATTTTTACCAGATTTTTGAACATCTGGACCATTTGGTCAAGTGTTCTGGTCCTGGCCAGGTCTCTATTAATTTGTATTCTACTGAGAGGAGTTATTCTCCTTTGCCATTTACTTTTGATAATTAATCACGGTAAATAATGTACTTGAAAGGTTAATAGAATAAGAAAATTATGCAAGAATTTTTATTGTATAATACAAAAAATACTTTCATAGTTTTAATGATCAGGTAGACTTGTAAGTAATGAATAAATAAAAATGAGACAAAAATAACTTGTCTTTTTAAATGTTCATCAAAGACCAGGAGAGGCCAATGTAAGAGACTTTAACAAGGAATTCTAATAGTACAGAAGCACTGATAGTTTGTTAATATTCTGTATGGTGATAGTGATAAATGGGGGATAGATTAAAACCTAATTTATGAACTGTTAATGAATACTAGACTAATAATTTTGTTGATCCTGATCACCCTATTTTTTTGCTTTTGGGCAACAAAGCTTCACCTTTCAGTTCATTTCATACTCTATGGATCCTCTAAATTGTTGTATTATACTCAGGTGGCCGTTAAGGCCCTTGGGCCTCTTGTTATTTGTTGTGCGGGTATTTACTTTATATTTCTAACAAAGAAAGAATTCAATAAACCCCATAAAAAAGATTGATTGAAAACATCCCTGATAGGGATACTTACCTCTAGGGCAAAATATTTAACTTCCTTTTGGTTAGAAAAAAAGTCTAGAATATGTAAAACAAATAACACGAATAACAGCAATTAACAATATATACTTAATTTATATTTATCTATTGTAACAGCTTGACTGTGAAATAGAAATTTGATACAGATTGCTCGATATCTAAATCTATAATGTGATGCAAATTAATGATGTAAATAAGTATATTAATACGTGTATATTTCCATCGGAACTCATTAGATATTCTTATCATTCCATGATAGCTTTATGAACATCTTCAATATTTCGCAAAGTGGAAATTGATAAGAAATATAAAATTACTGTTTAATTATAAATAATATAGTTTACAACTTAACGTACAAAATGTATTTAATATGGAGATAGGGAATTTAGTTTCCTTAGAAACAGCTTCACTATGAATTAAATTACGTATCGTAGAAACATAGGAATTCGCTCGTCCGTGAAATCTATATAGCCAAACATATTCAGACATGAGGTCGCACTGAATCTTGCTTTTATATTTTATTCCCTGACGGACGGGAAGGGAGTATAACTTAATTCTGCAGGAAATCGGTGGATCAAAACTTTTTTCATTTCTTACGCTGAAGTTAGAAGTACAAAAAAGAGATATCATTCGTACAAATGTATGTAAACTCCTGCTGTCTAATTTATCACAAACTTCAAACATTCCTACATAAATTAGTTCATTTACTCATATCTATCATGGAAAAAAAGAATGACACACTGTTCTTAAACGGTAAATGTACTTGTAAAGAAATGCCTTTTTTTATTGTTCAGTATGAAATCCATGGAAAAACCCAATTCTAACTATTTATTTCAGTTTAAATACCGCCATATACATCTTTTCCATATCTTTTCAGTCTTCATCTCCTGTCCTGTCCTTCAAATCTGATGTATATGGACTTCATTTTACATCTACATGTATATAGTTTTGACGATACTTTAAGCCCCGCCATATTTGCTAAGTAATATTCTTTGCTAATTTACCACAAGTGATTAATAGGCAGAGGTGCGATTCCAAATATTAATTATCAATAGAAGACGTACAATTCTTTAAAAGGGACTATTCATGAACATGCATATTTAGTGGTTCAGAATAGTCTACGTATATATACTAGCAGACTCCGCATCCACGGAGCGTAAATTTTTAGTGTTCTAATCTCAAGATACAAAGTATTAAAGCTATCTTAACGTTTTTATTTCTACATATCAATCCAACTGCATTAGTTTCTGTGACACTTTCATAACCTTTAAATCTTGTTAAAAATGATTTTGATGATACTGTTTCAGACGGTATACAAAAACCTATTTCGTGGTGGTGAAGGTGTGTATGTGTGTGTGTGTGTGGAGAGGGGATTTCATTAGTCTATTTCATTCAGATACATTACTCTTTTTACCATTTTAAGAGTGGTCCTTGTTTTCAAGGGGGTTTCCAAGGCCATTTCTTCGTTTCTTTAACATAGAACTGTACTAAACGTCTCAATTCTTTGTATCAATAATTTAATAATAATAAGCAACATCTAAAGTGCAGATTCAAGTTTGTTCAGAAATAATCTGAAAATCCCAAAGGGGGGGGGGGGGGGTCCGGTAAGGAAGCCCATTTAGGACCTATCAAAAATATTTTTGAATTCGATATAACGAATTGTCAAATTTGTTAAAACGAACTTAATTCGTTATATATCATTTTTTAGAATACTAGTAAGTTATAAAGAATTTAATCTATTTAAATACATATGTTGAATTCGTTATAACAAATTCAGAAATTTGTTTTAACAGATTAGATTCGTTAAAACGAAATCTAACATTTGTTATAACGAATTAACTTCATTTAAACAAATTCCTAAATTTGTTATCACGATCTTTTATATTTGATATAATGAAATAAATTCGTTTGAACGAATTTTAGAATTCCTTTAATTAAACAAATTTGATCGCTATAAAACCTTTTAGAATTTGTTCAAACGAATTTAGTCTGTTATGATAAATTTTGAATTCGTGATAACGAATTCAACAAATCTTTTATAAAAAATTTAATAACTTATAACGAATTTAAAAAAAAAAACTTTTATAACGAATTAAATTCGTTTTAACAAATTCGACAATTTGTTTTATCGAATTCCAACATATTTTTGATAGGTCTTTAAAAATGGGCTTCCGTAGGTCCGGACCCCCGAGTTGTCTAGACCCGCACATACATAATGACAAATGTATGATTTAGAGTTGATATATAAATTCATATCGTTTATTATATATAGTAGTAGTTTCAACTGATAATTCTAGCTTACTGGATGCGAAGCCAAGTCTCTCGCATTTTTGTAGTTTCACAATCCCTAGGAACTATAATACGTTTCGAATTGGGTGAGGGAGATATGAAAAACCAATACCGTTTTATGAATAAATACAAGTAAATTATGAAGTTCTACCATTTACAAGAATATGACATTTTTTCAGTAAAGAAGAAAAGAAAAAAAATTAAAAGTTGGAAAGCATTAGAAAAATATTATCCTCTTTCAGTATTAAAACTTTCAAATACGTATATTAATAACTTAGTGAAAAACAGCAATTTTATTGTAAATCATAGAAGAAAAAACTAATGAAATCCCTGGTAGTCTCCAATTCCTTATCTACGTGATTAATCTATCGCTTTACATGCCTGAACTACCCGGAAAGCCAGTATTAGTGAACAATTAACCTCTCTGCAATTATGAGATACTTTCATTCGGGAAAAAATGTGACGGTGTTTTGTTTCGCCGAAGAAGATCAAATGTAAAACTAAACAAAACCCTAAACTGCATTTTACTCCCTTGGATTTACAGGACATCAGTCAGATATTAACTATTGGTACTCCCAAGAACCGAGAAAATCAACATATTGAAGAAATACCTTGGTTTAATGATATCATATCGTAAATACCAGACACTACTACTAACAACAAGCTACATGTAATTCAGAAAATTTATATTCCTTGAGAAACACATTGTAGCAATATTATCAATACAAGTTTGTGACCTTGGCCTTTGATCCGTTCACCTCAAAATCAATATGGGGTTACATTTCAGTTGTAGGATTCATACCATATAGACCTAGAGGTTTTTCATTTTTCGCCTCGTAATTCAGAGGGGTCTTTCTTCGGTTAGAGAGCTGGTCATCACCTTTGGAGAGGTCATAAGTTTTAATGCAAAAACTCAAATAAAACTATAGTTATCAGCCTGAAACCATTTTATGCAAAGTATGAATTTCTGACCCTGGCCTTTGACCTACTAATCTTAAAATCAATAGAGATGTTTCTTGATATAGATAATCATCACCTTAAGTTTCACTACAAAGGCTCAAACAAAACAAAAGGGTATCCTCTGGAAACCACTTCATGCAACACATGAATTTCTGATTTTGACCTTTTGACCGCTGGCGCAATAAGAGTCTTCAAGTCATATGGAGTTAAAAAAAACTTCCATGCAAAAGCTAAAGGACCTTCAGCAAAAAATCAAATATCATTCGGACTGGACGTCTTACAGACAAACAGACCAAATTATTATCCCTGGGCCTCGTATTGAACGAAAGCGGGGACAACACTAAAAATAAGAAGGGAAAAAAGCAGACATTCATTTTACTTGGGTAACCCAATTAATTCACAGCATTGTTTCTTCTCCAGATAGTTTACTTGGAAATTCTTACACAGCAGTGATTTAAAAAACAGTTATACAAGTAAGGAATAATAACGAACAATACAAAATGGCACATTAATCAGTAATTTCATAGAAAAAATGAAGCAAAATAATAATGTTCATTAATATCGTAAAATATAAATATATATAAATTTATAAAATAGCAGTAAAATAAACTTCCCTGCATAAAATATCAATTATCACAAGCAACCATTACAATAAAATCGTATATTTATTCACCTTTCGCTTGCAAATGGATTTAGTTGGCATGAGCACATTTCTTTGAATAAACAGCTGTGGAAGGTGGAGATTTATTTTGAAGTAAATTGATATTTCAGCAAAAAAATTTATCTTTCACACTGCAATTCGGGGAAAAAAATTTTTTTTAAAGAATATTTTGAAAAAATCACTCCGTTGCATATTGTAATGAATCGGGACATGTATAATCGGAATAAAAAGTACCAACATGGCACAGCATTGGCAAGAAGATCACAAAAAGTAAAACAAAAGCAGGTTTCGAAAATCTCCGTTGTAAAAAGCTTCACTCAATATTTAAACACGAGCTTTAATTATTACATATAAGTGAATATATCAGTAGTAATTTAATGATACAAGTTTAAAACATATAAATATCTCATAATGCACTTTTTTTCTGAAAATTGTTTTTCAAAACAAAATCGATACTAAAATTTCTCGTAATGTACATGCATAGAAACTGAAATCGTGTTTCTTTTAAACCAAAGTTGGTGAAGTAAACAAGGACTGAGTATTGTAAAGGTACAAAATAAACAAGACATCATCTAATTATTTTTTTTTATAGGAGTAATTATTTTCATCGCCATTCACTTGCTTATGTTTAGACATAAAATAAATCAGTACATCACTTTTGCAAAGGCGCTTAAATAAAACAATGTTAATAACTGCCATGAGAATTACCATAAATTTAAATGTAATTCGGAGAGGTAGTACAATTTCATGACATTCGTACAAAAGTCCATAAAATATTCTAATTATAGGAAAGCCTCGACATATTATAAATGTTGACAAGTTCATGTATTTGTTCAAAATATACAACTTGTGATTAAATCCGAATTGAAACATCTGCATTAGTTTCCGTGCGTGTAGGAAAACTCCATTAATTTCCGTCATTAAGGCGACACATGTCAGTCCTGTACCGTATTTTGTCAAAATAGTATGGATAAAGAACAGTATTACCTGCAGAATAAAAAAGTCATGTAAAGCAAAAATTATTTGTTTGTTTGTTTTTTGCTTTGTTTTTCTTTCTTTCTCTTTTTTTTTTTTTTTTTTTTTTTTTTTTTTGGTCAACTTTGAAAGAGAAATTATATTAGATATTTTTTTTAACGTTTAGAAATGAAAACTTTTTATCTGTGTCTCCTTTTTTATATCAATAGTTAGTTACACATGGCTTTACACGTGTTAACGGCAACAGATATTATCAGTACAATGCACTTACTATGATATGATGGAGTGTTACACCCCAGTCACTTAAAAGCTTGTTATTCAGATACATATCTAACGCATCGTAAATGAAATAACCTGAAAAAAAATTAAGATCTAAAAATACATCAAAACATTACTCAAAATAAATCTCTGAAAACGACAGCATTTATTATAATATCATGTCCTTTACCTTCAATAGCAGATAGTGCATCAAACAAAAGCAAAAAATGGGGTATAAAAAATTCAATACAGGTACTTTCCAGTGACTGCGATCCCGGGTAAGAGATTCTGTAGAGTGTTGATCAAGTGTTCGGGTCATTGTTTAGGAAGGACATAGATGTCTAAAACACCACTAAACTTTTCAATGGATCATTGTGTTTATTGGCATTTAACATATGAAACGAAATTTCAAATGGAATTTTCTTCGAGGAAGTTAGGTGCAATCTGATGAAAGGATTTTTTAACAACTCAAGGGAAGAGGGCTGCCAAAATCCTGTTTAGGTCTAATTCATGTAATTTCATTTTTTGAATTGTTTCACTACCTAGAATTTAACTACAAATCAAAACCCTGAACTTTTTCTGACTGGTAGATCCGCCACTTAATTCCAATTTAAATCGCTATGAAACAGGTCACTCTGGTCTTGTTAGCTTTATTTGTTTACGTAAGACCCCAATATTTACTTTCACCGATAGACGTGTTCACTCACCTGTGGAGAAGGCAACCATCATGTAGGTAAAATAATTTATGTGTGCAACGAGATCATTAAACATCTCGGGATAAACGCTGAAACTATAAAATAAATGAGGTCACAGAATCCGGGTTGAATACAGTGATGAAAACACAACTAAAACATGCTTATGACATAACTTATTTAAATAAATGAATAGAAAATAAAACAAATTGCATAATACTGTAATATATTTAAGAATTATGTTTTAGAGAAATTTCTAGAATAATATTACCAAGCCAAGTCCCAAGATCCACATAAAATTGCATGAATCCAAGATACGAACAAATTCCTCCATCGCCAAGGGTCTTTGGAAGCACTGGGCGGGGGCTTAATAAATTTTGCAGTCATCATATTTAACAGGTAAAAGAACGTCACAGAAACAACAATCATTAGGATAGCAAATCTGCGGTCAACATCGTTTGCATCATCTTTCTCATACGATGAAGCCATGGCATACGACATGTGTGCAGACGATACAAAAATATATGAAGAAGTCACGTGTTGACTTGAATTGCGCGCGTATAATCAAGCATGACTCTTGTCGCATTTTCTAACAACAGTGTAGTACGGATAAAGTCTAAATAGAATGATTGATTAAAGCTACACCTATTTCTTTGTACACTAATAAAATTGTTGAAGGGTTAAAAAATAATTAGGTTACAGCAAATGTTGTACATGTATTACAAGTCACCTACAATCCTTGAACACGTTCCGGTGCGGTGTATCGGAACGTAATCTTGAGCATTTGGACAGGATTATTGATCAATGATTAGAGACTTAAGGACATACGCAACGTAGTTTGAACTTGATTGTCTTTTTCCCTGGAGTTGAAGAGTTCCAATACTTAAAGGAACTGTGTGCTACATTTTAATGCCTATATATGCTGTTGTACACTTCTTCTAAAACAAGTTTAGATAAACAAAATATCTAGAATATATGTTTAGTAATTTTTGAATATTTTTCTTTGAAGTATACAAGAATTTTCATCAATTGATATCTTTTCAAAACCCCTGGTAATGCATGCTGATTTTTTGTCTATGAACATCTGATGGCACTATAATCTTAAATTAAGAATATCTTGAAAAATTATCAGTAGGTACACTGTAAAAAATGATGTTTAACTTGTGTTTAATTTTTAAACAGTCGTGTTTTACAATTAAACATGGTGGGTTTAAATACAAAACATTAGCGTTTAACATATAAACACGACTATTTAAATTGGTGTTCAATAAGTATGGTGTTTAATCATCCATCTTAAACACGCAATGTTCATATGCATCAAATCAAAAAAATAAATTAGGTGTTGCTTCTAAGTATTGCTGTGTGCATTTGCCATTTGTACAATTTCTTTAATTTACGAAGTAATTCCGTACATACTAGTAGATATTTTTCGACACAGAAAAAATACGAATAGCCAGGCAATACGTTGAGTTTAGATCATACCAAAAGCAATTACAATTAACATTAATTTATGGTAATTTTGTGCCAAAAATTCATAAATTTCATAAACTGCTAAAGGGGAAAGAGAAACATATATTATGATGACTTTTATAATTTTATCAATATTTTAATCACCGGTGTTTACACGAGTGTTCATTTCTTAACCATCATATATTTATAAATTAAACACATGGTATATATATAGAAATTGCAAATTAAACACCTGTGTTTAATGCGTTATGATAGAAAATGACGCAATTGATTATGTCATAACATGCCATTTGAACGCAGAAGATGCAGAATCACGCATATACTGGCAAAAACACCATATCTAACAAGAAAACAGGAGGTATTTATACATTTCTTTATATAAAATCTGAAAAAAATTGAATGCTTAATACATTAGAGATTTATACTGCTTTTCATTTATGAAATGCAGGATTGTTAGGCCTATCGTCTGAGTGCAAATGCGGCCATGTGCAGCGATCGGCATAAAATATTTGTAGTCTTTAAGTATATTGCGATATCTGATTAATTTGCAGGGACGTTCATCTCTTATTGTGAATCCTGAGAAGAATACATTACTTGATAAAGGAAAATATCACACTTAACCTTGAGAGGTGAGTTTAAAGGGCATTTCAAAGAAGAAGGGCCATTCCCCTTACACAGACACACCCTCACACACACACAAACATCATTGTTTCCTAGCCTACACTAGTTTTGGGTCTCCCAGTAACATGAAATTTAAGTAAATATAATCCAATTACCTGCCCTTGATAAAATTTATGCTCCCTATCACGCATTATTATGATTATTTGCTGACCAAACATAACTGAACACATAAGCGTTAACAACAACACTTTTCATCCCCTGCCCGCGCATGTATTCTTTAAGGAGACTTTACATTTTTGGGGAGTGTTGTTTACCTGATAGAAAATGCCTTGGGTAGCCCCCCCCCCCCTCCCTTCTCTTAATTGTTGCTGTTGGGCTGCTCCTGCAGGTACATTAATATTTAATTTTTTAGTGTATACACTGTTTGTATGCTTAATATATGATTTATTTGTATTGCAGATTTTTATTTCAAACTTGTTTCTCAGTATGTATTATATAATTAAAATTGGCATGAAGGATAAAAAATTATTTTTTTTATCTCAATGTATTCTTTTACAGATAATTTTCTGAATTTGCATAGTGAATATTTTTTATCTATCTATTTTTCAGGATATTTCTTATAAGAAGAAGGAATTAGAAATACTAAGGTTGAATAAAATTTTGGAGAATGGAAAACTGGAGATCATCATTCGTGGCAGAAGAACCTGAATTTTACACACAAGCAGAGGAGACTGTTTAACTCGGTTAGAATATGAAATTTAGTGAGTGATACCCAGGCAGCTCTTGTGAAGTTGCAAGAATATTTAATGAATTAGTCGTTTACAGGTAAAAACTGGAAATTTTCTTCATTTGGTTAAAACTCTGAATATTAGTGAAAGTAAAATTATACAGGTACAACAACTGGATTTATTAACTGCAATACATACACAATGTATATATCCCGTACCCAGGCAATAAATAACATTTTCAGTCTTTGTGCATTATATTTAATTATGAATTTGTTTGTTTTATTAAAAAAGATGTAATGGACGCCCTGTCCCTTTTTAAAAATAAAGTTTCAAAATTTTATTCCTGAAAAATAATATTTCATTTTATTAAGCGATTTTCCTATTTCACCCCCCCCCCCCCCCGGGCCACCAATTTTATTGAATTTTAGTTCACATGCAGGTTTTACATGTTCATGCTTTTTTTTTTTTTTATAATTCTATCTTTCAACTTGAATTGAATTATGTATCTACAAGTGTGTGTCAGCAAATGTGTTGATAGATGTTATAATTGTTTATAAAGTTTGAATCTCTATTCAACATTAAATCATTTATTAATTAAGCTTTATGTACATGTTGGTCATCAAGAACAGTGTGTTTTGTACTGTTTTATGTTTGTTTCAAATAAAAATGTTGAAAACCTATAAACACGTTTAAGTGTTTATTTATTTTGTAAATTAAACACGTTGAAGTGTTTAAAAAATGGCGTATAAACATGTTTAAGTGATTATTATCTGTTGCATCGAATAAACATGTTTAAGTGTTTAGGTTGAACGTGTTTATTAATAAAACATGAAATGTTTAAATTTTAAACACGTACGGTGTTTATTTATTAAACTCCTTGTGTTTATTCAGTGTTTAATCTTTAAACGTTTTGTGTTTTTGAAGTGTTTAGTATTTAAACAGAATGAGAAAGACGTATTTAAATATTAAACCTCATGTGTTTAGAATTTAAACATTTTAACGTGTTTATTTCTTAAACACTTCACGAGGTGTTTAAATTTTAAACGTGTTAAAGTGTTTATTATCTGTGGCAATTTGGTGTTTATTTTTAAAACACTTATTTTTTACAGTGTAAGGTACGTTGCGTATGTCCTTAAGAAGGACATAGCGCGGATACGCATATATAAATGTTGAAATACAAACAATGACTAAGGAAAATAATATTTTTTACGATGTTTAGTTTAGGACAATTCCAATTTTAAAAATTGTGAGATCAGCAATTATTTGCCAATGTGTAGAAATACATACAGTTCTGTAACGGTGCAGTGTTGACAATACTTATTCGTATTATATACTTCGGAAGTTTATGTAGAGTGATGTTTATTACAGCTTTCAACATATAACAGCTGCAAGGTACAACTGAAGAAGACGAGTGTCACGGATTTTATCCATTCTTTTCTCTTTTTTTGAAGGGGGGGATGTCATTCCAAAATAAACTGTCAATTAGCCATACATCATACAGTTTACAATGCATGCGAGATCATTTTCATCTAGTACATGTATATGTATTTTGCAGTTTAGCAGTGTCCTAACTAAAGTATATCCTGGTTCAATTTAGAAATTTTGTAGTTATTTGAAAATACAAAAATTTACAACTAGTTGTCATGTTGTAAATTTTATATTTACTGCCATTCGGTAAAAAAAAAAAATACATGACACTGATATCCCTCGGATTCAAGCAACACTTACGAACGTTTATTATTGATATAGGGGTTTTAAATCGAATCCCAGTTCTAATCAATCAGTGGACTGAAATATCCTCTTATACCACTGCATGAAATTTAACGAGACTTTCACAGTATCTTTATTACTTAGTACCATTTTGCATCTGCTATTAATAATTTTAGTTTTTGAGTCTCCCATAGCAAAACATGGACTTTGCCATTAAAATCATATGGAAGGCACGGGGTATCAGTTTGTGAGCCCAGTGCTCACAGTGCCTCTACTTATACCTGTTGTCACTGAAGTATATGTCGTTTGTTTTCAACTAATCAGTTGCCAGGGGTACAGCAAATGAAAAAGTGACAGAAGAGCGAAGGATAGCTAAGATTTTTTTGTCATGTATCATTTTTAAAGCAACCCCTTTTACCATGTTTACTAGAGTAAAAATATATACATTTTTTTTAATTGACTTATTTGACAAACACTATTTCATGTTATCTTTATTGGCTAATTACATGTACTGTACATACAAGATCTTTTGCATGGGAATAATTTACAGTTTTTCAAGTCAATAAATAACCTTCAAAATTCATGATTTTTTTCCACGATTTGTTTTGTTTTGTTTTCATTTCCTTTTTTTTTTTTTGTTTTGTTTTGTTTTGTTTTGTTTTTTTTTTTTTGGTTTCCAGATTCTTTTTACATGTCTAACAGCCTCAGATCTTTAGTAGTGAAGTCAAAAAGATCCTTTGTAATGCCATGCTTTATGTTATACAAAGTATGCAATCATGTGAATTACCAGTACCAGCTACAGCTTTAATCTTCATACTACTTTTCTTCCTTGAGTATCAAATTTTTGGACACTTCATTCAGTCTTCTTTGTTTTTCTAACAAATAAGCATTATAACTCCATTCACTCGGTAAAATAATCTCTTTTGCTGGCGGTGGACCTATATTCTGCATTGTAAGATTATTTTCATAAACATTTATCATGTCCTTAGATTGTGCAAAGAAACCGGCTTTGTATGGGAGCATATCGTCTGTTAAACCTGTGCACAGAAATCTGTAATTAATGGCTAGCCAGGATATTAAGACTGCCTCAACAGAAAACTTGTTTTTACATGTTGTAGATGTAAGTGGAACTGGGGAACTCTCTAGAAGGACATCATTCTCTGAATCATAAAACATCAAAATCATGGCATTATCAGCAATGCCTATACATGGAATAAGGAAATTGGATAGCTCTGGATGCCTTTTCTTCTGCAGAAAAGAAAACACAATAGTTTCTGCAGCCAGCTGTGGGTTCCTGCAAAATGGAGAATCTAGTTCAACCTCCAAATTCTGAATGACGATTTCATTCTTGATTATGGCATCTACATCACCATGCCATACTTTGTTATTACCTGCAAAAGAGCAAAGAGGATGATTACATATTACATAATGAAAACATTTATTACTAATAAAATGACACACCAATTTCATGAGCTTGTTAAAGTATCTTCTGACCTTTTTATCTACATGTATTGTTAATAAATGCATTATAAGCATATAAGATATAAGCATATAAGATATATCTAATCAAATATGTCAAGGAGACTCAGATAGACATTTAGAATTTTTTAAATAAAAAATAATTTATGAATAAAAAATAAAAAATTTTAAAAATATTTTTTAAATCTATGGTTAAAATCTTCAAGAAACAATTAATTAAGTTACCAATAGTAAAGAAATATCAGACAATTTTTGTATTTTAAAAAGAAATTGAAATGAAATTTCAGGAAAATTGCTAATTTTCAAATTTGGACCAATCAAGATCGAAATTAAACTGATCCCAACCAATATAATAGAAAATGGACCATGGGCCACAATGCTCACATGAGTAACTTTAACACTACTGCTTTTCATCAGATTAAGAGATTTTTCAATTGCCATGAAAAATAATGACCCCATATTATGCCCCCATCCAAATTCTAAGAGTTCTCTAATTCCACACAACATGGGGATTCATTAATATGTATAACTTTCAGTGTCACGGCTCTCATTTCTCTTCAAAAACTGAGACTTCTCTAAGTTTCTTTGAAAAATAGAAATCTGATTCTCCCTCTTAGCAAACAAAGAGAAAATAAATGTTTAAATAAAACTAACCATAGTTGCATAAACTAATTATAATTAATTCTTTGAAATATTACAATATATAAATGTAAATATAAAAGTAAATATTAAGCAAATTAAGTAATATTGAATTATTCTGACTTAAAGAAACTACATATACTAAAGAATATAGTATTAAGGGTTGCATGCAGATATTTCTGTCAAAGTGTTACTGAGGGATGGTAATTCCTGTAGACCCTCTTTCTAAAACTTTGTGTAATATCATTAAAAAAAACACTTTTTCTTACTTTCTTTTCTTAATTAAAGAGCAAAAACATATCCTCTGCAACTATGTATTAGAGTTATGTAAAACATTCAAAACTTTCATGTGCATTCATACGCATAGGACAAAAACTGTAACTATTTGAAACCTTTAAGAGCTTTCTGAAAATTTTGTACTGTTCCTGTATTGCCATAGTATGGAGCAACAAAGAAAACACAAAGAACCTATACATACAGAATACATACAGATTTTTTTAATAAGCCATTGCCTCATAAGTCTTCTAATGTTATAGAGGGAAATCAGTACCTTATGCCGATTGACCCCATATTGACACAACAAAGGGAAATAACTCTTGTAAACGTGAAAGTTTATTTGTTCAATATACCTATACTTGTATCCCCATAGCATCCAGTAAACAAACAATTTTCATCCCTGCAGCTGCATTGATTTCTTTTCTCATATTTTCTGGTATTTTTGCAGTTTTTATCAATGGTGAAGTCTGAGGATGTTGCCAATTTTGCAAAAAGATGATTAGAAAGTACAGATAAGTCAGTTTCACTTTCACAGTCCAAATCAACCTTTTCACCTGCAAAAAGCAAAGATTACTTGAGAAATTACACATTTTTTAATGGAGAATTCGGTTGAAAATATATACTTCTTAATCCTGCTCATTTTCTGAGTTAATTTCTTTCAATTTTGCATTTTATTCCACAGCTAGGCCTCTGAATTTCTATCAATAAGCCGTTATATGATTGATCAGAGTGATATATATACCCCCTCTATATATAAATATATAGAGGGGGTATATATATCACTCTGATCAATCATATAACGGCTTATTGATAGAAATTCAGAGACCTGTGTTTAGTCATTAGCCTAATCTTAAATAAACTTACCTGCTTTCAAAAAACTGACAAGTTTTGCAAGCATTATTTTTTCATGTTTTGCCTCCGGAATTTTTCCTTGCAGAAATTCAATCCCAATATCCAGCCCTCTCCTGAAAATATCTCCTAAAAAGAATCCTTTCTTCAAGGTTTCTAACTCACAGAATGCTTCTGAAAATGTCACTCCTCCACTGGAAATTGCTGCATTACAATAATTGATTTTGTACGGTAATAGTCTAATATTAAGAGCATAATACGTTGAACAAAGTTTATGAAAAGCTGTTGTTAGATCAGATTTATCAGAGAGTGACAAATCATCTACAGATAAAAGAAAACAATCCGTCAGCCTCCGACGTTTGTTTGCACACTGTCCACTGTCATCGGCCATTTTTAAAAAGATTTCTGAGGTATTTGGTCTGTTCGCTAGATACAGGTTCGCACCGGGTCAATTCGACATTTTAATCACCATATCGGGAAACACACACACACAGGTTAGCAGGGTTTCCAAGTTTTTACAAAGGAATAAAATTTTTCTTAGAAAACTCAGAAAAGGACTTAAAATTCTACTGATGGGCCATAGGCAAAAAGGAAATTCCAGTCAGATGAAATGAATAAATGAATTTATAAGTTAAAAAACTTTACAAATGTACTCTAAAACAAATTGCTGTCCTTAAAAAGATTACTGTTTCGTACATAAATCTGAAGAAAAGTTTCAAGGTTGCATTTAATATATATATGATAAGAATAGATTTCTTTTATCTTAACTGGCGGATTTACGCCCCCCCCCCCCCCCCCCCCCCCAAAAGGTTACATGGGAAAACTGTCAAATTAGGTTACACGTGTATACCTTTAAAGGAAAAACTGTAATGGAATTAAAATGAACATAATTCTTAAAAAATTTATAAAACACGAGATTTGGCACTCTTGCAAAGCAGCATCACATGTATATGGCTTTTACTTTTCAAGCAATTAATATCATGGGAGAAATGATTTCCTTAATTTCTATTTCCACAATACAAATCTGTTTTCAGATTTTGATTCGAAAAAAAAAAACTTTAGACATCTACCTACTAAACTGAGATGTCAGTTTACTTGTCTACGAAATTCTCTTAACCTAGCTCACAAAGTGAAAATGTTTTAACCTCGGAAAGTGGAGAAGAATGATTAAAGTTTGTTTGTACACGTAAGTGAAAATGGTGATCGTGGATGGGCGAGAATTAAATGTCTGAAGGCAATTTGAAGAATTTCTTTGAAAAATAAACTTGTGACAACATCAGTTGTGAAATGTCTTATATAAAGGAATACTCTGAGATAGGCCGTTTTAGGAAAAATAAGTCTAAAAGTGACGCTCGTATTGCATGTGTTGCTCTATGATCTGCCGTTTAATTTTATTTCGTCGGGGTATGCATGAAGCTAAACAGGTATATCAAAAAGAAGTTTACATGTATCGTTGTATGTCAAAAAGTTTGAATGTTTTTTATATCTATAAGTATCATACGTGGCGGAAAGAACCGAGGGATGCACGGGGTTGGGGGAGAAGGCGTACCAACAATAATTTTGTTGATTTATGAATAATATAGAAAGCATACTTATTGTAGCTATTTTATGGGTACATTGCTCTATTTACTTTTGAATCGGTAGGGGAGAAAGTAGTTCGCTGAAACGAAATAGTTCCCTAACTTGCAAGCAGTATATAAAATAAGTCATCTGAACTAAAGATGCTTGATATCTATGAAAGAAGAGGAAATCTCACGATCAAAAACATTTTCATTTTTGTGTAATCTTTGAAAGAAAAGGAAATGAATTGCTTGATATGTGCATACACTGACTTTGGGAATTATCATACTTTTACTTTCATTTTCAGATTTTTGTGAACATGTGCATTTTGCCGAAAAACGAATCTGACATGTCACCTCGAGATTTTAACCAGTTAGAGAAAATTTGACGAGTTTTCATTTGAGGGGTGTTCCATCCTTCAACTAAAATTAGGGGAGGAGCTGTATAAGAAAACCTTAACATTGTCGCCTATTGGAAATGTTAATAGTGGACTGTACCCATATGCTTGTGCCACCTCGATCAATAATAACGGTCGATGCCCTTTTTATTTTTTATTTCTTTTATTTTTATTCATTTATTTATTATTATTATTATTATTATTATTATTATTATTATTTTTTTTTTTTTTTGGAAGGAATTTGTGGCCAAGGAATTTGTGGTAGTGCCCCCAAACTGAAAACGTTTGGTTGTGCCCCCACCCCACCCCACTGAAATTGCTTCCTACGGGCCTGTCATAATTAATTATAGATTGAAATAAGTAATAAATTAAATGTCCGACTAAAATAATACTCATTATAATTTTACGTAAATAATTAAATAATCGTAATTTATTTTACGACAGTGGGATGTTCCCAAAAACGGGCGAGCGATTGGTTTTGATGTAATACAAGCGCTCTTGGTCGGAGCTTCGTTCCTGGTACATGTATTAGCTCTAGAATTACCATAGATACACATGTATCCAAGTAGGATATTTCCTTGAATGTGGTAGCCGTTTCTCATGCCCCCTCTCCGGAATCAAACCCTGATTCCCTGGCTGATACCCGTTGCAACCATAGTAGGCATGACACGCACTATCGACAGTTGAAAGGACAGACATCTAACAGAACAATAAAACATTTTATAAAATTTCTACTCCACTCTAAACAAAAATCAACAAATATAGATCAGTGCATGAACAGGCACTTGTTTTTGTAATAGTTTTTTTTTAATCCATAGTATATTATTATTATGTTCCCCAAACGAAGTTTGGGAACATATTGTTTTTACTCGGTTTCTTATTATTAAGGTCTTCCGTCTTCACGGAAGACCTTATAGTGATTCTACTGTTTCTTATTAAGGTCTTCCGTCTTCACGGAAGACCTTATAGTGATTCTACTGTTTCTTATTATTATTAAGGTCTTCCGTCTTCACGGAAGACCTTATAGTGATTCTACTGTTTCTTATTATTAAGGTCT